>NC_090939.1:359472090-359803175 GCF_040938575.1 Ambystoma mexicanum
ATCATATTATCTTTTGCTGAAATCATATCAAGTTTATTTCTGTACTGCCTTTTATTCATCTTTGCATCTCCTTGAAACCATAAAGCATTCTCAGCTACCTTATCCTCTATACTACTCCTAAGTAATTAAACCAGTGTGCTAGTATAACATCATCCATTGTTGATCACTGTCTTATGTCTAAGTGTGATATCAAATAATAATTTATTATAAAAGTGTGATATATATATATCTATTATTTAATTTCTCAAATAAACCTTTTTAATTTGCAAAACAAACCTACTTCTTGGCTCAGTGGGGTCAGGGGGATTCTAAGAGAGGGGCGTTATACAAGGGTTCATCATCCAGATTATAACTTGTCATAAAAATATATAAATAAGGGCTTCCCTTGAGTAATTCCAGACAAGGCACTGACTTACTGGGAATGCTTGATTGGAGTCATTAAAAGTATCATGTGGCACTTGGTGTGGAATCCTCTTGGTATGCAATGCATGTATCCAATGCTTCTGTCCTGCTATCCGCACCACAGTCTGTGTGACCAGCAAAACTTGTAAGGGGCCCCGCTAACGAGGTGCGAGGCAAGATGATCACTCAAATGTTTTGGTAAGGATCCACTCTCCCGATCGTATGCTGTGACCGGGGCCCTTGTACCGTACAGATAAAGCCTCTCACACCTGGTGATAAATCAAATACAAGCTTTTAGTTAGCTGCCCACAGTAGTCAGAGAGAAGTACATTTTTGACATCTTGTAAAAAATGAGACTTAGGACCATTCCAAATATTAGCAGGCCTACCCACAACCACCTCAAAGGGAGAGTGCCCAGTCTTAGTTTGAGTTGTTGTTCGCATAGATAACAAAACTATCGGTAAGGCGTCCGGCCATTTTAGTTTGTTGCCGGCACACGTCTTAGCGAGCTTGTTCTTGATGATGCCGTTGTGTCTTTCTACTAAACCAGCACTCTGAGCGTGTCTAGCCAAATGGAACCATTTATTGATCTGCACTGCCGCGCATATCTGCAGAATTACAACAGTGATAAAGTGTGGACCATTGTCCGACCAGATGACTCTCAGTAACCCAAATCTTGGAAAATATTCCTTTAACATATTCTTTGCAGTGGTCATAGCTGTCGCATCTTTGACGGAAAAGCTTTGACCCATTTGCTAAAAGCAAAGATGACGACTAATACATACTTGAAATTGTTGCAACGCTCCATCTCAATAAAATCAAAATGAATAACCTCGAAGTGGACAGAAGGTGGACCAAAATGACCCCTATGAGTTGATGTGCCCTTTCCCACATTATGCTGCAAACAAATCATGCACCCCTGAACGAAGCGTTCAACTACTTTAAGGATTTTGTCATTTACCCACACATTTTGCAACATTTTAGTAATTTTTACGAGCACATATGTTGGTGGGACCATGGGCCATAACAGTAACCATTTCCCTTCCTTTTTGTCCACCCATCATCATCCAATTTTCCCAAACCCTCAGCCCATTTCTTAGCTTCTTCTAATGTGGCATCGGCTTGGATATCCCTTACAGAGTCAATACCCTCATCCAAAGTACAGGCAAAGTACAGACATTTGTGGCTTCCCTTGAAGTATACATTTCTGGAGAGACATCAGTGGCAATCTGTTTGGCTATCTGGTCAGCAAAAGTGTTCCCTTTTCCTACATTGCTTACAATCTTCTGATGTGCTGCGCATTTTATGATAGCTAGCTGAGTAGGGAGTGCAAGTGCTGAGAGTAACCGTACTATCAACGAGCCATGTTGAATATTTGTACCATGTGAAGTCAAGAAACCTCTTTCTGACCAAAGTCTACCAAAGTTGTGAACCACCCCAAAGGCATACTGACTATCAGTATATATGTTTACTGTAAGCCCTTCGGAAAGTTCACAAGCTTGGGCCAATGCTATAATCTCTGCTGCCTGCGCAGAGTTATGCGTGATTCTCTTGGTTTCAACAACTGTGCTCAATGTAGTGTTTGCATAAGCAGCTGTGGATGTACCATCCAGGAGTTTGAAGCAGGAGCCATCGCAAAACAACTCCCCTTGTCAATTGTTCAAAGGAGTATCTTTCAGATCGATTCTACCCTTTGTCTCTTGTTCGGTAATGTAAAGGCAGTCATGTGACTCTTCATCACTGCAAACAGTACCTTGCGGGAAAGGTAAAAGTTCAGCCGGATTAAGACCACAACACCTCTTCATTTGTATGTGCGGTGCAAACAAGATCAATTCATATCTCATCATTCGTGCGTAGGTGAGGTGTTGCATTTGTGTTCTGTTCAGTAGAACATCTACAGAGTGAGGTACCATTAGGGTTAAAGCATGGCCTAGGACCATTCCCTCGCTCTGTTTTACAGACGCAGTAGCAGCAGCAGTGACAGCTCGCAAACATCTTGGCAAAGTGCATGCTATAGGATCAAGGGCGAAAGAAAAGTAGCTGCACGGCCTATTCTTCCCTCCATGTTCCTGCGTTAATACAGCGAAAGCACATCCATCACATTCATGCACATACAACACAAAGGCCTTTTCATAGTTTGGTGTGCTCAAAACTGGTGCCGAGCACAATGCAGTCTTGAGCAGATCAAATGCTTGCTGGTGCTCCAAGTTCCACGGCAATGGCGAAGAAATACACTTCTTCGTCAAAGCCAACATTGGTTTAATCACTAGTGAGAAATTGGGGATCCACTGTCTACAGTAAGAAGCCATTCCTATCAAGGCTCTAACTTCCTTCTGCGTATTTGGGATAGACATGCTAGAAATGAGTTTTATCCATTCAGGCATCAACCTTCTTCCCTCCTAAATAGGCAACCTCCTGACAACAGTATTGACATTTTGTAAGTGAAGCTTTATGTCCATGTTTAGCCAAGTGAATAAGCAACAACACAGTGCCCTCCTTACAAGCGCTCTCTGAGTCAGCAGCTAAAAATAAGTCATCAAAATATTGAATCAGTGTACAAGTAGAGGGCAACTCAAGGGTATCAAGCTGCTCTTTCAAAGCCCTACTATAAATCCTAGGACTTTCCGTGTAACCTTGCGGTTAAATGAAAAGAGTAAATGAACGTCCCCCTAAGGTGAACGCAAATAGGTATCTACTGTCCTTATATATAGGAATACCAAAGAAAGCGTTCTTTAGATCCACAACACTAAAATGAGTAGCTGAAACCGTGACCATAGTGAATATTGTCGTCACATCAGGCACAATTGGAAAATGTGGAGCAACAATCTTATTGATGGCATGTAAATCAATTATGAAACGAAAAGGAATTGCATGATCGTCTTTCTTGTACATGTGCAAAATCGGACTTTTGCACAAACTACCTGCAATTTCCTCAATCACCCCTAGAGGCACAAAATCGGAGATTATGCTTTTCAAAGCTTGCTCACCATCGACCGAAATCTTATACTGTGGAATACGTGGCAGCTTTACTCCATGTTTCAAGACACTTTTAACAGGTACAATTTGCAAAACACCAACGTCATTATCATCAATAGCCCACAAACGCTCCGGAACATCACTAAATTCTGGCGGCAAAGGACTGGTCAAGAAGTGAGAGACAGAAAGTTGCTGTGGTGAAATCGTCAAATGCATTCCATCAGAAGAACAATGAATTAGCGCATATAATTCCTTCAACAGATTAAATCCCAAAAAATTCTCTCCACAATTCGTAGTCAAAAGGAATGGATAGTGGTCTGTAAAGGGACCCAAAGAGATAGGTACAAGCGAAGAAACCGGACAGACAACTGGTGTGCCAGAAAACCCTACAGAAACATTGGTTTGCCCTGACAGTGGAATGTTTGGAACCCATGAATGATCAATGGAACACTTATGTGCCCCTGTATCTATCAAGAATAGATGTTTCCTATTCCCACTAACATCTCAACGTAGGGACCTTTCTGATTAACGGGAATAGGCGTTGGTTCCAAACCCTGCTTCGGACAATCCTAGTGAACAGAATGTCGTCAAAAGGAAGTTCTTCAGAGAGGTAAGCAGCAGAAGGATGATCAAAAATGTTTCTATTATCCACACTGGGTGCCTGATTGTCCTGCGAAAAAGTTTGCCATGAATCCTGTGAGAACTGACCTCTACCAGGACCCCCTACACCTGGGTGGTCCCTGGATCCTCTACCCATATTCCCAAATGCGTAATTTGACCTTTGTTGGAGGGTCGGGCATTGTGCACGCCAATGACCCTCTTGTCTACAATAAGGACACTGGTTAATGGTTACAGGACCCAATGGCGCATTCCTCTGTGGAACATACTGACCTCTAAATTGCATACTACCCCCTCTAGGGCCTCTAAAAATTTGCTGCAATAATACTTTTGTCTTCAAATCACCTTTTCTCTTTTCAACTTTTTCCTTTTCATTATTGACACGATTCTCGTAGTACTGAGCCATGTGCAATAATCTGAGTGAGACTTCGCTTGCCAAGCGCT
Source organism: Ambystoma mexicanum (assembly GCF_040938575.1). Taxonomy (NCBI): domain Eukaryota; kingdom Metazoa; phylum Chordata; class Amphibia; order Caudata; family Ambystomatidae; genus Ambystoma; species Ambystoma mexicanum. Next base: position 359,476,531 of record NC_090939.1, read on the forward strand.
CTCAGAGGACATAATTTGCGACTGGATGTCAGGGAGCAATCCACGCACAAATTTGTCCATGAATAATCTTTTCCCAGACTCTGTGCCTAAATCTTGCCCACTAAATTCTGAAAATACCTGTGTTCGAACCGATTAAAGAACTCGGTAGCATCCTGAGACTTCCCTTGGACACAGGCAGTAAGCTTGTCCCAAATAATTCTCTTTTCAGGAATTATAGTTTTCAATTTTGTAACTATCCTGTCAGGCAAAGTTAGTATTACATGAGGCGGTCTTTCATCAGCTGGCCTTTTTCCATCGAGTCTAACCATGTTAGTCCATTTATCTCCTAACCCTGGTACATCATCTACAGTTCTAATCTGTTTCCACAAATCAACAGGCAGGAGTACAGGAAATAACAAATCAATATCAATACCGATGATTACAAGATATAATCTATTTCTTTGTAGAACCCTGTCGGATTCTTCCTAATGTCGTGAATAGATTGTTTGATAGTGTTCACTTCCTGTCTCGAGAATGGGACGTGAACGAACTGCGACACATAATGTGCAGGAATTTCATAGGCTTGTGCACCTGTTCCGGCATCCACTGGAACCTCGACTTTTGGGACAAGTGTCAGAGGGACCTTTCGCATAGGCAACTTAGAAGTATGCAACTCCGAACGCTTACTAAGCAACAGAGCCAGATCGAGCGCTAAAGCAGCTGAAGAGGTGTCAAACAAAAAAGCTCTTTTATAAATACTCAATAACTCTGCAGGACAACAAATCTTTCTTTTTACACACTCATCCTGTAGATATTCTACCATTACCTGTATCACTTTCCTCTGCATTTCTGGCATATACTAACTATACGTGTCATATACTTCAACGGGAGTTATCAACGTATCTGAAATCCACCTAATTGCATCTTTCGTGCAAATTCGCGTTTCCTCAGTTATCGATTTTCGACAAGGAAGGAACTGTTTCTGTACGAACATAACATCCAAGTTATCACCATCTTCATCATCATACCGTAACCTTTCCATCTATCCTCTATACTCAAGAATCCTCTCAACATGCTCTAGTACTTTCTCTGCATTATCACTAGAGAACGCTAAAGTGTTCAGATCCCTCAACTCTTGTGGGAGATCTATATTATTTAGCCTGTTCCACATTACACATAAATGAATCCCTAATCCTTTAATAAAAATGTTTTTCTCTTGAAGATTGTCTATGTTAGAAAGTGTGGTGAAAACATCAGCTTATTCCCCCTTCTCCATGCAATGCTCAGCCCACGCAGTTAACTCACGTTTTTTCTCTGAAGACACAGTATTATGAGTTACAACCCTCGATCCCGCTCCCCGATTTACTACAAGCGGTGTAGAACCACTTGGAAGAGGGAGAGTAGGCAAGTTTTGAACATCAGGGAACGGAGGTGCTATCACTGGTATAGCAGGCAAAGGTGGAGGAACAGGTGGAGGAGCAGCGACAAAAGGAGGAACAATGACTGGAGGAAGAGGAACAGCAGGAGGAATAATAGGAGGGGCAGGAGGACCTATGGGATGAGGAATAACAGCAGGGAGAGGCAAAGCAGCAGGAAGAGGAACATACGGAGGTGGAGTAGTGACACCAGGCCTTCGTTGATTTAACAATTTATCGATAAGTTCATCAGAAACATGAAAGTCTTTAGAAGGATGCATTTTCTGGATACCAAGTGAAAAAGCTCTATCCATATTCCTTACTGACTTAGACTGTTTATTCTGGTCATACAACAACACTTTTTCTGCGTTCGTCATGTGGCGGCGCGCATGCTTTTCTGTACTCTTGAGCTGCTGCAAAGCTTCTTTCTTCCAATTCTGTAATACATCAAACGCTGCAGGTCTAGCCTTTTTCTTCAATAATATAGATGCTAAGTATTCAATACAAGGGATTTCAAAACTACCATTGATTGGCCTCTGAAGTTCAGAAGCATGTATAGTTTGTCTGTGCCAAATATTAAATACTATACTACCAATGCCGTGATTACAGTACAAAGTACACGCCGGTGACCCCTCCATTGGCGCCGGTAGGCCAAATTTCAAGTATTGTCTGTCCTTGCAGAATAATTCCCTGAAGCAGGCAGACCATTTCCCAGGCATATCAGAATGCTGGTGTTACCTGGTCAATAATTGTACTTGCGAGTGCAATACGCCAAAACAAATTATCACGATACTTAAAAATCGGGTCACAACTCACCTGATCAAATCCTAAGGAGGACCAATCGGATTACAAAGTTTTCTAACAAAGATTTCATCGCGTTTGGTGATTTCAGCAAATCTGCCCACCTCGATATGTGGACCCTCGTCAAGATGCTGACTCGGATCGCATGCTCACCGTCCAGGGATCGGCTCGTGCAGTGCTGCTGAGGTGTTGCTTCTCATCCAAGAAAGGGGCCCCCTTTACACCATCCGATCCAGGTCCGATAGCCGCATCAACCTTCAATGAGCTGGCATCAATCTTGAGGGTCCCATTCAGGTGCCATCTGTAAAAGCAAAAAGAGAATATCGAGGCTGAGTACCCCAAAAGGAAATACACCAAACGTGGGCTTACAAAGATCCACAAATCTTTATTCTATAACTGACCAGTTTTCAAAAGGGCAAAGTATCAGATAGCTATCAGGCCCTCAGTACATCACAGCGAATATCAGCCCTTTCGGTGTGAGAAGTGAGTGGGACTGTACATCAGAACATTCACTCTTTTAAACAATTTGTAACATGATGTTCAGCCCATTTACAGGTTAACCATTCCTCGGGCTAGGAGTTCGTGCCGAGTTCACTTCTAATTTATTCATCTATATGCATATGGATTATTCCTAGTACATACTCCAATAGGTTACAATGGCAACAGTGTGTCTTTGGATTTAACATTAAGCCTGTGTACATGTTTTATACAATTTAGTTAAACAAGTGTTCACATTTAGTATTTAAACTACATTGAGCTTAATATATGTTCGCGGATTAGCTTTGTTGGCACAGGTAATCTTTGATCTCCAGGTGAACGAAGGACAAAGTCTCATTACATGACCCTAACATTTGGCCTACGGGCAGTTTAGACATTAACTTACATGTAGAGGTCAAGATGGCCAAGTTACAAACAGAAGAACACTGTCCACCATTTTAGAACACAGGGTGACTTTGGAGTGAGAATCAAAATGGCGGATGAACCTAAAATGGCGGCTAAATTGATCTAAGATCTGAACTTTGCAACGCAGATTTCTTCGCAGAGCGACTGGGCTTAGGTCAATATATACAATAAAGGAGGCACAATGTGATATCCCGTTTAACACATGTACACCTGCCGATGTCCGTGGAGCCAACATGGTGACCATTTTCAAAAAGTATGGTGCACCTCACGCTTTTCTCCATCCAATCAGCAGGCACGTAGCATAACCACGTACATCACGCTGGACCCTGATTGGCCCAGACTTTTCCGTACACTCTGAAACAGGAAGTGAGTTCACAGACATCTGGTACCAAGATAATACATTTGTTTTGTACCTACTTTTTGCCCAAATTTACAAAAGCATGCTTTCGGGACTAAGCTGCCACTCCTAGTTCAAATTTGGTGAAAATATATCCAGCGGCGTGCACTGTAGGCACAAGCAAATATTTCTTCTGTTGCGGCTATGAGGATTTCCACACATTTTGGGACCCCCCCGCGTAACTTTTGCTTCCCCTTGATGAAACCGCACCAATCTTGACAGAAGCATTCGAAAGGAGGCATATACTTTTTTGGCAAAGTTTTGTGAGGATTTGTCCAGGGGGTAAAAGTAACAAGCTGCCCAAAAAGTGCTCTTTCTATGAGTTGAGCAACTTAACCAGAACTACAGGGCTGCTACCGCAGGCCCTGCAATATATAAATTCAGGAAAAAAAAACTTTTGTTGCAGGTACGTTAAGGTAAAACGTGCAACAAAACCCATGATATTCAGCTAAAGCCACCTTAATTTGTGTCCCCTGTTGCACAGCCTATGACAACAATTCTGACATCCCTGATGACATAACTGGTGTCATCACTTGTGACATCATAAATTACATAATCTATGTGATGGCATCAGATATAACATCCTTTATGAATTTGCTAATATACACTTTCATGATCTAAATAGCAATTTAGGCCATGGCATTGGCTGTGGCCTTTGCTGTGGCCAAGGCTCTGGCCACTGGTAATGGCCCAAGGCCAGGGCTTGTGGCTGGTTAGTGTTGTACAAAATATACAGAGAGCATGGCTTTTGGCCGTGGCTATTGGCCATGGCCAAAAGTCATAGATAGTGGACCCTTACAGGGTAATTCATAGAATTTCGCCCAAAAGTGGCGTACGCGGCTGGCGCACAGTCTGTGTGTGGGAATGTCTGCGCCAGCCGTGTGCGTAAAAATCGATATCCGTGCACAGCGTATTCATGGATTTTAGCCTCCAAAACCAGCCGTGGCGCAGAGTGGGGCAGAACTCCCTCGGGCAAGGAAAACCCATCAAAATTCCCAATTCAGCGCAAAGGGCTGCGCTAATCCTGCACCAGTATACAGGGTTGGCAAACAGCAAATGCAGAGCGGGGAACGTGTATTACTGGAGTGTGCGGGAAGTTCCACACGCGATTTCAGCAGGGTACGTGTATTTCTGGGGTGCAGGGAAGTTCTACACGTGATTACAGCCGGGTACGTGTATTACAGGGGTGCACGGGAAGGTCCACATGCGATTTCAGCAGGCTACGTGTATTTCTGGGGTGCGGGGAAGTTTTACACTCGATTTCAGCAGGGTACATGTATTACAGGGGTGCGCCGGAAGTTACACACGTGATTTCAGCAGGGTATGTGTATTTCTGTGGTGCAGGGAAGTTCTACACGTGATTTCAGCAGGGTACGTGCATTAAAGGGGTGGGCGGGAAGTTCCACACACAATTTCAGCAGGGTATGTGTATTTCTGGGGTGCGGCGAAGTTTTACACACGATTTCAGCATGGTACGTGTATCACAGGGGTGCGCGGGAAGTTCCACACGCGATTTCAGCAGGGTACGTGTATTTCTGGGGTGCGGGGAAGTTTTACACACAATTTCAGCAGGGTACGTGTATTACAGGGGTGCGCGGGAAGTTCCACACGCGATTTTACCAAGGTACATGTATTTTGGGGTGCGGGGAAGTTTTACACGCAATTTCAGCAGGGTTCGTGTATTACAGGGGTACGCGGGAAGTTCCACACACAATTTCAGCAGGATAAGTGTATTACTGGGTGCAGGCAAGTTTCAAACGCGATAGGCCCTGTGCAAGTGGGGTACATGTATTTCGGGGGTGCAGGGGAGTCCTACACGTGAATTGGCAGTGTGGGTCCTCCCAGGTGTTCCCTCTACACCCTCCACGGCCCCTGCAGGCAGACCACACCACAGGGGACTACCCTGCACCCCTGGTCATGTCCCGCAGGCAGCCCATACACCATGGGCATGCCCCCCCAGCCAAGCCACATGTCACCTTGCACTAGTGATCACCAACGCATTACACCCTTGAACCCCCCACTCCACAGCAGTGCAGGGTACCTGCCAGCAGGCCCCCACTCATGTCCCCCAGCACCCCCACCCCCTAAACAGTGCAGGGCACCGGCCAGCAGGCCTCCACTCATGTCCCCTTGCACGGCCAAGCACTGAGGGACACCTGCCAGCAGGCCCCCACTCATGTCCCCTTGCACACCCACCCCCCAGCAGTGCGGGGCACCTGCCAGCAGGCCCCCACTCATGTCCCCTTGCACCCCACCCCCCAGCACTAAGGGGCACCTGCCAGGCCCCCACACATATCCCCTGCACCCCCACCCCCAGCAGGGCGGGGTGCCTGTCAGCAGGCCCTGACACATGTCCCCCAGCCAACACGTCATCACAATCTAGATCCCTGGCCCTTATGGCCAGCCTCCACATGCCAAAGACCCACCAAAGTATTGCATCCACTCACATAGAAATGCAAATTACATGATACAACCCCAATGGCAAGCATGTAAATGAACACATGTCCGTCACACACACACAATGGGTGCAAGTGAATGTCAAAACCCATATCATGACATACATGAAACCAATGACATAAAACCACACATGGAAGTATGAAGAAAAACATTAAAAGCAACATGAATGGAATTAAAATCAAACAAACAATGGGAATAAAAAAAGAAAAGCTGCATGTCCGTAAAAAAAATGAAAAACAAGAAATCATAATCCAAAGGAAAGGTGTCCAAAGTCACAGTCCAACAAAGCAAATCCAAGGGAAAACCATTGCTCCATGGGGAAATCCATAAAAAGTTGAATCCAATAGTGAACTATATACAGATGAACAATCCGGGTCCATGATCGCAACTGAAGAAATGAAACCTATCAAAAATACTACCTAATGAAAAACTATATACAGAAACGTGGTGCATTGTCCAAGCGCAACCAAAATAAAGAAAAAAACCAAAGGAAACCTAACACTATCTAACTATTTACAAGGGCAGCGGGCAAGTCCAACGGCTCACATGTTGATGTCCCGGGCCAGGGCATCATCGAACTCCTGCTCGATGTCCCGGAGGCGGTCCTTTTCCATGGCCCAAGGGTTCGCAGCGACAATGACATCTGGAAATCCAGGTCCCTACGAATGGCCTCGAGGCACTCGGCCCACCTCAGGGCCTTACGCATGGAGTTCTCTGCCCTGACCATCATGAGCCAGGCCTCTTCTGCCAATTGCCGCTCCGCATCTATCGCATGGCCCAACCGCTGCCACACAGAAGACACTTCCTGTCCAGGGTCCTCCTGCCCTCCGGCTGATGCCTGCCCCTCCGATGATGAAGGCCCCGAGCCATCATGGCTCCCACCTTGTTGCTGCTGCTGCTGTGCCGCTGCCTGAACCCTGGCTCCTGCTGCCTGCACATCCTCCTCCAGCTGGGGTGCAGTTGTTGAGGTGGCTACCCCTGCTGGATGTCCAACTCCCGACTGTGGCAGGGATGTGTCCTCCAGCAGCCTGGCCGCAGGGTCAGAGGCAGCTCCACAGGGCACCCAGGTGACACATGGGTGGGAAGATAGCACGGAGGACGACTGGCACATAGGGGGTTCAGTTGAGGAGGGGGTCCAGAAAACGGAGGAATCCGGCCCTGGTCAGCTGTCCCAGTGGGTCAACGCGGTCAATGAGCCATGCGAGAAGACGTGCAATCTCATCATGAAAAGAATGCAGGTCAGCTCGCATGGCACGTTGATGCAATGCCACCCCACCCAGGACAGGCTCAACCCGGTGCTGGATAACCACATCTGCAGGGAGAGGAAGGCCAGTTGGTGTAAGCCAATCCCCTCTCTGAGAACAGGTCTGGAAGTAGGTATCCCTGCTGGTGCAAGATGATGCAGTCACAGGATCGGGGACAGGATTACACACAGGCACCTCCGCGGCAGCCTGTGCTGCCTCCTGTCCCTGCCCCTGCACTGCACCGCTAGCACCAGTGGACTCCCCACCTCCAGACCCCGTCTCTGTCCATTGCACGGCCTCCTCCTCCACCAAACACCCCACCAACCTGGATGACTCTGTGCCATCTTCCTCCGTCGGGCCCTGTGGGGTCTCAGCTGCCCCTTCAGCTGCCGAGGAGTCCAACTCCAAACTCCGCCTCTTGGACCTCCCCTCGGCAGCTGCGACCTGGGATGCGGCACCGGACTCCTCACTCCCCGACGAGATGACAACCTGGGAGGGGAGCCGTGCCTAGCGTCTCCGGCTGGCTGTGCGATCCCTGCCGATGTGCTCCACAGCACCTTCTCCGCCCTCTTCATCAGTTGACGCTGCAGACAGGGAGAAATAGGAGACAGGCATCAGGGCACTGTACAGTGGACTCATGCACACATGACAGTTGTACATGAGTGGCATTGTCAAACTTCAGACATGGCATCACAATCCTCAACACACATGTCATTGCAACTCACACAAATGAGCTATTCCACAGCCATATTGCAACAGCCAGCACCATCCATACACATACAACAGCATGAACAGCCAAAGGTGAGCCAGACATCACATGAAACACAGGGAGTGCACTATACATGCACACACACCACCACAATTACATGCATGTCTACACCTCTGCCAACTGTCGCAGTTATGAGATTGGCATCCATGTCACATCTGGCAATCAGTCTTCTACATATCAGTCTCACATGCATCCATGTTGCATCACTGTTGCAACCATGTCAAATACACACACATGCACATGTACACAGTGCAGATACATGCAGCTGGAACCAACATCCATGTGTGACACCACAACCATGCCAACTTACATACACAGTGATCCAAACATGTGTGCTCACACATCTGCATTTGGCCTGCATGCTTACCCACACATACACCATCCATGTGTCTCACACATGAAAGAACTTGCATTTGTCAGCCTCACAGCCCAGTACATACACATCCACACATGGCCCTACAAAACCACATGTACAGCCTGCACACTACTGGCACACCACCACACGCACAGCTTCCAATCAGTATGCATGTACACTTACAGCTCGACTCCAGACGGGTCTGCCTCTCAAGGACCTGGACGTGGAGCGCTGGGCATATGCGTTCCAGGACCCTTATCTGATGTTCCGACAGGTGGCCCCGGCGCCCCTTAGCATCCGCTCCTTTCAAGAGGCGCCAGGCCTTGTTGAGGTTCCTGGACCTGAAGTCCTCCCAGTGCTTCTTGACATGTTGGAAGTCGCGGACTGCCACCCCCTCCGCGTTGATGGCAGTCACGATGTCCGTCCTGATCCGAGTCCGTCCTTCCTTGTCGGCGGCCGACCTTCCGAGGAGGGCATCATACTGCCCCAGGACTTGCTCCACCAGGACACCAACTTCGGTGGCAGTGAAGCTGGTGGCCCTCTGCCTCTCCGGCTGGGGGTTGCCAGTGGTGCCAGATGGTGTAGTGCCCGACATGGCAACCCCAGAGGGAGGTGTGGGTGGGCAACTGGGTCCTGGTGCTGGGCTGTGGAGCGATGGAATAGCAGTCAGGAGTCTTCGGTTCCAGCAGGGGTGGTCACAGCAACAACACCCCGGGCTGACGTGCAGGCAGCAAATGGCAGGGCACGTGGGCAGCAGGCAATCAGGCAGCAGCAGATGGCAGGTGGGAGCATGCTCGGGGCTCTGGGGGGTAGTAATTCGGCCTTCTGGGCAGGAGTGTGGTCTTCCGTGTGCGAACGCGTGGCCAGCTTGATAGGGAGTGATTTTGGCACCTGAAAATTTTGCACGTCAGCGTGTAATTCAAGGAAAGGCCCTTAGCGCGTAAGCGTGTCATCACACGTATGCAATTTCATTGGACCAAAGGCCCTTAGCGCGTAAGGGCATTTCCCTGAACCCGGGTGCATGTTACACATCCAAGAACTGCACGTCAGAGTGTCAGCTCGTGTAATTGGAGGATAGGGCCTTAGCGCGTATACGCGGAAGTGACGTTGGACGTGTGGGCTGGTTCAAAAGTTATGTGTAGGACGTAATTTCCTTGTATGCGCTTTTCGTGAAGAGCGAGTGGGTGAATTCTGTACTTCGTGTCGGTTCACACGCGATTTACTTCACAGCGTTGCTAGTTTGTACTCCCCGTTACCTCTGACAGCTTTTTCTGTTTCCTCAAACAGCGTTCACTTCTTCTTTTGTCCTGTCTCCTCAGACAGCGTACAATTCTTCTTTTGGAGGGGGTGTTGCCAACGCGCACACGTGCGTATTTTTCCCGTTCTTTTTACTGGTGGACGGTGAGTCGCGCATGTATTTACCAACTGTGCCTGCCCCGTGTGTCGCGTACCCCTTCAGAGGTCATTGTAGGCTGCGTGTAACACGCGTACGTTCATTTTTGTGTTTCTGGGTGCCACAGCGTAGTGCGGGTTCATTTTTCCACGCACGTGGTCTACGAGGGGTTGCTTGCATGTTATTTTCTGTTTTTGGGGTGCCTGTGTGCTGCGTGACCCGTCATCCTTCCCCAGGGGTCACATGCAGCCTTGCTAGACCACTAGGGTACGAATTCCATCTAGTACCCTACCCCATTGACCCCCATTTGCCCAGGACAATAGTTTACTGCAACTCCCATACGCACAACAACATCAGTGCCATGGTTGGGAGGCAACCAAGCGATAAGGGTGGCAAAGGTGGCCAAGTCTCAAGAGGTGGCCGTGGTGGGCACGGTAGGGGATGTGGCTGGGATTTGCAGGTAACCCCTAGCCCCCCATGTGTGGAGGACCAGTCAGGGACACCCATGCCCCCCCATGATTGATGTAAACGTGGCTGACACCATCTCTGCTCAGCCCTTGTTGAACCGGCCCATTGTGGCACTTGACCTGGCACAGGGTGACTCCCAGGCTGACTTCCAGGTCGCCAAGTCTAGGCCACGTGTGGCGGTGCAAGTTGGTGTCACCAGGCCACGTGGATCAGGGGCAGCTATGTCATATGCTGCCCCGAGTAGGCAGGGTGGAGAGGCTGCAGGGGCAGCTGCAGCTCCATCCACCCCAGCTCTGACTCTCCCAGCCAGGGCAGTGTTGGTCCCAGTCCATCTTGCTAACGTTCCCCCTGACAACGTCACACTTCATCCAATGCCTGCACGAAGTCCCATGCTCAGTGTGCATTCCCACACTCCAACTACCCAGTCCACCGGTGCTCCTGCCCCTAGTGGCGAGAGCATCGTAGGCCACTCAGGATCCCCACCACCTTCCAAAAGAAAAGGGAAGAGTGCTAGTCCAGTACAGACTGATACCCCAGACACAGCCTCGTAGTCCGGCATGCCAAGGAAGCCTAGCTTCAATGATGCTGAACGTGATGCACTTGTGCAGTATTTGTCCACACATGACAGCGAAATGTGGATCACTTCACGGTGCAAGACCACACCTGCTCGACGTCAGGCACACTGGCAGACTGTCGCGGACATCATAAGTGCCCTTGGATTTGTGAGGCGCACAGCTGGTGAGTGCTACAAGCGCTGGAATGATCTTAAGTGCAGGGCAAAGAAAAAGCTGTCCTCAAGTCATGCCGCTACTCTGGTGCCTGGAGGTGGGTCTCCACAAGAGGACATTGAACTCACTGTACATGACTCTGTTTCTGGGACCTACGTCACAGAGGAACAAATCCAAGGTGTGGGAGAACTGCCAGATTATGAGGCATTGTCCGGTGAGTGCATGTGTGTGTGATCCATGTGTATGTTGTGGTTGTGAGGGGTTCTGATTGAGTGCCAGGTGAGGGTGTGTGTGCCTGAGCGGTTTGGGTCACCCATGTGCTTCATCCAAAACATTCTGCGCCCCTGGATTTGGGTATTACAGTATCCCTTCTGCCCACAGTAGACATTTTGTGCAACATCACGCCAGCTGCCCTTAAAGTGGCATCTTGCAACAACATTGTTCCTTATTTTTCAGTGTTCATTCAGGCCTATTTGTTTCAATTCCCACAATTTCACTACACATTTCTCAGCCCTATTGTCAAACAATATGTGACATGCTTATGGTACATGCCATCTGTGTGATGGCATGTGTCATGTATGTGGATTGGACATGCCACTCACAGGCCAATGTGTGATGGCACTGCTAGCCAGCATGCAGCTAATGTGTTGCTCTTTCATCTTGGTGTCATCAGTGTCTGACATTTTCCTCCCCTTCAAACTCAGTGACAGTGCATGCATGGGAGGGTTATAGTCATGTGGGACATGTGTCAATCAAGTACTGGTTTTGTGGCTTGTCAGGCCTAATTGTGTGCCATGGTGCTAATGCCTGTTTCCATTTTTTGTCTTTCATGTTTTTGCAGGGGATGACGCACTTGATGCTGTTGAGGGTGCGGAGATGGTGGAGACCCAGGAGGGGACGGGGTAAGGTGGTGGGTGAGAACCCACTCTTGCCGTAGACCGTTCTCTCCAGGGGTATCTCTGGGTGCACCTCCCCAGACCTCTGTTCAGGTGTTGATTCGGATGATGAGACCTATGTGGCTTCGCAGGTAGGTGTTTCAGGAAGGGATTCTGTTCTGTACGATCCACCTGCACCAGGGGTACAGCCCACTATGGGGATGTCAGTGTTGGTGGGTCCGCCTTTAGTGGTAACGGATGCAGGGCCACACTCCACAACATCTGACCCTATTCCTGGGCCAGCAGATCAGAGGGGGAATGCAGTCCTGCAGCCTCAGACAGTGCCGACACAGCAAGGCACAGTTCGCCTTGCCCCAGACAGGTGTGGTGCCAGGCAACGCGTTGGCCGTACGCAACCAGGCAATACCGCATGGGAGCAATCCATATACGGTATGGCAAACCAACAGGCAGCATCATCTGAGATGATGGCTCAAGCAATGGAGAGGGTGGCCACATCCATTGTCCCTCCAGAAAGGCAGATGGAGCAACTACAGCAGTCAACAGACTCCATTTGTCAATCACTCAGGGAGGACATGTTGGTGTCCAACAGGGACAGACGGGTGGCCCAGGACACTCTGCAGGAAGCCATTTCTTTAGAGTCCCAGGGCCAGAGGGAAGCCCCGAGGATAGAAGTCCATCACCTCAGGCAGACTCTTGTGGACCTTGAGGCTTCCACTGTCACGAGGACAGAACAGCTGCTGGAGCGGGTCACACGTATGCTCTCAGCAGAGATGCAGGCAACTCGGGAGGAGGTCCGGTCATCACGTCAGGTGGTGCATGGGGATCTCCGCACCATATTCCTCCAGAACAAGACCTTCCACACCCGCATGCTTGCTGCCATGGAGGACCAGACTAGGGCTTTGCGTGGGCTGCCTCCCATAGCACCATCACCTCCTGTGGCGGCAGCAGCACAGAGTGATGAGGGCGACCACATCGATTCTGGATCTCTCACAATAGCGTAGCCTTGCAGGCCATGAGCCCATGGAGGTGTTTTATTTTTTTGCAACATCCACACAGGTGGCTGTTGGTGTGCACCCTGTCCTTGGACCTCCTGGGTGGCCTCCCCCACCCCCCTTAGCCCCCACATGTCTATTTTTGATTTTGGATTTTGGATTTTTGATTTTTGATTTTTTGTTACAGTGTGTTGCCTTGTGTGGCTCCCATGGGCATCCACTGTATTCCGGCTGGGCACATGCAGGCTTGTCCTGAGTTTGGGTTAGATGCTTGGGTTCGTGAGACACACTCCCCTCCTGCTTCCCGTTTAAATGGGCTTGCAAAGGGTGTGCCCAAGTGACAGTGACTTACACAGTGACGTTGGACTCCCATGACATGTGTGGGGAGTCTGTAGTCAATACTGTGTATACATTCCTAGTGCATATTATTGTAGTATTCTACACTGCATGGTATATTGATATGTGCTTGTGCATCCATGTCTCCCTCCTAATTTGCAGGTTCATTCCTCATGTCTTCACAAGGCGTCTACTTTGGAGATGGAGTTCATGTTGTAAGCAGTGCACTTCCAGATTTGCAAGGCACCAACACTGTACAGTTGGAAGTGGTCGATGTGTTAGCATCACTAGGTTGTAAGACTACGTATCCTTTAACTTAGTACTGTCATGTGAATGCTATGTTTGGGGTTGGGTAGCTGCATTGTAGTGTGGTAAGTATTTGGTCATGTGTGTTGTCAGTTCTACATTAACGGGAGCATATTGAGTGTGGCCAGTTTCCACTCGGGACACTGTAGTTTGTGACACTTGTGTCATGTTTTGGGGATTCCTTTGTTTGTTCTCACATAGCATGACATGCCATGGTGTGTTGGGTGGCAGTGCTGGGGAGGGGTTGGGTGACATGGCACTGTTGTCATGTTGTATCTTGCAAGGGGTAATGATTTTATCAGCATATAAGTGTGTCTTTTGATGACACAACATTGGTGGTGTTTGTGTAGGTAGGGATGCACACAATGGAACACTTCCAGGTGAACAATCTCAGGCTGGTATGGTTGTGACAGTTGACGGTCACTTGACTCATCATCATTGATAGTCAGCTGGTATGTGTCGGGCTGTGTGCACTCCACAAGGGTGTGATTTTAGGTGAAGTAATTATCCACCAGCTGTGTACGGGCTGCCTCACCCTGTGCCCTTTCCCCTCCCATGAATAGCGGCCATGCATGTGGTTGGGGATGTGGGGGCACCACCATGTCCACGGCCATGCCCCGGCGTGTTGCAACGTTGTGCAGGACACATGCTGCCACTATGATCCTGCACACTACTGGGGGAGCGTATAATAGCTGCCCGCCAGAACGGTCAAGGGAGCGAAAGTGTGACTTGAGCACTCCGAATGTGCGCTCCACTATGCCCCGGGTTGCAATGTGGGCTGTGTTGTATCTTACCTGGGGTGGCGTGGTGGGGTTCTGAATTGGCGTCATCAAGTGGGTGCTCAGAGAGTAGGCATTGTCCCCTGGGGAGGTGGTGATGGGTATCATTAGTGGGGTTGTGACATTACTCAGTATCTGACATGCATGCATGTGCAGTGGCATTTATACTCACCAAGCAGCCATGTATCGCCATGCCGCCCAGCTTCTAGGTCTCGGTTTAGGGTTGACAGTCTGTAAATGAAACTGTCGTGGGTGGACCCTGGATAGTTGGCATATACTGAGGTGATGATTCCCTTGACATCACATACTACCTGGACGTTGACGGAATGCCAGTGCTTGCAGTTTCTATAGATGTGCACAGATGCCCTGGGGTAATGTTGAGCCACACGGGTGCAATCAATGGACCTAGCACTTTGGGAAATTGTGCCACCCCGTAGAAATGCTGGGTGGCAGCCTGCCTTTCTGCAGGTGTTCTGGGCAGGTATATGTGCCTGCGGACTGATGGGCGTGTAGTGATGATGGCCAAGACCTGGTGTAGGCAGCGTGACTGCGTATCCTGTGACACCCCCCCATTATGGCACTTGTCCGCTGAAATGATCCAGTGGCCAAGAAGTGCAGTACATTAAGGATCTTCTCCAGAGGGCTGAGTGCTTGGGAGCACAGGGTGGGTGATGTGAGGTACTCCTCCCACTCACTGACCAGGCTGAGTATTATGTGAGGTGGAAACCGCTTACCTCCCATACATCTGGTCATTAGGCATCCCAAAAAGGCTGGTTCTGGGTGTAACAATTCTGGCCCTGGATATCCTCCTCCTCCTCCTGCGGTATCCCACGGCCACTGCTGATAGGAACGTTATATTCATCCTGGCGTCTGAGCTTGTTTGTTGTTTGCGTGCACTTTTATGATGCGCGGGTCGACGTATGCCTGCTTCCTGCTTCCGGATTGGCCCGTCTTTTTGGGCACATGCCTTAGCCACGTTTCATTCCATGAATACGTATTGTAGGCGAGTGTGTGACACTTCCCGCGCACCCCAGTAATACACGTACCCCGCTCACCCAGGCCCGATCGCGTGTGAAACTTTCCGCGCACACCCGGAATACACGCACACGCTATTTTTCACACAGCGGGTGTCGCTGTTTGTCGCGTACTGCTTTGCACGTCATTTGTCCTAGGGGGCCACAGTATGGGACATTCATCAGAGCTGTATATTCGTGCTTTTTGTTAGCGCACATTTTGGCGCACATTTTTTTCCAGCACAGGGACGCTACCTCCTGCCTTCGTGTGGCGGACGGGTTTGGGTCTGTGCGCGTATTTGCCCGTGCGGTGGTTTGGCCTATTTAATTCCATGAATACGTGTTGTAGGCAAGCGTGTGGGCGTTCCACGCACTTGCCTCCTGTACCTCCCCCGTGACGCCCATATTTTCACGAGTTGTTCCCCATTCCAAGTGTTATGCCCCATGTTCCGATACTTTTGTTATGTGCGCCGCGCTATGTGCGCTTTCGCTGTGGCCTTAGCGCACGACGTTAGATGACCTGTGCGCCGGCGTGCGCCGCGCACTTTTTCAGTGCACATCCCTGATTTTACTCGCGCACGGACTATCATGAATAGATGTGCGCTGGTTTATATTTCCATTATAACATATATTGCATTGTCTTTTACAGACAGCATCAGGTCTCCATGAAAGAAATCTGGTAAGCAATTTTGAAGAACACATTTTTTTCTCCAGTAAATAAGTTTACATTTTTTGGGTGAATGATATTAGTGATATTAACAAATAAAATGTTGAAGCTATGGTATAACACAACCCTTGAAGTTTATGGAAATAACTTTAGTTCATTGGACATTAAGGTAAAAACTTAATACAGCAAAATTCCTGAAATTCAGCTAAAGCCACCTTAACTGTGTGCCGCCTGTGCGCAAGGGTTCTGTTTTCTTAATGTTTTGCCTGTAAATGAGCGTATACAGCTATGATGAACGTGCCATTTGTTGCAGCAGTGATCGTGGGACACTGCAGAAGGAGGAGGATTGCCAGGGCCCGCATTATTTTACCCAGGACCAGCCTTTTTGGGATGCCTGATGACCAGGTTTATGGCAGGTAAAGATTCCTCCTCATATCATCCTTGACCTGGTCAGGGAGTGGGAAGATGACTTCACATCACCCACCCTGTGCTCCCAAGCACTGAGCCCCTTGGAAAAAAGTGCTCAATGTACTGCATTTTTTGGCCACTGGGTCATGTCAGTGGACAACTGCCATAGTGGTTATTGTTTCACAGGCCACGCAGTCACGCTGCCTACACCAGGTGTTGGCAATCATGACTGCATGCCCCTCAGTCTGCAGGCACATATGCATGCCCAGAACACCTGCAGAAAGGCAGGCCGTGGTCCAGGACTTCTATGGGGTGGTGTACTTCCCTAAAGTGCTTTCTGCCAGTGTTTGCACCCATGTGGCACTACGTCCACTTAGGGCTACTGAGCACATCTATCAGAATCGCAAGCACTGGCATTCCATCAACTTACATGTTGTATGTGATGCCAAGGGAATCATCACCTCTGCATGTGCTAACCATCTAGGGTCCAGCCACAATAGTTTCTGATTCAGAATGTCACCCCTACACCTGGCCCTGGAAGCTGGGGGGCATGGCAACACATGGCTCATTGGTGAGTACAAATGGCCCTGCAAATGTATGCATGTCTCATACAGACCAAACAACACCACTGACAAGC
This sequence comes from Ambystoma mexicanum, assembly GCF_040938575.1. Lineage (NCBI taxonomy): Eukaryota > Metazoa > Chordata > Amphibia > Caudata > Ambystomatidae > Ambystoma > Ambystoma mexicanum. The sequence goes on from NC_090939.1 coordinate 359,493,474, forward strand.
CATCTCACCTCCACAGAGGACAGTGCCTACCCACTGAGCACCTACATGATGACACCAATACGGAACCCTGCCACACCACCCTAGGTAAGATACAAGGCTGTGCACATTACAACCCGGGCCATAGTGGAGCGCACATTCGGAGTGCGCAAGTCATGCTTCCGCTCCGTACCTTTGGATGTGGTGGTGCCCCCACATCCCCAACTACATGCACACCTGCTGCGCATGGGAGGGGAAAGGGCACATGGTGAGGCTGCCCATACCTAACTTGTGGCACAATTTTTCACCTAAAATCCCACCCCTGCGGAGTGCACACAGGCACATACCAGGTGACAATCGATGATGACAAAGGGAAAATCATCTGTCGCAACCTTTCCACCCTGAGAAACTGTCCATGGAAGTGCTACATTGTGTGCCTCCGTTACAACTAAAATAAAAACAATCTTGTGTGCACAAAAGGCACAAATGGAAGATGTAGTATGCCACCACCCCCATGCAGAAAAACACATCCAAATGACGATATATCACCTAAAGCCTCCACGCTCCACGACACCTGGTTGGCATGCCATGCAATAGCATACAATGTCAACGGTGACACATAAATGCCCAACGCATAACCTCACTGCCACAAAGTGGTCAACGACAAACCGTCCCACCACTCAAAGAACCAACTCACACAAATCAAAAAAATAATGTACACAGGAACATCAATTGGCCAGTATTGCATACCAGAAACACAGAACACAACAGTGAATATGTCTGACAGTCACCAATCAGAATACCATAAGTAAATCAATGTGCCCTAACTAGCCCATGGCACCCTTCCATCAGTAGTGATGTCCTTGTAAATAAAGGTTGGCTGGAAGAGCATACAGCTGGAAGGGCAACAACAATGGAGATGGGCAAGCAAATACATGAAAATGGAACATGAACAAAGGGCCTATCTGAACGTCAAAACAAAAAGGGGTGCCAAACATGCACTGGACAAACAAGCATGAAACCCACTAGGGGTTTATACACAGGTTGGATCTGAGTCTGCCCACAGATGAAACAGAACCTCAATGCCACTGTGTAAGTTACTTTCACACACAGCAATCCTTGCAAGCCCATGGAAAGGGGAAGCAAGAGTCTCATATGTATCTGGACCGCAAGGCACAAACAAGGAGGGTACAAACACAAGACAAGCCTGTACGGGCCCAGCGGAACCTACAGTGGATGTCCTTGGATGCCACACAAAGCAAGACACTTTTATATAAATGCACAATAGACAAAAAAAGTAAGAAAAATCAAAAATGCCCATGGTAGACCGGGAAGGGGTTGTGGGACCACCGAGGAGGATGGAGGGGCAGGGTGCACTTCAATACCCACATGTGTTGATGCTGAATAAAAAAGAAAACCTTCATGTGTCGCATGGTCTGCACAGCCATCATGGATTTGGAGAGCTGTCTCTGCTGTCGGCACCCTCTGGTGTAGAAATAGAAGGTGGTGACTGTGACAGGACTGTGAGGTGTTCATCTGCAGCATGATGGCACCAATGTCTGCATGCAACACCTCTCAGGATGCAGGAAGTTCAGCTTGCAACACCCCCCGGGTTGCTCGCAGGTCAGTCCATACGGTGTGTGTCAACTGTTGCATGAGCACTTCTGAGTGTCTACTGCATGCTGCCTCTAGTGAAGTCAGGGTATGCTGCAGTGAGCTATCCTCGCCCCTCAGAGAAGCCCTGTGGGCCTGACCCTCTGCACCCATGGCTGAGCACAGGGAGTAAGTACATTTATACCCATCTGCACCTGTTACTGGCCTGCATCTGAAGCATATGTGAGTGGCATGTGGACCGCACTGCCTGCTGCCAGAGCTGTACCTGTCTTTCTGGGGGGAGAATGGAATTGGCCACCCTATCCATGCCCTGAGCCAACATCTCATAAGCAGCCCCAACCTATTGTGCAAAAGAATACATGGACTGCTCCCACACATCATGGCATGTTGGCACATGGCCACCATGTTGGTGTACACCATGCCTGCTCGGCCCAAGGAAACCTGGCCCTTGATGTGCTGGCACAGTCTGTGGCTGCAGGACTGCATCCCTCCCTTGAAAAGATGTCCCAGAAACAGGGGCCAATATTGTGGAGCGTAGCCTTGAAGCTGTAACCACTACAGACTGACGTGCCAACACTGACTGGCCTTGTCGGGGTTCTTCCCCCATCAAAGATGCTTGTGATAGGCCAGCACCCACAGTTGAATCACTCACCTGCTACAGTTCCAATGATTCATTGTCTGACTCACCACCAGAGCCATAGGCTTCCTCAGAGGCAGAGGCAGAGCGGGCAATTCCGATGATGGACTGCAGCACCAGTGGGTTCTCATGGGCCACCACACCACATCCTCCACTGGTACCTGGTTGAGGAACACTCTCCTTCACCTCTTCCACCTCCTCCCCTGCACCCAGTGGCTCATCACCTGCTGAAGGACAGCCAAATACATGAAGACATTGTTAGAAAGTCCAGACCACACACATAGGTATCATAATGCAGTCATGCAACACATCAACCTACCATGTCAGTGAGTACACAAACTCTGCCATGTACGCAGTCTAATTGGAAGGCAAGCGGATCACAAAATCAGACATGGATGCACTTTAAGGGCACAGCACCACATGTATTGCATGGTGCATAGCACCCGCTTCACACAAGCACCAGACAGGGATATATGAGAGACACCAGCATCACTGATGCACACACAGATGACACTTCTAGGCCATGCCTTACCATCAAACTGCATGACATGTAAGGCGATGGCCACTGCCACTGATCCATGATCAATGCAGGTGAAATGACATTAACTGGAAATACCAATATTCATAAACACAATTGTTACACTGTGCTACAATGCTAGGGTGGTGGAACAGAGTGAAGGTAGGCACAATGATTCCATGACTTCAGGTCACATTGACAGAATCCAAGAGAATAGCCATGTATAAGGTGAGACCTGGGCATGGAACTGTATGGGGCCATTGCAGTACATGGGAACGTGCTCAATGTACAATTAAACAACATTTCCCGAGAAGGCAAAGTTGTGGAGCGGTGGCAGTGTAAGGGCTAGTGCATGATTCGGGTGTCAAGTGCCATAAGAGGGTTGTAGGGATCTAGCAAATACCCCCAAGTGTGGGTGTTGGCTGGGAGCCAATTCCATCATCACAGTGCAAGTGTGATATCTGGCCCGTAAATCAAGGGACCATACACCCAGCCCATCCCAGTGTGAGCTGCAGATGGAAGGTAGCAGAAGCACATGTATTTCTGTATATTCAGTCGCAGTAGTCAAGCATAGGATTCACCAGCCCCCCGGAAACAGTGAGCTGTTGGGGGAATGAGCCGTAAGGTAAAATATCTCTGGGCAGGGACAGCTCTCACAGACGTCAAGAGATGCAACGAGAGAATGAGAGTGTGCATAGGATGACACGCACAGGCAGTACACCATGACAGGTTTCAGCAGGAAGAGGGCCAAGAGAGGCAGTAGAGAGAGTGACATGAAATGAGTGATTAGGAGTGGTAATGAGGATTGACCTAATGGGCACCAAATTGTCCGCATGCAGCCTATATGGCAACATGCACATACCAGTCCACCATGACATGGTCAACCCATGTGAGTCATGAAAATGTTGAAAAAACTGCAAAACAATCATTACACTTCATCCAAGCAACATACACATGTCAAGGACACATGCATCACCACTCACCAGACAAATCCTCGTAGATCAGCAGGTCTCCAACGCCTTGGATCTGCTCCACATTAATGAGATCACTGGGAATCTCTTCATGTGGAGTGAGTCCTTCGTCCCCTGGCTGTGACCCACCTCCAGTCACCAGAGTAGAGGAGTAGGCATCACCCAGCTTATCCTTGGCTCTGCATCAGAGTCATTCCAATGCTCGATCACCCCCTGTGGTGTGCACATCTCATGGCCCGTGTTGTTTATACGATCTGTGATGGCCTGCAAGTGGGCCATGCGCTGAACAGGCATATGTATGCACCCTGACTGCATAAGCATGTCATGTTTGTGTTCCAACACATAGTCCACAAGGATGTCCAGCTCCTCATCACAGAAGCTCCTCTTCCTCGACGTGTGGGTCTCCTGTGCCATGCCTTGGGTTGGAGCCTTTCCCGCTGCTGCACGCTTTCGCCTTTTGCAAGTGTGTGCAGACCCAGAGTGGCTGGCACTCTGGTCAGTAGGGGCTGGAGCACTGGTGGACTGGGAAATGGCATCAGCCACTGATGGGACGAGTAGGCTGGCTTGCAGGTATTCGTACCAGGGCACTGGTGCCAGTAGCATGTGGTGCACGTTTCTTGCCCCTAAGGGCAAGAACGTCTTCCCCAGAGTCACTCAGGCCTGGGGCCAGGGCCACCACAGTCTGGCCTGCATCACCCTGGGCCTGGAGGGTGGTAGCCACAGCTGCCCCTGCAGTTTCCACACCCTGGCTGCTCTGGACCACAGATGACACTGCTGGTCTGGGACCACAGGTGCTGCAGATGTCAGCAGCAGCTGCATCTCCCTGACCCTGTTGGCTGGGTGGCAGAGCTCTCCCTGCATGTGCCTGTACACCTTGCCCAAGTCACCCACCACACCCACCTCGCTCAGCTCACCCACCTCTTCTACCTCGGCCATCTTTCCCCACTTGGGCACCTCACCCACCTTGGTCACCTCGCCCACCTTGGCCAACTCTGCCAGGTCACCCACCTTTGCCTCCCTTCCCACTTGTTGCTCTTGCAGACATGGCACTGATGGACTAGTGCTATGGGAGGTGCAGCTAACAATTGTCCTGGGCAATTTGAGTGAGGGGCTAGGGTAAGTGATGTAAAACGGACCACTGTGTTCCAGCAAGGCTCTATGTAACCCCTGGTGAAAAAAATAATGGGTCGCATAGCGCACAGGCACCCCAGAAACAACAAATGTCATGTATGCGACCCCCCGGTAGCCCACGTGTGAAGGAAAAAAGTCACGCAGTAAGCTGTGGCACCCAGCAACACAAAAAATACATACGCAAGGAACACGTAGGGTACAGTCAGGCTTCCAGATAAAATGGGTACTAGGCCTTTTTACGCACGGGTACATTTACAACACAGCTTTAGGGCAAAGGGCACTGGAAGGTCAGGTTACTTGATAGAAACAAGGAGGCTTCTTTTGATTGTTATCTACATGGAAGTAATTGCAAGCCACCTCTGAAACAGAATGTATTTCTCTGAAGCCTTTCAAAAAAAGAAACTGCACACTGTCATAAAAGGAATGGTGTCTTTCCATTCAGCTTTAGAAGCACTGTGCATTATTTCCTAGAATTTTAGGATTTAATAATTGATAAGATGGAAAACTAAGTTGCAATTGAGAATTAATATTTTGTAAAAAATTATGTTTTTTTTTTTTTCCAGTGGAAGCAAACCAGTATTTCACAATTGTATTTTTCAGAGTTCTGGTGCTGTGTACATAATCATGCAGAGGCAGATCATTTTTACACTGATAATTTTATTTACACTATAATTCTAAGTGTGTACAATGATGATTATGCACAGTCTGGATTACATCCATTCAACCTTGCAGTCAATGGGGTACATTACTATAAATGGTCACTGGCAGCAGAGTCTTTGCTCAAGGGTGAGGGATTGTCATTATACCAATCACAGGTGTTCTAGTCTCTCAAATATTCAAGACTACATTTAAAACATCCAAAAGCTGACTGTCCAGGAAGTGCAAGCACTGTTAAAAAAACAAACAAATGAAATTTACATTTGTAATTGAAATAGAAACTCAGCAAAACCTGTCCCTGTGATAATCCAGATAGGTATTTAAAATCATGTAGTGCTTCAAAATTGCTCGTCCAACATCTAGGTACTGTGATTATTATACCTCAGTCAATACTCAGTTAACCGACCTCTGAAGGATGTTAGCCAATAAGATAGCTCAGCCGGTTGAGCACTCATTACTGCAATCTGTGCGTGATCTGTAGGTTGCAGGCTCAAATCCCGGCAAGTCCAACTCAGCCTTTCATCCTTTCGAGGTTGATAAAGGAGTACTGACTTTGATTCAGTGATAATTGTGATAAATACGTCCTATATACAGCGCTTGGCCAAAAGCGCTATATAAATAACCATTTGACCATTAGATTAGATGAAGAATTTAGCATGGAGTCATAATCAAATTGTGTGTTTTGAGGTTCAATAGCAGAATTGTCATTTGATGTTTAATGAGTCATCCTTTTCTGGAGCTATTACTACCTAGTGGTATGCCAATGTTATGATACAACAGTGCAGAGAGGCAATGACTCCATGCTAAATTCTTCATCTAATCTAATGGTCAAATGGTTATTTATATAGCGCTTTTAGGCGATGTTAACTAAAAGTTGGACAAATCACTGTGGAGAGATCGAAGTAGCAACTACCCTAAAGGAATAGGATCATTTAAACAGGAATGTTTTCAATTCCTTTCTGAATCTTCCCAGCGTAGTACAAGATCGGATACTAAGGGGCAGCTGATTCCAGAGCTTAGGCCCAAATACAGAGAACCTTCTGTCTCCTTTTGAGATGCATTTTGTCCTGGGGACACATAGCAGCAATTTATCTTCTGAACGAAGGACTCTAGTTGGATAATAGTGTTGAATTCTGGTGTTCAAATATCGAGGTGCAAGTTTGTGATAGAACTTGTACACCAGACATGCCACCTTAAATTTAATGCGATCTTCCACCATCAGCCAGTGTAGCATTTTCCTGGCTGTGGAGACATGATCTCTTTTGCCCAAGTGAGCTATTAGCCTGACGGCCGCATTCTGGGCCCTTTGCAATCTTAGCATTAGTTTCCTAGGGATCCCTGTCAGAAGACTGTTGCAGTAGTCAAGGTGGGAGTTAACCAGGATGCCCACCACTACTGGGAGATCCTGAGATGATAGAAAAGGGAGCACATTTCTGAGCATTCGCAGAGAATAATATACTGACTTTACTTTTGCCCCTGTCTCGGCTTCACTAGCCAGGTTTTCCTGCCAAAGGCACCCAAGATTTTTCACTTTCCTTGAGAATGGGATATTCACTCCCAGGATTTGCAGGTTGTAGTTTGTATCTTCCTCTCTATATTTCTTCTCTGATCTAAACAGTATTATTTCTGTTTTGCCTGCATTAAGTTGTAGTTGGTTGCAGTCCATCGACTTTTTTTACATCTTGCATTCCACGGTCTATCGTCTCAAAAACCTCCGACCGATTATCCGTCTCCACATAAATCTGTGTGTCATCTGCATATGAGTGAAATCTTAGACCGTGTCTCCTCAGGATGTCAAATAGTGGTTCAATGTATAAATTAAAGATCAGCATGGAAAGTGCTGACCCCTGAGGGACTCCGCACCTCAATTGTATTAATTCTGAGAGAAATGCTCCCAGGGTTACCCGCTGTGTTCTATCCTGTAAAAAGGAATCGAACCAGTCTACCACTACTTTGTCTGCCCTTCCGATGTTCTTAATCCATTGAAGGACAGTCTTGTGGTTGATTGTATCAAATGCTGCAGATAGGTCGAGCATCAACAATATTGAATTGCTTCCCCTATCTGCTGCTTCCAGTAGGTCATCCTGGACTGCTAACAACGCCGACTCCGTCGCATGGTTGGGGCGGAATCCTGATTGGTGTTCATCCAATATGTCCTTACTGTCCACAAACTTTTGGAATTGGTTACAGACTATTCTCTCCAGGATTTTAGTGGGCCAGCATAGATTAGCTACCGGGCGGTAGTTTTTAAGTACCTTGGGGTCTAAATTAGGTTTTTGCAGTAAGGGCTTTTCCAGTGCACTTTTGAGTGCACAAGGAACATAGCCTTCTGTAAGTGATTTGTTCACAAAAGTTGTTATGAATGGGGTAAGATTAGAAGCTAGACTGATAGCAGTACAAGCTGGCATAGGAAATGCTGAATCTTTAGTCGGTTTTAATTGGAATATTAGATCCTGAATGGTTTCTTGTTCAATGGGTTGGAAGCTAAAGATCTCCCTCTTTTCAGATTTTGCTATTTCTAGTGTCTCTTCTCCTGCCTCACCCCATTTTTCTGCCTCCAGTACTTCATCAATATTACTCTGAATATCCACGATTTTTTGTTCAAAGAAGTTGTTAAACTTATTGGCCTGAGAATTAGCAGTCAGTATTGACATGCATTTAGGATTCCTGAACCTAGATACTACGTCGAATAGAGCCTTCGACTGATTATCTGCTGCCTTGATTTCTTCGTGGAGAAAATCTTTTTTCGCCGTGAATATGGCATTTTTATATTGCCTTAGGCGAATCCTCGCCATCTCTGCTTCTGCCTCTAATTTAGAGGCCCTCCAGATTTGATTAGCCTGGCGAACTTGTTTCCGCATTAGGCTCAGTGCGGGATTGAACCACGTTTTGGCATTTTTGACTGACTTAACTTTGAGTGGTGCATATTTATCACAAATATCCTTAATCAGGTCTGTCCCTTTACTGAAAAATTCCTCATAGGTCAGATTGATATCTATACCTGCCAGTCTATTTTCAACTTCTTCCCCAGGGATACTTCCTAGGTCAGCTGCTTTCCGGCTCCACACAGGTATACTTTCCCATCCTTTCCCCCTCTGGTGTCCTATGTCCCAAAGTACTACCTGTTGTAGATAGTGGTCTGACCACAACAACGGGACAGTGTCGGCCAGTTGGACAATTCCCCCTTTTGCAGCTAGGAGATCTAGACAATTTCCTTTCTTATGGGATGGTTCCCTGGTGATGAGCTCCAAATCATGATTGTCTAAAAATTCCCTCAATGCCGTATAGTAGGGGTGCGAATTATCTCTTTCTAGCCAGATATTTCAATCTCCCATGCACAGTATGTTATTGTGTTTACTCCCCAACAATGTAAGGTGAGCATCCAGTTTATCCAGAAAATCTAGTAGGGGTCCAAGTGGCCTGTAGCCCAACAGTACTTTAATGGCTTGGGTAGGGGACCATCAGAATAGATAATTCTCCAAACTGGATATTCTCATTGCAGTCTAGTTTTTCCATATGTGAGATAGTCAAACATGACTTATAGATTATGGTGATCCCCCTCCTCCCCTCTCCTCTCTATTTATAAATTGAATAGTGTACTTCTCTGGAACTAGTTTATGAAACATTGTTTGTGACCCTTCAGTAAACCATGTCTCAGTTAGGCACAAGAGCTCCAAGTCTAATTCCAAAATGAGCTCTCCCACCTGTACAGCGTGGGCCACCGCTGAGCGTGCATTCAGGGAAGCCACTTTTAAGGTAAAGGTTTCTATTTGCCCTGATGACTGGGTATTCTTTAGTAGTCCTAGCTGCCGAATTTTATTTAGGCATTTTACATGTACATGGCCCTGTCCAACATTCCATGATGTCATTTGACTAACAGAATAACTTACATTGCCTTTTTGATTCTCCATTGTCAGGTAAATATCTTCCCAGATCAGTATTAAAAAGCAGTTACACTGGATCCGGCAGTGTTCCCCGCCGCTCGCCGCACCAGGCCGCAAACAGGCCTAAACAGGCTTCAGTTAAGGGCTGTGTCACGTGACCCGCGTCGCGTGTCACACCGCGTGGGGCGCGCGCAACAGAACACTCGGTGTCTGGGAAGCGGAGTCCGTGTAAACTACACAGTGCTCACGCCTTTCCCGGCACACGACTCAAAAGAAGTAGATATTATTGCACACGCGGTGCAGTCAATACAATGAACCCAAGAAGGGCTCACTACCTCAGGATGAGGATTAGCGGTTCAACTTCAATTTCAATTTCTATTATTAAAAAGTTTAAAAGTTTAAAAGTTTCACATACAAATAAAAAATGGTAAAGCAGTAACATGGTCTAGCTGCCTAGGGCTCGAGGCCACTTCCCACTTCCCACAGCTAAGAGAAACTAAAACGGCTTTGCGCTGATGCGGGCCAGTTAAGGGCTGTGTCACGTGACCCACGCCACATGTCCCGCCGCGCGGGGCACGTGCAACAGAACACTCGGGTGTGTTGGGAAGCGGAGTCCGTGTAAACTACACGGTGCTCACGTCTTTCCCGGCACACAACTCAAAAGAAGTAGATATTATTGCACATGCGGTGCAGTCAATACAATGAACCCAACAAGGGCTCACTACCTCAGGATGAGGATTAGCGATGCAACTTCAATTTCAATTTCTATTATTAAAAAGTTTAAAAGTTTCACATACAAATAAAAAATGGTAAAGCCCTAACACTAGCTGCCTAGGGCTCGAGGCCACTTCCCACTTGCCACAGCTAAGAGAAACTAAAAAATACAATTACAATTCATGTTTGCTTTACTTTGTAATTGGCTGGGTTTTTGTGATTTCAACAGTTAAATAAATACAGGCGAGATCAAATGGCCAGACCTTAGAGTAATAATGAAAGGTGTATTCTGTCACAATGCCGAAAGATGCCGTACGGTAATGATTTCCATACAGTTTGTGCATGTGTCAGCTGGATGTCACATGCATTTTACTCTCTTGCAAAGGACAAAAAAAGTTATTTTTACTCTCTTAAAATCACATTTACTCTCAAAGTTTAAAAACAGGGAGTAAAATACTCCCACCTCAAAATCTTATCTGGAGCACTGGGTACAATGACCTTGAAAATGGGGTATGCGACATACAGGGACAACCACAGTACGAAAAATGCATACGCGATTGACTGTCTGCCGTAAAGAAAAGAAATACACACACATGTGCGTGTAGGCAACTCCTCCGCCAAAACAAGAAGTACGCACTGCCACAGTAATGAACTAATCGCGTGTGACTCCAAAAAACTGTGCACGCATCTGTCCCCACGAAAAGCATGTACATTGCACTGTTGTCCTACGCACACCTTTATCCCATACTGAACGGCAACTTCCAACAAACAGAGTGTGTCACGTAACTTACGTGCTTAGGGCCTTTCCTCGGATTCCACGCAAACGCGTGGTTTCTGCACGTGCAGATTCACTCTGTTTCTGGCTGGCCACATGAAGAACACGGAAGACCCATGCTCCTGCCTACCAGCCAATTTACCTTCCTCCAAGTGCCCCGAGCTGCTTCCAAGAGCCATCTGCTGCTGCCAGCCCACTCTGTGTGCCTGCTGCCCACATGCCCTGCATTTTTGTGCCTGCTCTGAAGCCATTGCCAGTGATGCTATTGTTGTGACCACCTCTGCTGATCCTGAAGACTCCCGAATGCCATACCACTGCTCCACAGCCCAGCCCCAGGACCACCTTGCCCACCCACACCTGCCTCGGGGGTTGCCATGTCTGACACAACACCATCTCTGGCAAGTGGCAGCCCCTCGGCAGAGAGGCAGAGGGCTGTCAGCTTCTCACCCAGGGAAGATGTCATCCTGGTGGAGCAAGTCTTGGGGCATCATGACGCCCTCTTCACTGGCCCATTGCATGCAGCAATGAAGGACGGAAGAAGATCTGGGTGGACATTGCGGGTGCCATCAATGTGGAGGCGGTGGCACCCCGCAACTACCATCATGTCCACAAGTGCTGGGAAGACTTCATGTCCAGGACTGACAACAAGGCATGGTGCTTCATCAATGCTGGTGATGATCGATTGAGGCACCAAGTCTGGTTGACCACCGATGAAATCAGGGTCCTGGAGCGCTTCTACCCAGCGCTGTACTCCCAGGTTGTGGAGTTGGTGTTCCATCTGGAGTTGACTGGGAAGTGTTCATGTGTTCTTGTCCACCATAGTACATGTGCATGGTGACGTGTGGCTGGAGTGCGCATCTTGGCCTTATGTCTGGCATGCCTCCTGTACAGATGCCTGTGTGAATGTCCCTGACAGTGCTGCATGTGAGTCCATTCAAGCATGTCCCACATCGATGGTGTGTGTGTTGCAATGCGTGATGCACAACCGGCATGTGATGACGCGCACATGTTTGCATACCCGTGTCTGGACTGGGGCATGCGAGAGGTGTGACACATGGGTGCTTATGTCACCATCATGGACATGCATGGTGTACATGTGCATGTGTCTGAGTAGTGAGTGTGTAACTGGCCAACACTTCAGGTTGTATATTACTTGTGTTCTTGATTTGTGATTGCCTCATGCTGCCAATTTGCCCTCAAGTGCACTGTGACGTGATAGCTCCATGGCCTGCCTCATGACTGTCAGGTGATGTGTGTGAATAAGAAATGTATGTCCCATGATGTGTGTGAGCTGAATGGGCAATTATGATCTTGTGCCAGTGTCTTATCCAAGGATGTGAATTTTTTGTTGTGAATGACAGACATGTTTGTGAATGTGTTTGAATGGCATTTCCCTGTGTGTAGTGGAGGGTGACGATCTGACCTTTGACTGTGCCACTGATGTACATTTGCATTGTGACAAACACACATCCAAACATTTGTTCAGTAGCCTGATGTTTGTGTTCTATGTTTCCCCATCCACAGTGACGATGAAAGCTGCCTCTGGGGTATCTTCACATGTGATTGTGGGGGTCTCATGTGGCATGGGCTGCCTTGGGGGAATGGTCCACTCCTGGGGTCTGGCTGTCCCGTTAGGAGGCGTCTGTTTCCAGGGGAGTTGTGATTGTATTGCGGGGTACACGCAGGCCTTCCCATACGATTTGGCTGGTGCGACCGGGCTACACGATTATGCTGGGGTGTGGATGGATTACGCATGGCTCTTTCCATGTGATTTGGCTGTTGCGAGTGGGGTATGCGATTATCCTGGGGTGCGGATGGGGTACACGCTGCCCTTTCCACACCATTTGGCTGGTGCGACTGGGGTACACAATTTTGCTGGGGTGCGAATGGGGTATGCGTGGCCCTTTCCATGCAATTTGGCTGATGCAAGCGGGGTATGCGATTTTGCTGGGGTGTGGATGGGGTACGCACACCCCTTTCCATGTGATTTGGCTGATTCGAGAGGGGTACGTGATTATGCTGGGGTGCGGACGGGTTATGCGTAGCCCTTTCCACGCAATTTGGCTGGTGCGACCAGGGTACACGATTCCACTGGCATTTGGACACCGTATGTGCAGCCCTTCCTACGCAATTCTGCTTGTGTCAGTGGGGTACGCAATTTCGCTGGGGTGCAGATGGGGTACGAGCAGGCCTTCCCATGTGATTTGCCTGGTGCTAGCAGGGTACACAATTTAGCTTGGGTGCGGATGGTTTACGCATAGCCCTTTCCATGTGATTTGGCAGGTGCAAGCGGGGTGCGCAATTACGCTGGGGTGCGGACGGGGTACGCGCTTGGCCTTCACAAGCAATATGGCTGGTGTGAGCTGGGTATGCGATTATACTGGGGTGCAGACAGGGCACGCGCGGGCCTTCCCCACGTGATTTGGCTGGTGCGAGCCGGGTATGCGATTACGCTGGGTTGCGGATGGGGTATGCATGGGCCGTTCCACATGATTTGGCTGGTGCGACCGGGGTACGCTCTGATTTATCACGCAATTATGATGGGGTGGCTGTGCGCTGTCCCACGATAGTGCAGGGCCTTCCGCTGTAGTTGGCATTTCACTGGCTTTGTCCTGCGCATGGGGGCGTGTTTTGGGCATTACTGGCTCTGCTTTATGTTCATTGCACCATGACTACTGATGCCTCAGAGAATCCATGAATACGCGTACCGCGCAATTGCTGGTTTGCTCCTTCTCGGCGCACAGCACTTGCGCTACTTCTGCACTGGATTCTATTAATTGTTCCAACAGTGTTTTACATCATAAGTCCGAAGTAGAAGATTGCAGAATGCTTCTTATTTTGTAATGTATATAATATTGACAGTCTAATATATACAGTTATGTTGTAGTTGTAGTGATATTATATTGCAATCTAGTAAATATATATCCTTTATTTTAAATTATTGTCGCCTTTTAAACATACATTTTGCATGTCTATATTCACCAAGAATATACAACATATTTTATAACTTAGGTTCAAGCAACATAAAGTAATCTATCTTCAAACCCTTTTGCAATCAATATTGCTGTGTGAGTAAAGAATCATTGCAGACAAGCCAATATACTAATATACACGCCCATGTAGTGAAATGTCCACAGTAGATGGATGCTCCCAATATTTGGCAAATAGAAAGGTTACTATTTGCAAAATTCATAACCAAAACGCTCATTTTCCTACCATCTATGGTATATCTCTGAAACATTATTTTAAAGTAAATAATAAAAGCTAGATTTTGCAGTGTTGACTGTAAATTACAACCACAATCACTGCTTCTCAAATCATGAAATGCTTTTACTATGAGATCAGAAAAATTAAAACATTTATGATCAGGCAAAGGAAGATATAAAAACCTTTCTGTAACATCTTGAGCAATTTGTTATTGTTTACATTGTGTACATTCTTGCTTCCACTCATAAGACATTCCTACATATCTATCTACACTGGGACTATCTGCACTAGGACCTCAAAAAAAGACATTACAGATTTGTGACTATCTTCCTGTGTATTATGAGATAAATATTCTCTTCCTCTTGCAACGGCTACTACATTTTGGACCGACATTGCCAAATATATATTGAGTGTTCTTGCATCTGCAGATAGCTTAAGAACTGAAGGTGCCACACATATCTGTTTGAGGATATTTTGATGAGGACTTTTATTTTGTTTACAAACGCCTTGTTGGTTTGGGGTTGTCAGTAGAGCAGATGGAAGTAGCTTTCTGAACATGGTGTGTGAGAAGTGGAAATTGAGTAGTTCCATGGATGCAGATATGGTATGCTTTTAGAGGTATTGTGGATATTGGCCAGCCCTCCTCTAGTGTTCCCTTTCTGTCCTTATGTTAATTTAAAAAAGCTGTAGGAACATTCAGGATGTGTATGGACATAGACTTTTCTCTGCGATAAAGAAACCAAAATGGATATGAGTGGTGATAAAGTGAAGAATGTCTGCTGCATGTGATTCTACGGATTGAGCACTGATGAGCATGAGGATGCACTCAAGTTTTGGAGGTGGAGTGCGGGTGGTGATGACATTAATCTGGATGTGTTTCTATTGGTTGCAAATGCATGGGAGGGGGGGGGCTTGAAGTTTGCATATATGGGTACATGTGAGTATTGAATAGTGTGACTCGGGTGTGATTGACAAGCCACTGGCCTACCAGGCATGCAGGCACCCAGGGTTCAGATCCAAATATGAATTGCCCTTCTTCTCCCTCTGCCATTGTCTTCAGACAGCCGGGGAAAAGACACGTTGAGTTAGAAAGGGAAAGAAAGAGGCAAGGCTAAAACAAAAAGCACCAATCAATTAGCTGTGATAATCAGGTGGGTAGGACAGTGGATCATGTCAAATTGGTTCACTTGCACCAATAGACAAACTGCAAAAGGAAATTGGTTGGTATGCAAACTAACAAGGGAATGTATAATTAGTATCTATGCAGAGAAAATGTCTCTGCCGTCTTCGTAATTCTTTTTCTTTCGGGAATGCATTATATTACTCCTTCCTTCCTTCCTTCCTTCCTTCCTTCCTTCCTTCCTTCCTTCCTTCCTTCCTTCCTTCCTTCCTTCCTTCCTTCCTTCCTTCCTTCCTTCCTTCCTTCCTTCCTTCCTTCCTTCCTTCCTTCCTTCCTTCCTTCCTTCCTTCCTTCCTTCCTTCCTTCCTTCCTTCCTTCCTTCCTTCCTTCCTTCCTTCCTTCCTTCCTTCCTTCCTTCCTTCCTTCCTTCCTTCCTTCCTTCCTTCCTTCCTTCCTTCCTTCCTTCCTTCCTTCCTTCCTTCCTTCCTTCCTTCCTTCCTTCCTTCCTTCCTTCCTTCCTTCCTTCCTTCCTTCCCTCCCTTCCTTTTCCTGCCTTCTTCCCTCCCTTCCTTCCTTTTCCTGCCTTTCTTTGTACTGCTTTGTTCATTTGCTCATATACTCTGATGTAGATTACAAGATGATGCACAATGGAAGACAGATAACCAGTATCATGTTCTTCCTTCGTCTACAAACATCCACATATTACACATTATTATTTCAGAAAGTTGATCTGTTTTTATGATTTACATCTGTTAAGTCATTTGAATAAATATAATTCTTACATTCGCTTTTTTGACTTTTTAATAACATAGATTATGGTGATCTACGGTTGGCCTTATAATCTTTTAATAAAAACCATAACATGATTTCCACTTGAGCTACACACATCTTCTATTCTTCTTAAAGACATGGGAATGCATTATTCATTCTTGATTGCTTTTGACACATTAAATATTCAGTTTTAACTATTTTAATAATAGTGAATGCAGTGTCTATCACATTAAACCATTTTCTGCACAGGGTACAATTGTATTGCTCTTGGAAACCAATTAAAAAAAAGAAACATTGACAAGAAATTCAGTGCAATCCCTTGTAGTGGTGACACGTGCAAAACCTTAACATACACCTTTTAAATGCAGCATTAGATTTCGCTCCTTGTGGGCAATAAGTTTTTCATTTGCTAGACGCTCTACAGCTGACACTGTCTTAGTATTAGAAAGATAGATAATGCATACTATTGGGGCAGGAGGGATTCCATTTATGAAAACTCTCAGTTGATCAGCCGGAAACATGCAAATCATGTCATTATTGCATGCCAGAATATTTTGCAAATGGGTGGAAAATAAAATGAAATCCATAATGAAATTGCTCCCACAAAAAGTTGTAAACATGTTTCATTACAGACACAATGATGTTAAAACAGTGCGTTATAGTTACTGGTAAGATTGCTGAATTAATACAATATTTCAAAATAATTTCAGACTCTGTAGAGTTGAATTGTTTAAGCCTGTTTGTATTTTGGCATCATATATATGTCCCGGGACGATAGCTCAGCGGCAACGTGTTCGCCTTGGTAGCAAGACGACAATAAAAAAAAACAGATTTAATCCCCGGGTCCGTGCTTAGAAAACCTCTGGGTATTTAAGCGCGTTATAAATACGCAACTAAGACAACAACAAAAAATACAACTACGCAACTAACAGCGCCTCAATGCCCGCGGGCTGTGTGAGCGCTTTAAAAATGCAAATAAATAAATATTGCGGTCCCAAAAATACTAATACTGTTAATTGAAGCAGTGAATCCCTTTTGTAGGTTTGCTACCAAAAATAAAACTACAAGAGGCTTTTTCTTCATGTTTGAACAAATGGAATTTACAGGAAAGTAAATGTCACAAGGAACCGCCGCATTTCACATCTATTTCTATCTCTACCGATCCAATTGGGGCCACCTGGATAGCAATACTATGTGCAGCGCCTAATAGCACGATGAATAGATAGGAGATGTGATTGTAGACATGAGAGGACACAACGCGATATGACCTTGTCACAGGTTCCTGATATTCCATGCCAAGGGCAAACGCCTGATGATTGGTTGCACAGACAATGGCAACTCTTCAGCCGGCCATCTTTGAAAATGATGAACATTCCAAGGGTCTTTTAAAGCACATCAGAACTCGTCATTGGTGCACAAAGAAAGCTTTTCAGGCAGTTTGAAAGAACTAACGGATTCAATCTGTGCGTTCTGTTAGATATAGGTATTAGCCTTCTCCAGAGGGAAATGACACATTGTAGTCCAAGGACCAGAATAAACAAACTCATTGGTAGCTTTCCGACAAACTGTTCAGCCAGTCTGCAGGAATGATACAAATACATGAACGCCTTCAAGAATGATATAAGAGCTATGTATTCAACCGTCCATTACTACAACACAGTGCTTCGCCCATCTTGACTTAGCTCGCATAGTCCCAAGGGGAAAGTGTGCCTGAAACAGTCACCACACGCAGTGACATAACATACATGGGAGGAGGAACATGCAAAGCATGGAAATGCTAATACTGAAGCAAAATGCTAAAGGTCCGAGTCTCACATCACACAGCCACCCATAAACAGGTACATTCTAAGAAGTCGTACTTAAACAAAAAAAAATAGACTTTTTGCAGTTTGGCAAACACATTTGCAGTCCATGTAAATAACTGTGGGGGTCACGTATAAGTCCTCTGAGGCATAAATCGCAGGCATATAAACGATGTAAGGTTCGCTTTAATGCTCTGGACAAAATTCATCAATGAGTGTGTACATGTTACGCCTTAAAAATGAGGCGTACGCCCAAACCGATGCAACTTCCTGTGTTACCATCACATTTTACTCCTTAACGTTATGCCTCAAAATGAATACTTGAAAACACACCTCATTCCATAATGAATTGGCCTAACGTAATTTGACACACATACTCCATTATATTGCACCTATTTTTAAAGCATCAATACACGTGGCCATCATGACGTCTATAAATTGATAGCAGTAAATCGAAATAGATTTCGTTCACATGAACATGTAAAGAACGTGACCCTTTGTAGAGCAAGTAAGCATGTTACAGAGACGTCTGTCACAAACGCAGCCCCATTTTACAACGAATGTACATTGCATGCACGAAAGTCCCAACGTTAGCACTTACTCGCTGTGGGGATGCCTGCATGCAATTTTAATTTCCATCAAGAGGAGGGGAAAAGGAAAGTCTCGCTTTTACTCTTGATGTTCCTACCTTACTCGAGGACAAGCTAAGGATGCCTGCAAATTATGTTTTGCAGACATCATTTACTAAACTATTCCTTTTGAATCCACCTGTCTTTGAGAAGGTGGAAAACCGATGCAGATTCCATAGGAATCCATTAGTTGTATGCTTGCATGAAAATCACTTGCAGGCATACATTTAAGGGATCAGATAAGATGTAGGAGGCACACAATCAGCCTGCGACCCAGCCTCCCCCTCAGGTACACCATGGGTCTGCAGCCCAGCTGCCCCATTCTGGCAGCTCATCAGCATGCACCCCACCTTCCCTCCGTCAGCTCATCAGCCTGTGCTCCACCCCCTTTCCCCCTCAACCAGTCCATTAGTCTGCACCCCAAGCTACCCTCTGCAGGTCATCAGTCTTCACTGTAGCTCCTATCAGGCAGCCCATCGGCATGTTCCCCAGGCCCCCTCAGGCAGTCCATCAGCCTTCATCCCAGTTGCCCTCAGACAGCTAGTCAGAATCAGCACCTGGAGCATCACATCAGCCTGCAATCCAGCACTCCTTCAGGAAGCCCATCAGCCACTGCATCAGCCCCCTTCAGGCATTTCCTCAGCCTGTGCCCAATCCGCCCTTCGGGCCAGCACTCTAGCTCCCCAAGGCAGCTCATTAGGCTGTGATTGATCACTTCCTCTGGCAGCCTGTGTCTCCCGACCCTGAAACCACTCACCAGTCCGTGCAACAGCCCCCTTAAGACAAGTCATCAGACTGCACTCCAGCCATCACACAGGCAGGCCATCAGCCTGCTTCCTAGGCCCCACCACATCAGCGCCCAGCCAGGAGGAGGATAGGACGCATGGGCGTAATTTTAGGGGGGGACAGGGGTGTTTGCCCCCCCAAATTTCATGGCACACGATTTTGTCCCCATTAATTTGAGTGGGGCATTGTTTTTCAGATGACATGTCGCCCCCAACATTTTTAGTAGCGTTACTCCACTGATAGGAGAACCAAGACATGCAAATGACTCCACAGATCAGCAGATCCTCAATACCGACCGTTTGGACTTGCCCACCATCTATATCCTCTTGGCAGAAATTCAGTGCAAAATGCAGCCTGACAGTCAAACAGCAACATCCATCCCCCAGTTATGCTCCTAAGAGTGTTCCATTTCTTTGCCACCCACATACACATCCTAATAACACTGTAAGCCTGGTTGTGGCATTATCTAGCTATGCTTCTCTAGAATCCTCTGAAAGGATATGAATGCCAGGATGAGATGGTTGTACCACCAAATTGTCTTTCCCACTGACAACGTTGTCCTCAACTTCACAAAGGCCCCAAATATGCCATAGCAGGCTTTCTCATCATGGTAGGGGCCCTCATCTGTACACATGCATCCCTTTTACCTCCAAAGGCAATCACAACATAATGGGGACTGTGAACCCTTCTCACAAACCGGGATTTCAAACCACATTTCATTAAACGACAGTTAACGCAAGTCGCACTCACTAAATTGGCTCCACTGAGTGCTTCTCCAATGGGAATGTGCAAAGATATTTTGTATACAAATATCAATCTATTTTATTATATAAATACACAATGCAAAAAACACATAAATCACAAACCACGTAGCCAAAGAAAATAAGAAAATTCATTCATGACAGGTTAATATGTGTGAAAACACATCATTATCAGCACACACAAATCACGTAACTGCTTATTTAGCACAACCACAGATCAGAAACCTACTTGCTCATCTTACATCTTACTGTCAGGACTCCTCAATCTAACATCAACTCAAACCCTAGACAAGCTAGTGATGGCATCTATGTGCTGCCTTCGTCGATCAAGTGAAGGCACACCCTAGGTAATCTTGATGTACTCATCAGTCACTGATATGCTCTGTCAATAATCTTTATGTTGACACAACCATGTTTTGGCCATTATAACTGAGTACAGGTCCAACATAACTGTCCCAAACACTCTCTTCTGGCCTTCATCAGGACAAGCTTCATATGAGATCGCCACAGGTCCGCCCCTCTCTTGTAATTTTTTGCTGCATGTACACAAAATCTTAGTGAACCAGAGCATAACAACAGCAGCAGCCCATGTAAAAAGTATGTTGTCATTCCATCTTCTACGCAAAATGAGTCTCTTTCTCTGGTTCAAAGCTCTCTGCATCCAAGTTAATCTTGTAGTCCTCCAACTACAGCAGGTGCCCGGCAAGCCTGGTAGATTCCACCTATGCTTAGTTTGTTCTCATGGAGGGGGTGTTTTTGCCAACGCACCACATTTCTATTGTGATTGCTGTCTTGTAAGTTGGATTCGAACTACCCATCAATGGGATAGGCCCATATGTTGAATATTAGTATGAGAGGAGGTCTACATCAGTGTTGAATGAGATGCGATGGCCTACATGACAGAACCCCAGGTGGATATGTAGAATGATGATTGTGAGCATAGGTGTGCCAGAAACTGCTATGCCAACTGCCACACACACACATTGAATGAGTTTACCAGAGGAGGGCCGTGTTCATACCCATGCCCACCCTAATGCAATGTATGAAAATGTACTTAAGTTGATGTGGAAAGTAGCAGGGGCGCTGGTTTTAGAGGTGGATCCAACCCACTTATATGGCCATGTGTGTTAGAGGTTGCATGTAAACAATCTAGAGAAGAGGCAGGAAGGAGCAGTCTCTCCAACCAAAATAGACATTCATTTTCTCATGTGAGTGTATTGGGAAAGGAGAGAGGGAATGAGGACTGAGAGTTGAGAAGGATAAGCCACAGTTGAGAGACAATGCCAGCATACGTGACAATGTGCAGGTGGCTCTAGGGCCAGCGACACAAAGGTAAGAGGAGAAGGAACAGGGTAATATACGTGAGAGAATGCCAACGCAGTTAAGTTTCATGAGAACTGACAGCATAGTGAGGAGAGGGTAAGTACATTTTGCAGGGTGTTGAAGGATTCATCATAAAAGAGAGATAGAATAGCAGTGGAAAGTAGCAGGGGCACTATGAGCTTGAGGCAGCAAGTGAGAAATATTAAGAATTTGGTTCTACACAATACTGGTGCAAAGACAGGATGCTGTGAGGACAAGGTACTTAGTCAAAGAAAGGAATACGATTTCGGTACACTTCACGTGCATTGAAGGGATAACTGCAGAATGGGGGGGGTCATATGCTCTATGTGGACTTACTTGAGTTGCTGCAGTGTTGAAGCATCATTCCGCACTTGCACTTGCACTTGCATTTAAGAGGCGGGTCTGTTTGTGTGATGGTGTGCATGCACCACGATATTGCCTTGTTGGCCCTTTGCTGCAGTTCTTGGGTTCCTAATATCATTTTCGTCCTCCTACTTCCACACAGGCAAATCGTGTTATTCTATGGGCCTCATTACAGGTTTGGCAGTAACTCGTACCAACGTTTCCGCTGCCTGATGTCCCGGTGCAACAGTCCCGGAAGCCTGGGATATCAGGCGGTGGAATGTTTAAGTCCCCATTCCCATGGAGTACCACAGGACCCCATGGGAATGGGGACATGGAAGAACTGGCACTGTTACTAATGGTGCTGGTGCTTCCGTTACAACTCTGCCTACCTCGGCCGAAGCCCCGGGCAGTTCAGACCTGCTAGGCGCAGCGGCTCTGGAAGGTGAAGTTGGAGTGTGGCCGGACCACCATACTCGGAATGAGGCCCTATGTCTGCACGGTATATTCAGGGTCCCATGAAGGCCATGGCTATTGATTAGTGAGGCAGCTTGGAGGTGCTATGGTATGCCCTATTCATGCATGAAGGGCATGGCACATTTGAAACATTTACATTCAGACCTTCCACACCTGCCTTTTCTTGAATTGTAGGCACTTTCAACTGCTGCATGATATGCCATCAAAGAGGGGTGCACAGTGCCTAACTGGGCACATATTGCGCTTCATTTTAAGATGAATGCAATCGCAATTTTTAAGTTTTGCAAGGCAGAGGGTGAAGTGTGCAATCATGCTATTTTGCCTTTGTTATTTTTGTTTACGCTATGTTTAGTACAAAAGTACAAGCCATCTGGAAATTATGCTTTTTGGTGATGGCGTTTAGTAGTGGAACTCCTCTAGTATCCGCTTGCACATTTGCAGATGAGAATTCAATATGCATTGCATAGGAATCCATTATTTTTACACCTGCATGAACATTTCATGCAGGTGTAAAATGAAGAGCTCAAGCAAGATGGAGGAAAACAGCATATCAGATTTCTTAACTCTGCTCCGTGCCCATCCTCTGACTTTTGTCAGCATTAAAAAAGAGGGCCGAGTGGATAACAGAGGCATAAAAGCAATAATCGTTGCGTGTACACCTCCATTTCACGCACCGACGGACCAAAATGAGCTCCCTCGTGTTTTGTTGGCTTCAGTGGATGCTCCCTTTCTTGCATACGCGTAACAACACTGACACTATTGAAAGGCAACGGGCACTTACGGGGTCTTTGATAACCACGTGAGCAGTACTACTCACTTGTACATTCCATTCAAGGGACAACTGACATATGCATTTACCTACAATCAAGTTCCCTGCATTCAGGTTGTAACATCTGCATGACGCAGCGTAAATTGGAAGAGATTAACCAGATAAAATCCTCTTTCCTCTATCCTAAAACGCAGTCCCTAAGTGCAAGCGCTTCTTTAAATTCAACAGAAATATGTGAAACCGGTCAATGAATTGTGTTCAACAGTATGCATTGGTAATACAAGTTCACATACACTCTACCAATAATTAAGGGTTTGTTAGTATTGAGTGACTTATGTGCACAGCACTTTTCATTTTGTTTGGGTAACGGAACCCCAGTTGATCAGGACCAGGGGCACCGAGTATGTGGGTGCTCCTGGGCTCGGGCACCCCCGGGAAAGGCTATTTTCATCAAAGTACCTATACTTAAAATGGAGCGTTTTAGATTTTTTTAACCGTGTCCCCCACCACTGGCCCTATGTGTTACTACTGACTTCTGCAATTGTATTTGCTCTCCTCTCTTGCTTCTCCACTCTTTTTGACTGTTTACTCTCTTGTCTCTCCTCCTCTCCCTTTCTCCCTTTTCCTATCTCCTCCCCTCCTTCCCTTACTTTCGTCTATGCACTTACTCTATCAGAATTGTCCCTGGACCTAGTATGATAGCAACCTTGTCTGTCTCATCCCCCCTGCCCTTACTTTTTCCACCCCTGCCCCCTTCCAGCACTATTTGAAAGGTCATCAGGCCTAGTAGGATAGTCGCCTGTGTTGTTCCTCCCCTCCCTTTCTGTACACCTCTCGCTCACCTTTTGTTTTTCTCCGGCTCTACCAGAAATGTTGTCAGGCCTAGTATGGAAGTCGCCTGTCTGTTTTCATTTCCTTCACACTCTCCTCCTCCCTGTCGTGACTTGCCGCGTAGTGAAGAGTAATGGACCTCTGTCCACAAATCACCCACAGGGATGAGTGAATAAACTCCCTGTGCGAGCTTTGAGGCCACAGGTGGTTTTGTTGGTTCGCCGGATCTGATGACGCCTAGGACCCCGGAGGCTGTTAAAGGGAAGGTAAGGTTAGCACAGGCAAACACAGTACTGTGAGATGAAGAAGTGTGTAAGTATCTCTTACCTAAACCCAACAGGGATGATACTGGGGTGTCGGGGATCTGGTGCGAGGGAGCGCCGTAGATCCGGACAGCCGTGTCAGCCGTGTCCCAGATGGTTGTACCTGTAGCCTGACGGTAACATAATGGGCACTTGAGTTAACCACATAGCGCCAGTGGCCGAAATTCGTAGAGTCAAGAAAGGGCAATCCGAAAACAATCCGTTAAGCAAAGCCGAGTGTCCAATGTGCCAATATCCGAGCGACAAGATCCGAGGAGTAAGCAAGCCAGTCCGTGATTCATAAGCCAAGGTCCAAAATCCGAAGTATCAAGGTACGTGAATGCTGCAATTGCCGAACAGAGTCGTGAAACAGCTGTGAAGCGGTGAGTAAACTCGAACTTCCCGGTTTTATGTGCGCCGGCTCCCGATCACGTGAGCGGAACTCTGGGCACATGATCGGGAGAGCACCGCGGAACCAGGAAGTGACCGCAATCGGGTGTTCCAACCCGAACGCAGTCTCCATGGGAGTTGCCAATGGAAACGAGGCAACAGACCGGGTCGGACTTTCCGCACTGACCGCCCTGGTTGACGATGGCGACTCCCTCGCACCCTAGGTAAGGAGATGTCTCGGGAGGTGGGCTGCAACCCGGGGACAGTAACCGTGTGTGCTGGTGTATCTGAAAAGGTGCATGGTGGCGGGACTGGTTTGTTGTGTATGACAGAGCCCCCCCTCAATGGCCCACGACCACGTGGGTAGGAAGGGTGATCCCGGTGGAAACGTGAAACAAGTCTCGGGGCATGGACGTCCCCAGCAGGAACCCAACAACGCTCCTCGGGGCCAAAACCCACCCAGTCAACAAGGTACTGGAGCCCACCTCTGATAAAGCGAGAACCCAGGATAGCAGAAACCTCATATTCCACGGAGTCACCCACCGCCACAGGGCCAGGCGTAGACCGGAGACGAGTAGGGGACGGACAAGGTTTCAACAAAGAGGTGTGGAATACGGGGTGTATGCGCCAGGAAGCAGGGACTGAGAGGCGATAGGCTACAGGGTTGATCACAGCAGTGATTCCATACGGGCCCACAAAACGGGGTAAAAGCTTGCGACAACCAGGTAGCCTGAGGTGACGAGAAGAGAGCCAAACCTTGTCCCCCACAACATAGGAAGGTGCCACTGCCCTCCTTCGGTCCGCTGCGGCTTTCATGGATTCCCGGGCCTCCTGAAGATGAGTAAGGGTCCGAGCCTGAACAGCCGTCAAGTCGCGGGCACAGGCGACAGCAGCTGGGTTGTCAGAGGGTGCCAGGTCCGGGATAGGTAAGGTGCGGGGGTGCTGACCATATAAAACATAAAAGGGAGAAGAGCCAGTGGAGGAATGTGTGGAGTTATTGTACGAAAACCCAGCAAGATGCAGCAAGCCCAGCCAGGACTGCTGGTGTTGCAAAATCAAACAACGTAAGTATTGTTCCATGGCCTGGTTCACTCTCTCAGTCTGGCCGTCCGTCTCCGGGTGGTAAGCGGAGGAAAAGCGTGAATCTATACCCAGGAGAGCCGTGAGAGCACGCCAGAACCGAGATGTGAATTGGGGCCCCCTATCCGAAACAATAATTGTGGGCAACCCAAAGAAACAAAAGACTGATTTAAAGAAGAGATCGGCCAAAGCCGGGGCAGAAGGGATGCCAGAACAAGGTATGAAGCGAGCCATTTTGGAAAACGAATCGACCACCACCCATATGGTGTCGAATCCCTTTGTCCGGGGTAGGTCAGTTACAAAATCCATGGAAACCGTGTGCCAGGGTCTGGGGGGTACAGGTAACGGAAGCAGGAGCCCCACCGGACGCCCCCTACGGTGCTAACACTGGGCACATATAGCACAGGTGTTAACATACCCTTCTACGTCGCGTTTCATGGAGGGCCACCAACACCAACGTCTGAGAATGTCCAATGTGCGTTTCTGTCCCGGATGGCCATTGATGGCGCTATCGTGGGACCATTCCAGAGCAAGATTGCGAGTGTCGGTCGAAGGTAACCACAACCTGTTTTGGATATAGGGCAACCCTTCATGAAACACCGGATCCCACTCGGTGACCTGATCGGGATGTAGCGAAACCCACATGCGAATTGAGTCTAACAAAGACAAAGGAGGGGTGCAAAGGCAAATAACATGCTGGTTTAACAGGTTTTCTGGGAACACAGGTAAGGATACCCCACCCGGAGAGCGAGATAAAGCGTCCGCCTTCCCGTGGGACAAACCGGAACGATGTTTGATCAGGAAGTCAAAAGCCGCAAAAAATAAATGCCACCGCACCTGCCGACTGTTAATGCATTTGAGCGAGGCCAGATCCTGGAGGTTGCGGTGGTCGGTGAACACCGTGACCGTGTGCCTTGCCCCCAACAGATGATGCCGCCAGACTAAGAAAGCATCTTTGATGGCGAGCAGTTCTTTCTCCGTGACGGTGTAATGTATTTCTGTAACAGAGAATTTCCGGGAGTGAAACGCCACCGGATGCAACTGACCTGAATGAGGGCAACGTTGGGACAAGACCGCCCCGAGAGCGAAAGAGGACGCATCGGCCTCCACAATAAATGGGAGTTCTGGGTCGGGATGTTTCAGGACAGGAGCAGTAGTGAATGCAGACTTCAGGGCGTCAAAAGCCGCCTGGTGTTCTTCCAACCAGACAAAAGGCGATTTGGGGCTGGTTAGAGCGGTAAGGGGAGCTACCAGAGATGAGAAGTCCTGGATGAAGCGCCTATAGAAATTCGAGAACCCAAGGAATGATTGCAAGGACTTGAGATTGTTGGGTTTTGGCCAGTCCAAAACCGCACGGACCTTGGACTGGTTCATGGCCAAACATCCAGGCGTAATGTGGAATCCCAGGAAATCAACGCTTTCGGTGTGAAACTGGCACTTCTCGGGTTTGGGGTAGAGTGAGTGTTGGCGGAGGCGGGACAGTACTTTGCGGACGTGCACTACATGTTCTTTTATATCCTGCGAGTATATGAGGATGTCGTCAAGGTATACTGCCACGCATACGTCCAACAAATCATGAAATACTTCGTTCATGAAACGCTGGAAGGTAGCAGGGGCATTACAAAGCCCGAAGGGCATGACCACGTATTCGAATAATCCGTAACGTGTACAGAAAGCCGTCTTCCACTCGTCTCCGGAGCGGATTCTGACCAGGTTATAGGCCCCGCGGAGATCGAGTTTTGTGAAAACGGTAGCATGGCTTAACCTGTCTAGTAAGGGGGTGATCAATGGTATTGGGTATCGGTTCTTGATGGTGATGGAATTAAGTCGGCGGTAGTCCACACAAGGACGCAGATCGCCCTCCTTTTTCGGGACAAAGAATATGGGGCTAGCAGCCGGAGAGGTGGAGGGACGTATGTGACCGACTTTTAATGCTACCTGGATATAATCCTTTAATGCCTGTTCTTCTGATGGAGATAAGGAGTAGATGCGGCCCGAGGGAATCACGGAATCAGGGATTAGGTCAATGGGGCAATCATAGGATCGGTGTGGTGGGAGCACCTCCGAGGAACCCTTGTCAAATACCTCATGGAAATCACTGTAATCAGTAGGAAAACCAACAGCAACAGCCCCCACTACATGAGGCTCGAGAGCCATAGGGATATCCTCATGCAGTGTGAGCTGCGCTATGCCCCCTAAGGCCCGTGGGGGTGATTCTGCATCGTCAGGTGCGGTGAGACAAAAATTCTGGCATGTCTCAGATTCAAAATGGACCTGCCCTGACTTCCAGTCAATCAAGGGGTTATGTAGATGTAACCAAGGAAGACCCAGGATGATTCCGAACTGTGGCATCGTAATCAGGTCGAATGTGATGATCTCTTGATGCGTGTTTTGTATAGTGAGGGTGATGGGGGCGGTTTGCTGCTTGATAGGGCCTGATATCAGTGCTGTACCATCTACTGCTTGTACTGGCTCAGGATGTTGCTTGGTGATCAGAGGTAGGTTTAAGTATCTGGCCAAAGTGATATTGATATAGTTGCCTGTGGCGCCTGAATCGATGTAAATCGAGACGACATGGGACATGTCGGGTGTAGGGTTAAGCGTGGCCTGTACCAACACTGGCCTGATCCTGCCAAAAGCGGGGTTCCTATCCGGGGAAATGGCAGTATTGCTCGATCCAGTCCCCGGATCTAGGGTCGAGCATTCGGAAAAACCGGATTCTTGAGCTTAGGGCGTCTGGGACATGATTTTACAAAATGACCATTTAGACCACAGTAAAAACAGGCATGGTCAGTTCTTCTGCGTTCCCTTTCTGATTGCGTGATGGGGCTGCGAATGCCACCTATTTGCATGGGTTCGATGCCTGTACCAGAGGAAGAGGAGGATGAAGTGGCAATGGGGATTCCTGTTTCAAACCGACGTTCGGAACGTCTTGCGTCGATTTGTAATGCGAGGTCCACTAACTCAGTGTGGGTCGTGGGCAAAGACGGAACCACAGCCATAGCATCCTTCATGGTGTTATTAAGCCCCCTATAGAAAACGACCGCCCTCTTTGGTTCAGGCCAGGATGTCTCAGCGGCTAGCTGATTAAAACGAGCAATGTATTCAAGGAGAGTACTCTTCCCCTGAGTCAGATCTAACAGCTCGAGGTCCCGAGATTGGGCTTTGTGACGCGTGTCGAACACACGGGACAATTCTGTGACTAGTAGATCAAAGTCGTACAGGACGGGGTTGTTGTTCTCCAATAAAGGGTTGGCCCATTCTGCCGCGGTGCCGGCCAGGTGGGACAAGGTAAACGCCGCTTTAGTGGTGGCGTCAGGAAAAGCCTGAGGTCTACAGAGGAAATGCAGTTTACACTGATTTACAAATGTGCGAAACTTTCTAGGGTCACCGTGGAACCTTTCTGGAGCAGCCAAGGGAAAAGGCGTGGGCATGAGTATTGGAACCTGAGGTGCTGCAGGGGCAGGAGGAGGCTGGGGTATAATCGGCTGAGCAGTTGGGAGTTGCGCTGCGGCAGCAGCCTCCCCGAACTCAGCGTCAGCGGGCAAGGGATGTTGTGTGCTCTGAATCAAGTCTAACCTCTGGTGTATAGTAGCAGTAGCGGCAACCATGTCTGCTCTTAGCAATGTGAGTGCCTGTACCAAGGCAGCCACGGGGTCCTCAGGTTCCATACTCTCCACGACGCAACGGCTTCACAGTCTGTCGTGACTTGCCGCGTAGTGAAGAGTAATGGACCTCTGTCCACAAATCACCCACAGGGATGAGTGAATAAACTCCCTGTGCGAGCTTTGAGGCCACAGGTGGTTTTGTTGGTTCGCCGGTTCTGATGACGCCTAGGACCCCGGAGGCTGTTAAAGGG
Source organism: Ambystoma mexicanum (assembly GCF_040938575.1). Taxonomy (NCBI): domain Eukaryota; kingdom Metazoa; phylum Chordata; class Amphibia; order Caudata; family Ambystomatidae; genus Ambystoma; species Ambystoma mexicanum. Next base: position 359,522,820 of record NC_090939.1, read on the forward strand.
AAGGTAAGGTTAGCACAGGCAAACACAGTACTGTGAGATGAAGAAGTGTGTAAGTATCTCTTACCTAAACCCAACAGGGATGATACTGGGGTGTCGGGGATCTGGTGCGAGGGAGCGCCGTAGATCCGGACAGCCGTGTCAGCCGTATCCCAGATGGTTGTACCTGTAGCCTGACGGTAACGTAATGGGCACTTGAGTTAACCACGTAGCGCCAGTGGCCGAAATTCGTAGAGTCAAGAAAGGGCAATCCGAAAACAATCCGTTAAGCAAAGCCGAGTGTCCAATGTGCCAATATCCGAGCGACAAGATCCGAGGAGTAAGCAAGCCAGTCCGTGATTCATAAGCCAAGGTCCAAAATCCGAAGTATCAAGGTACGTGAATGCTGCAATTGCCGAACAGAGTCGTGAAACAGCTGTGAAGCGGTGAGTAAACTCGAACTTCCCGGTTTTATGTGCGCCGGCTCCCGATCACGTGAGCGGAACTCTGGGCACGTGATCGGGAGAGCACCGCGGAACCAGGAAGTGACCGCAATCGGGTGTTCCAACCCGAACGCAGTCTCCATGGGAGTTGCCAATGGAAACGAGGCAACAGACCGGGTCGGACTTTCCGCACTGACCGCCCTGGTTGACGATGGCGACTCCCTCGCACCCTACGTAAGGAGATGTCTCGGGAGGTGGGTTGCAACCCGGGGACAGTAACCGTGTGTGCTGGTGTATCTGAAAAGGTGCATGGTGGCGGGACTGGTTTGTTGTGTATGACACTCCCTTCCTTATCTATATCTTAGCTCTTGCACTATCTGAAATGTTGTCAGGCCGAGTAAGATAGTTCATTTCACATCCTTACTGTTCATGGCCTGTAAGAATGTCATTGTATTTTCCCTTGTTCCCTCCCTTACCTTGAAGCGCTTTGAAGCACATTGGGTATAAGGGCTATATAAATAAACTACCATATCATATCATAAGGAGGATAGTGAATATACAAAGTGCATATATTGGAAGTTAGATGAAAAAGATGAAGGGCGTTATCATTTGAAGTTGCACATTGGATATAAAACTTGAAACATTTTTGCTTTGATTTGATCAAAATGGACTTTATTCTGCCTTGCGAAAGTCCAGTGAGTGAAACTGATAGCCATGCATTCGGCACATTTTCTGTTAAACAAGGGTACGTGCTGTTAAACAAGTCTCTCGATACTAACACACCCTTAATTATTGGAAGAGTGTATCTGAACTTACATTGCCAATACATACTGTTGAACACAATTCATTGACTGACCCCAAATATTTCTGTTGGATTTAAAGAGTCACTTGTGCTTGCAGACTGTGTTTTATTTTAGTTTATTTAGGCTTCAGGTTGTGGGCCTTCTCTTAGCAGAGCAGATCTATTTTTCAAACAGACTTCAATGTTTGCTCATAGGCTGAAGTGGCTCATCTCTGGATATACTTACACCCAATCAACCTGCTCACCTTTCCTCTATCGTTTTATGCTGTCTTGTAAACATTAACACTGCCTACATGGTACACTTTGTAGGCAGCTTTTATTATAGGAATCCTACGGAATAGGTGTGTTTTTGTCAGATGCTGAATATGGTGATTCCATAGACACCCATTGCTGCACAAGCACACAAACTCAGGCTGCCGTTAAATGGTGTGTGCTTCCAAGATGGAGGGGAAAAGCACAGCCAAGAAGTACACCCCAAGCTGTGGTCCTTCTCTACCATGTAAGCATTTAAAAATGTGTTGGCAGGGAAAATGAAGGTGTTCAAGGATCAGACAATGATTGGACACCTTCGTTTAATTTGCCACTCTGCACATTATAAAATGTTTGTTGGGCAGAGGTTTTCTGCTGCCCTTCTACTCTACACATGTGATCAGCATGGGTGAATCAGCTGTTCATTTGCTCATTTGCTCATATATTAGGGGCATATCTTTTGTGTCGGGAAGTGTCACATATAGCCTCACACATTTCCGGACCCCAGAGTGCTGAACAAGACTTTTTTTCATTTTGTATTTGATTGTATATAAATGTATTGTAAAACAAAATAAGGTGTTCAGACTGATTGTATTTGGTATTTGGGTCACACTAATGGGTGTCCCTCTGTCGTCTTCAAGTTTCTGTGCGGTTCCCTATCTGGTTCCTCTATGGGCTCTCTCTCTCTCCCTCTCTCTCTCTCTCTCCCTCTCTCACTCTCTCCTTCTCTCGCTCTCTCTCTCTCTCTACATGCTCCCCCCATTCCGTTCCCTAATGTGTTTTTCTATGTTTTCTCTGCTCTACTCTTGTCCTTTTTCCATCCTCTCTCTCTATATCTTTTTCCCCAGTTCTTCCCACCTTCAGTGTCTGTCCCTTAGATGTGCAGGCGCTCTCCTCTCTCCTTTCTTCACTCCTATGCTACCCAAACTTCAATCTCCAACCTCTCCTCTCTCATCTCTCCTCTCTTTGCTCCTCGCTCTCCCTCTCCTATCTCCTTCCTCCTCATCCATCGTGATACTCCCCCCCTTCCTATGCCCTCTCCTATCTCTTCTCCTCCAGTCTCTCCTCTTTCTTTTATCCTCTCCTCTCAATCTCTTCCCTCCCTCTCACCCCTCTCGCTGTACAGCTAATCCATCTCAAGCAACCCACCAAACACATATTCACTCACATCCTCACGTCCATAATCTGGTACCACTTTCTCTCACAACCAACATCTAATCTGTAAAATCGCAACCACAAATTCCACAATGCTTCGCAACATCATCCAGGAGTCAACGTCCTCTCCTAACAGACCTCTCTGGAACACCCCATATGCTACTTTCCTTGAGTCAGTCTTTTATACTCTTCCATTTCTGTTTAATTTCCTTTGCCCTCCCCTCCACTGGTTTGGCACCTTAACACACCCTGCAGGCCAATCTATGGCTGCTCTTACCCCTGGGCTGGGATTCCACATTGCAAAACCTAATCAGCCCTGTTAAGCCCACTCCTTTTCTTACATGAAATCCAAATTTAGGCTTGCACTAGGGAAAATGTGTTCTTTGTGCCCTGCCTGCTTCGACCACCATGGTGAGTATGCCTGGTTTCCGCTCAGCCTGCAGATATTTGAAATCAGTACCTTCTGAGAATTCATGAGGACCACCAGCTTCTACCCTACCATCACAGTGTTCACAGCCACTAACCGGGCATGATTATATTATATGAAATTGGGCTGGCTTTGGAATGGTAAGGTATGACGTGATTGACAGTGGCACCATATTCACTGAACATAGCACATACAGGTGGAAGAGACTGGCGTCTACCCAACTCCCTCACCCCTCCTTGGGTACAGAATTGTCTCTGGTAAAAATACAGGTAGGCCTCCTTGCACAGATTGGGAAGGGTCCCCGTTCCCCTCTGATGGGATCAATCCCTTGACCCTTTCACTGGCAGTTAGTACCAGGGTTGCCATTTCCACAACTGATTTTCTATTTTCATGTGACCTGCACTTTTGATCAATCACAAATACTTTAAAGATCCCAACTTATTTACTTCTACTAGATGTATGCTGTGTGCTCAGCTTTGGCTAAAGTCTCAACATCTTTGATTCCCTCTGGGCCACTGAGTTTGATCACCACAGCTCCAGCTCCGGGAAAGCTTCACTGCCACCTGTGGCAAGCACTCCTTCCAATGTCCCCTCACCAGCTTGCAGATATGCCTCAGTTAGTTCTGCCATCACTTCTGGACCTGGTCCAGGTGGTTTCGGGTGGGAGCGCCAAGTTTGGCCTGGATGAGGTCTGGTTTCCAAATCTTTTCGTCCTGGAAGGCAGCCAAATTGTGGTGACCAGGATATGTGATACATGCTGCATCCTTCATTAAAGCATCCATCTTTTATCTCCTCATCTGTGAACTTTGGATGGCATGACATGGTCCTGATGGATTGCCGGCGGAGTTGGCGAGTAAACGAGTTGAGCTGCCCAGGCGCTGAGTGTGCCACAGGGCACAAGAGTGCAAACATAGACAACAGAGGAGCAGACGAGAAGGAAATATCACTGGGGGGGGGGGCACAGTCAATGTTGGAGCAAGGGAGGGAAGGAAATGTCCTTCGGGAAAAATACAGTCAGGAGGGCCTCAAAAGGGGCAGGAAATGTCAGTGGGGGACACATATATCTTTGATGTTTAGATGTTCTGAAGACTCTTCGTCGGTGGTCGCTGCCGTCCTTGGGCGTTGTCCCACATGTATCTCAGATTGATCTTTTTCTCCCTTGGGGCGATTGCACTTCACTTCAGCAGTAAGCAGTGGATCGCAAGCTATGCGGTTTCTAGCAGTCTGGTTCTCCTCCCCCTCTCGGCACACACGTGCATCTCCGGGGGGCGACATCGTTGGTACGATAATTCTTCCCCGCTGAGTCTCTGCTAGCGAATTGTCTCTCAGGTCCATCAAGAGCGAAGGCCTGCCTTGGTCCATTTCCGGTGTGCGGCAGGACACTTCGTTGCAGGAGTTGTCCAGCAAGAGTCTCGCGGTCTTGAGTTTAGGTGTCTCAGAAGGCTCGGCTTGATCAGACGAAATAGTGCGCTTCGGCACCCGCTTGAGAGCAGTGCTCTTCTCTCCCCGTTTCCGAGAGGGTCCTCTTCCCGGACAAGTCTCCTTCAAAGGCCTGAGCACCCGCTGATTTGATACAGTCTCCACCTCCAAAATCGAACAGGTAAGGGGAGGGGAAGGCGGGGGAGGAATAAGGGAAGTAGGTAGGGTAACTGGAAAACAGGTTTCGTGGAGGGGGGACTTTTCCAGCATCAGAGGCGAAGAGAGCGGACGGGCAGCTGGGAGGGCTGAAAAGTCAGCAGAACCCTCCGCTCCCCACATATGATAAGTAGGGGGTGCCGTACCTGGTTGAGGTAGCTCCGCCCTTGTAGCTGGCTGTTCGTTCACACGGTGCGTTGCAGGTGTTGTCCTCTCAGGCTCACCTGTACACGAATATGTATCCATGTCGAAGGCTTTTCCCTTAGTCCACGGTCAGACCGCGGTCTGCCGCTGTCTGAAACCTCACTCTGCTGCTCACTCCGCGGCCGCTCCGCGGGTGGGAGGCCCCTTTGTAGACAGGTATGCTGGGAAAAAAGTGGAGAAACAGCAGAAAGACTCCGGTCTGCCGCTGTCTGCAACCTCACTCTGCTGCTCACTCCGCGGCCGCTCCGCGGGTGGGAGGCCCCTTTGTAGACAGGTATGCTGGGAAAAAAGTGGAGAAACAGCAGAAAGACTCCGGTCTGCCGCTGTCTGCAACCTCACTCTGCTGCTCACTCCGCGGCCGCTCCGCGGGTGGGAGGCCCCTTTGTAGACAGGTATGCTGGGAAAAAAGTGGAGAAACAGCAGAAAGACTCCGGTCTGCCGCTGTCTGCAACCTCACTCTGCTGCTCACTCCGCGGCCGCTCCGCGGGTGGGAGGCCCCTTTGTAGACAGGTATGCTGGGAAAAAAGTGGAGAAACAGCAGAAAGACTCCGGTCTGCCGCTGTCTGCAACCTCACTCTGCTGCTCACTCCGCGGCCGCTCCGCGGGTGGGAGGCCCCTTTTTAGACAGGTATGCTGGGAAAAAAGTGGAGAAACAGCAGAAAGACTCCGGTCTGCCGCTGTCTGCAACCTCACTCTGCTGCTCACTCCGGGACACATATATTCATGGAGCAGGAAGGTCGACAAACACAGTCAAGGGCAGAGCTGGTACAATCAGAAGCGGGATCAACATAGGGGGTACTAGGAAGAAAGGTGGGAGGTAAGAGGATATATAGGAGGCTTTGTTGATCTCAGGGGTACAAACCTGTGATACAGAGTAACCTGTTGCTTTCTTGGGAAAGTAAGATGCGCACAGTGTGCAAGGGCTGGCATCGGGTGTATTGTGAGTGTCACTGAGATGCAATTATTTTTTATGGGGTTTGGGAGTTGGGGACTATACACAAAAGGCTGAAGGGGTGTTTGGGATTTCATTGGGGGCAAGGGACAAGTGGTGTTGGATGACATTTCTTGTTCAATGTATTTGGGGAGTGGATGCCTGTATTGTTTTTTACTCTGGATTCAACTTCAGACCCAAAACCAGATATGATGTGGCCCACTTATTTACGCCAACATCCAGCAAAGAGTAATGGCCTAGTTTCTACACCTTATGCAGCTGGACAAAGTGGAACTAGCCTTTAACTAGTGCTTTGGGTATGTAATGAAGACATTTAAGTGAATATGTTGTGCTGAGGGTGCAATGTATACAGAGGAATTCTACAAAGTGCATCCAAAGAGCTCTGTTATATGACCCCTTTTTTCACCTAATACACAGTGGGCCTCATTACAAGTTTGGCCAAATGGCATCATCGTTACTGCCTTTTGGTCTAGCGGATTTACTACCGGATGACAAGTGGTAGGTGGTGTTAGTCCTCATTTATAGGAGTCCATAGGACGCCATCGGGATTTCGGCAGAATTACAACCAGTGATAATCCACCGGTAGTAATTCCGACGATTTAGATGAATTTCTTTGGCAGTAAAGTGGCAATTTTAACTTCAGGTTTTTGCTGGAAGTGAATCCTTCACTGCCTAACTTGACGTATGGCGGTGTGGTAATGTAGTGGTAACAGAGTTATCACTCTGCTACCGCTGATTTTGACTGTACCGCCATGCTCACTCACAATCCGCCCCAATGTGCTGACATTTTGGTTACATTGCAATTGCATGTTTATAAAATCAATGTTGAGAAAATGAAGTATGCATGCATTTCATTGCACCCTCCAGTCCTTCCACAGGATGTAATGTACCCCATTTAAAGCAGTTATACAATTTGTTATACAATGTGTTAAAAAGCAAACATACTTTGGCTTCATTAAGTTCGCATGATAATTTCCTTTGCATTTATTTTAAATACGATTATCACATCCATTGTATATTTATGTGTATTGCTCACGTCTGCATGATTTAGTCTTTTTTGAGACAGCAGTAAACATGGCCAAGCTATTAGTCATCACAGAACGCTAAAGCTTCTTTCAACCTCCCGGGAAGATGATGGAGCTATTAAAGCTTATCCACCTTAGCAAAGAAACATCTGTACTGCTTGCGGGACCTATCGTTTTAAGAATGTTTTTACCAGTGCAGAGTTTGCAAAATTACTTTCTGATGCTTGATAAGATTGTTAATTTTACAGCCATGTGTCAATATAGATATGAGGTATTACCCTGTGGCAAGGGTGTAAAAAGCCCTGGTGTTTTTGATGTCATTAATTAATACAAGGATGCAGGTAATTCCATCTTAGAAAGGGTGATCTTGCAACTTAATGCCCCTTTCATCAGCTCCATGTCAAATACATAGTGTACATCTCTGCCCTTCTGAATCAGTGTCCTGATCTGCAGCACCCGCTCTCCAGTGGAACAGCAGGCCCACAGTCACAGTTGCCCTTTTAAAAGCTGCTCTGACAGGCAAGTCACTTCAGTGCAGAGGCTACATTTAAGGTCTGCACCTCTGTTCTAAAACTATATAGTCATGAAGAATGACCATTCTACGGCAGTTTAATCTTTAAACTTAAAGCCATTGGTGGGCCTCATTACAAGATTGGCCAAATGTTACCGCCAATTGGTGCAGCGGATTTACCACCGGATGACAAGTGGGGATGTTTTGGGTTAAAGCTTGGTACCCAGGAGTATAAATTGATGATGATACACGTGATGGGACACATTTTAATGACATCAGAGCGTAGGTGCAGGATGCACTGCAGCGGGTTTACTACAACACGCCGGACGTACAGTCCATAATGCAGTATACCTCGCTCAAAACATTTTGAAAATGCAGGAGATTTGGAGGGTTAAAACGGGGGAACAGTGGGACAAATTAGTTTTGCTTTTCTATTTTGTTATTAAAAGGGGCCCCCCCAAGGAAGTGCAAAACACCTTCCATAAAATCATAGGCATAGAAGCCAAGAAGTGGGCTAAAATACAGACTATAATTATGAAATAACTGTATATGAATAAAAGAGAGAGAAAAGGAAATGGCACAAAGGCTGCAGGCTGAGGATGTGAAACTGGTACAGAAAAAGTTGGCCAAAACAGCAGATGAAAGGGCAGAAGCAGCAGTGATGCAAACAGATTCAGAAGGCCACACAGCAGCACCAATGGAAGAAAGAATAGCAATGATTTGGTCAGGCGGGCAACAGGGGCATTGGAGCGGTGGACCTCAGCCACAGTATTGAAGACACATGTGTGATTAAGGAGATATTTGGTCTCATCCAACGGTGGATGGCTGAAAATGGACCTGCACTTAATAACGATAAAACAGAACTTATGGTTATTGGGACTCGTTCCAGAATTGCCAGGCTAGGTAGTGAATACTCTGAGTTTTATATATCAGATTGTAAAATTCCCAACCAAAATGAAGACAAAAATGTTGGGATTTTACTTGGATCAAAACCTTAATATGTGAATGCATGTGAATAACCTTGTCTCTACCTCATCCTATTATATAAGACTCCTGTCTGTAATACGCCCATATGTCTCCATCAAGAGCACTAAGACTATCACCAGAGTGATATTAGTCTCTAAGATTGATTACTGCAGTAGCCTGTTGATGGGAGTCAATAAAGGCAAAATTGCCAGACTACAGGTGATTCAATATGTAACTGCTATGGCCATTGTGGGACTCAAAAAACATGAATATGTCTCTGAAGCTAGGAGTGGTCTACACTGGCTCCCAGTGGAAGCAAGGATTCAGTTCTGTATGCTCTCGATAGTCCACAAATGCCCAGAGGGCTCGAACACACAATATCTAGTAGAAAGGATCATTAAGAAGGCAATAGTCAAAAACCTGAGATCAAACAATTCCAACTTGTTGGTGGTACCTAGAGCTCAACTGACTCTAACCAGTAAGAGTGTGTTCTAAATGACTGATAATAAGATTGTTTGGACAGAAGACATGATCACTAGTTTTAATGAATTTAAAGAGAGCATTTCTAAAACCCCAGTGTTAGCAACAACTACACACAAGTTTTATTTGTTCTCCCATTCTAATGGTCAGATGATGACAGGAGTTCTTACCCAGAAAAGCGCAATGGGCCACACGCCACTGGGCTATTAAAGCAGAGTGCTGGATTCACTGATGCAAGGATAGTACCCTTGCAAGCAGGCACTTGTCGTTGCTGCATTCACAATTGAGAAACGCTCCACTATTATCATGGGGTGCACCATAAGGTTGTATGTGGAGCATGTAGTGTTTGCCATTTTAGAATGCTTTAAGTCAATGCTAACCACACAGCAGACATCCATGTATGAGGTCATTTTGTGAAGTCCAAACTTCCATAGAGGGCGATGCATGACAGTAAATGCTGCTAATTTCTTAACATAACTGTGTACAGAAGAGAAGACCTTGCAAGGCATGACTGTGTGACATTTGAGGGGGAGCAAGTAGATGTACCAAAAGCAAAAGACAGCCTGCTTAAAGGGGGTGATAGGTTATTTTCATTGACAGGTCTGCAACGATTGACCAGGGAACAGGCCTGTTGGTGTGACAGTTGTTCGCCTAGTGGACAGAGAGTATGAGGTGATGATTCAAAAAAGACTGTTGATGCACTATTAGCTCAAGCAGCAGGACACATATTGCTTATTGAAGCACTCCTAGCTTCCTAGTGGTTCCACAGAATTATTACTCTGACTCAGCTAATGTCGCACAAAATGGTGCATTCAGGGCTTACACAATGGAAGAAGAGAGAGTTTAGGAGGGCTGACGGATCCCTGGTACAACTTGCAGAATTATTGGATAAATTGATGGAAATGCCCTCCCAGCCCTCCATGATGGTGGTGGTGAAAAGCACCACCCATACCAATGATACAGACAAGGTTTCACTATGTAACGTTGTCAAGCATGTAGGGGACCTACAGGCTGCATAACTCCTGGGGCCCAGTATTTCCAAATATCCATTGATAGCACAGGGATGAACGCAATTGCCAGCATCATACAATTGATTACCGATGCACAAATTATTCAATTACATGGTCGTGCCCCACAGGAAGGGAAGGACCTGTGGCAAAGGAGAAGATTTAAACAGTTGGCTACAAAAGTATGATGCGTCAGGAAACAACAAAGCGGTTATGCCGCATGAGCTGCTGCTGGTCGCTTTTGAACAGCTGCACCATCCAACGCAAGTGTCGAAACATATTTCTGCAGATTTACAGGAGGATGGGTATTTCCCCAATCTGCAAGAGACACTGAATAAAATGGTGATTAATTGCACTACATGTCAAATTTCCAGAACTGGTCACACCCTAAGAACTATCTGAGGTACTCTGCCCTGCTTGAATGGGCCCTTTTGTGAGTCGCACATTGATTATGCAGACATGGGGGAAAGGTGTAATGGGTGCCATTATATGATTGGCATTGTGTGTCCCTTCTCCCAATGGGTGGAGGCAGGTTCTTGTGCACATCCAGATGCTATGTGTGCTGCCAGGTTTTTGATCAGAGATGGTTTCCCTCGCTGGGGAGTGTGCAATGTATCAAGGTTCAACAACGGCACCCACTTCTTGAATGAGTGTTCAAGGAAATAACAGCATTACTTGGCATCAAGCATCAGAGGTGTACAGTTTATCACCTCCGGGCCAACAGGGTTGTAGAAAAGATCAATTGTCTATTAATTGTCTATTAAAGAGTAAACATTCGAAGCTGTGCACTATATTAAAGTAAAACCGGGTGCACTGCTTTCCCCTGGCATTGTTTAGCATGCACACACAGCCCTTTAAGTATCCTCATTTATCACATCATGAGGTGGCAACATGGCGGTCAATGCACACACCCCCGTCTCCCATCAGAAAAGCCTCATATGCTCACATGGCTGCGTCCATTCTAGGAGATGAGTTCCGAGATTATCTTTCTGCCTTAACAAAAGCTATAAAATGTATCTCTCATTAGATAGAGAAAACCAGTGTTGCATCTGATCCACTGACATTAACTCCTCTCCATCTCTTTCTAGGGGATGCATCTTTTGTTTAAAACTTCATCCACCGGTGGAGTGAGCCTAGGTATAATGGCCCTTTCACAGTCATCAATGCCACTCCCCTTGCGGTAAAGGTTCGGGAGTTGTGGTATTGAATACATCTTTCGGATGTCCGGAAGGCCCCTCATGCCACACCCCCCGCTCAGGTTGAATAGATGTTAGAGGTTTAAGAACTGTGATACAAACTGACCTATTAATTTTATTTATATTTCTGAGCATGTTTATATAACTCTAACATGCGACAAAACATTGCTTATATGATACTATTTTAATGTGTTTCCGCAACCTGTCTAGGCCATAACATATTTATGCTGCTACACATGATTTACACTTTATTTTTGCCTACTCCTTTACTTCGGCAATTTTTCCTTCTCTCTTCTTCCATGATGAACATACAAATACATAAACATACATTCACAGAATGGTCATATCATTGTTCTCGTGAACTTTCGATAGTAACCATGTTTTCTTCTGCTTATACCTGTGTTATGCATTGTGTAGCGGGACTGTTTGCTCTTTCTATGTTCAGATTGGGCATATATTTGGGATATAGTTTTATATGGGGAGAGCATATAAAATGGGCAGACAGGGGAATGCTAATACTGCCAACATCTCTTCATTAAATGGGGGAACTGGGAAAGACAACACCACTGTTATTTACATGAAAACCAAAACAACTGTCATTAATATGATCGCCACTCAGGAAGAAATGGGGAAGTTTACTAAGATGGCCATCTCATTATTATGTTCTAATGTGTTTTCTGAGATTATTCCAAGTTTGAGTGTTCCTTCTACTATTTTGCATGCCTGTGCATTAAAATGTTTCAAAAGACAAGTTAAAAGAGACAAATACGATGAGTACAGAGGACTAGGTCTAGATGTGATAGAAAATGTGCACCACCCAGAATTGAGTAATAATTGGTAAGCATACATGAGCTTGGTGGGGAAAAAAAAGAGGGTTGATGGGAGTTGTTACATATGTTCCTTGATATTACATGCCTTGGGGGGCTCCCGAGGTGTTGATGATGCAAGAAACTCTGCGTTTGGAGGCTCAATGTTTGGTCAATCTGGTGTTATACAGATTGCGAAGCACTTGTCAGGCACAAAGCACATCATTTGTGATGATGGACCCAGACGAACTGCTGTGTGACCAGAAGCCCAAAAAAGCTTACAGTGTCACAAAGGCGATGCCTGAAGTTGGACGGTGTAAAGTTTGTGGTGAACAGGTGGCAGGAGACTACAATTATCTGCATGGCATGAGGCCTTGTGGAATTTGGTGAAGAAGTTATCAAAAGGGCCGATAATATTGGAGTGAGCATGTGGTAAAACTGACATGGTTTGAGGCTATGGAGAAGCAAATGAAGGCGGAGAAGCAAGAAGATAATGAATTATGTTTCTACAATGAGGGAAACATCTTTGCGGGGGCCAACAACAAATCCAACAAGACATTATACATCCCAGACATCAAGATAGGGACAGCTGCGGTGATAGACAATTACTGGGACTGGGGTCAGCAAGGTTTTCTACACCTCCCTCCATAATGGAGGATCACCTGCTCGCTGGACACACTGCAGTCCGCTGTCCTTCTGGTGCCTGAATAACACTTAATAGTGGGACCCAGGGGCTCACTCATCCAAACAACAGCACCAGTGCCAGATGTCTCCACCATAATCCTGCTGCCACCCCGCACATACAGTATCCTGCCAGAGAAGAAAAAGAAGGAAATGTTGCGCAGAAAGTGTAGTTCCAATTATCCGTTGGAAGAAACATCACAGCTGCTGAAAGAAATGCCAGATCAATGCAGAATGTATAACAAATAAGAAACATTATTTGCTTCGCTATTAGTGCCAGGGATACAGGCGGCTACCAACCCCAAGTGGCTTCAGATAGTATGCTGGAAAATGATACAGTTGGCAAATGACACTCATCCAGGTCTGAATGCAATAAAGGCTGAAATGCAAACAATTAGGTTGATGACACTGCAGAATTGCTATGTGCTGGATTTGCTTACTGCAATGGAAGGAGGCATCTGTAAAAGAAATTGGGGTTTCATGTTGCACGTACCCCCCCCAAATGACGCCGCCACAAATATTAGAGGCTCTGCACAGTCTGGGCACCCACATAAAAACAGAGGCTGTCATACAAAATAGTGACTGGCTTTTTTCATGGGCACCATCATGGATGGGGGCGACAGTGAAAATAGTGGTACTGATGACAGTGTCCGTGTTGGTGATCTTCTGTACCTGCCAGATGGAACTTTGATGCTGTGCCAAAACAATGCCTAGCAGTGCAATGATGGTGGTTTCAATTGGGGTACATGGCACACTTTGCGGTACAAAACACAGCCAGGTACTAACACATGGCCCAAGTATTCCCTGCATGGTTAGTGTAGATGACGGGCCAAAACTGAACGTCATGCCCCCACATGACCCTCCACATGGAGGCAGAGAATTGACAGAGGGGCCCTATGTTTAGGCCCATCACCACAAACTTCAATGTATTGCATGTGTGAGAAGCGTTATTCATTCAGACATCTTTTCAGACCATACCCAATCGATGACTTGGACGATATGGAAATTACATTGATCGAGCAAGTCAACTGATTGTAAAGCCAGAAACCAATGAAGTCATTACTGACATCACAAGGTAGTCGCATTATACATGAAGTACATATTCATCCATTCATTATGTTAGACGAAAAAGCACTAGTTAATTGCATATAGGCACAAAGCACAAGCGTATGACCCACGTAGGTAGAGGACTGACACACCTACATATCTCTTTATTATTAATTTCCTTAGCCAAAGCTGAAACCGCAATATGCAAAGAGTTCATATATTTAGCTTGCACATGCTTGAGTGTTATTAACATGGAGAAGTAGTAGGGAATGATATAGAAGCTATAGATCCCTGAAATGGATGTCAAAGGAGAGACAGACTTCAAGTACATGGAAAAGCTCACATAATCACCGCTACCAGAGGTGAGTAGAAACAAGGTACTCACCCAAAGCCAAGTAGAGATGGAAAGTTCCAGTTACCAAGACAATGGGCCTCATTACAGGCCAGGCGCTTACCCTTCCAGTGCTACGGGTGGGTTGCTGCCAGTCCCGTAAAAAATGACCAGCACACGTCTTTGCAGTGCCAGCAGGAGTTTACAACTCAGTTGCCGGGAAGTCAGGCACCGGTAATATTGTTAATCCCTATTCCCATAGAGTCCCACAGGACTCTATGGGAGTGGGGACACAGAAGCACTGGCACTGTTGTTAACGGTGCCAGTGCTTCTGTGATGACTTCGCTTACTGTGACTGATGCGCCCGGCAGGGTCAGAACTGTTGGGCAATGCGGCTCTGGTGGGCAAACAGGCAGTTGGTCAGTCCGGACATAAGGGTGCCAGTGAGCTTATTTGCCCCATTGTTTCTGGACCGGCAGGGTCATGCTGAGGCCCAATGAGCCACCTGCAGAAAATCAGAATAAAATTCTAATAATTACAAGCAGGCCAGCTTCATTTCCCCACCCATGGTCCCCACCCACGTGATCCAATCGAGCAGGACAATGCCCATTCAGCCAAGGTAGACGAAGAGGACTATTCCCATGGTACCAGAAGGGAAAACAACCTGCACGTGTTTCCCACAAGCTGCTAACTGGCTGCACTCTCCCAGGCTTAGGTGATTAGAGATTGCAACATTAGGGAATATTTTGCACCTCAGTGTTCATTCCCGTTGCCTTGAAAAGGTACACTCAGTCTGGTAATTGCCCAGGTTCCCAGGGATGGGAGGACACATGCTGACCAATCCAGATTCACTTTTCACGTGGGGATATCATGTGTTGCAAGGGCCAATGGTCTCTCTGCGACCCTGCAACATTGTAGATTGATACTGGTGAAGGTGGTCCTAGGATGGGACCCTAGAAATTGCTATCTTTTTCACCACTTAGCAAGCCCCGCCCAACTGGTGCCTTCCTGCCTGCCGCTCTTTTTCACCACTTAGCAAGCCCCGCCCACCTGGTGTCTTCCTGCTTCCCGCTCTTTTTCACCACTTAGCAAGCCACGCCCACCTGGTGCCTTCCTGCTTGCCGCTCTGTTTCCCTACTTAAGGAGCCCTCCAGCTTCTTTTCCTTTGCAGATGGGGAGCAGGTGCAAGTGGATCTAGGTCACATGGCCTAAGCCCCGCCCACCTGGTTCCTTCCTGCCTGTAGCTCTTTTTCACCACTTAGGAAGCCCCGCCCACCTGGTGCCTTCCTTCACCATCACTGTCTTGTGGCCAATGCTGGATTTAACTTTTATGGACTTCATTCATTCACGGTGCGTCACTCTTCTCAACTCTCATGCTGGACTTCCTTTGCATCTTGTACTCATGGTGGCCCTGAAACATGCTGTTCCCATCTTCATCTTGTATCCTGGCTTGCAACATTATGTGTTACTACTGACTTCTGCAATTGTATTCGCTCTCCACTCTTGCTTCGCCACTCTTTTTGACTGCTTACTCTCTTTTCTCTCCTCCTTTCCCTTCTACCTTTTCCTATCTCCTCCCCTTACTTTCTTCTATGCACTTACTCGATCAGAATTGTCCCTGGACCTAATATGATAGCAACTTCGTCTGTTTCCTCCACCCTCCCATTACTGTTTTTTTTCCTCCCCACCACCCCTCCAGCACTATCTGAAATGTCGTCAGGCCTAGTATGATAGTCGCTTGTTTTGTTCCTCCACTCCCTTTTTGCACCCCTCTCCCTCACTTTTTGTTTTTCTCCGGCTCTACTAGAAATGTCGTCAGGCCTAGTACGGTAGTCGCCTGTCTGTTTCCATTTCCTTCCCACTCTCCCCCTCCCTTCCTTATCTATGTCTTAGCTCTTGCACTATCTGAAATGTCGTCAGGCCGAGTACGATAGTTAATTTCACATCCTTACTGTTCATGGCCTGTAAGAATGTGGTTGTATTTTACCTTGTCCCCTCCCTTGCGTTAAAGCTCTTTGAAACACATTGTGTATAGGCGGCATATAAATAAACAATCAGATCAGGTCATATCCAATTGTAGAACTAACTCATATTATTCCCATATGCATCCTACTCAACTGACCAATGAAAATGTGTGATAGGTTTCTGGGATGCAACTGGGATTTGTGATGTCTCATCAGGATAAAAATGGGTGATGCTTGGAAGTCGAGACCTCCAGAGGAACCTTGTTTTTCTGGTGGGATCCCTGTCATTTTGTTTGCTTAATAAAAGCCAGTAAATTTGCCCCATGCCTGAGTCATCCATTCTTGTGGCAGAGAGTCTTTGATGGGCCTAAGTGGTCTCTGATGATAATTGGGGCGACTGCTAGAGGACCCCACCCCACCTATACATAGTGTTAGAGGAGGATGGTCACTAGGATTCATCAGCAAGAAACCGTCTCGTCCCACCACATGTCTGAGGGGTTGTGTGGTGACCCACAGAAATCTATCCCTAAAATCACACATGTGTAAAGAAGAGGTAGACAGGAGCAACCTTTGGATGAAAATTCCTGCCTGCTTCCCGTGGGATGCCTTTCTGACCGGACGGCAGAGTGGCAGGCTGTGGGACAGTTGGTGTCCAAAAGACCTCATCGGATCATGGAGTGTAACTATAGACTCAGCTATATGGCAACTTTGGGAAGGAAATGTACGTTTCGTGTTGCCATTGCCGTTTTCTTGTTTGATGTAAGGATATCTGTTTATTAGGTGGTCAGTTTGGGTGGGCAGCTTAGACAGCCAGCTTAGCTTGCAGATGAAAACATTTTGAAAAAAAAGTTTGAAAAACATATGTAATGGCTTCCCTGCGAGTTAGACAAGTTAGCTTGGTACATGGATGGCTATTTAATAGTTTACCTGGGTATATTGATTACTGGAAAAGCTACCTTATATTGTGGAGGGTGGTTTCCTGTTTTACCTCATGGAGGTGCATTTCTATAAGGTGACGCTGTAGAAAAGGGACCACAAGATTTATTGGATTTCCTTGTTAGGAGGCAGGAAGGCAGCCATATATGTGTTATGTTGTGTTTGTCCTTGTGTTTGTGGTCCATCATATGCACACACATTTATTGAAAGGTTGAGTATTGATACTTCATCCTCTACAGTAGTGGTGACTTCAGCGATAAGGTTGGTGAGTAGGACTTGGTAAAACCTGGTTGCTAGTTTGATGGTTGAGATTGAAAATCAGTGTTCTGCCATTTGGGAGGAGCTTGAGAAGCTTCCGAGTGGAGTTGTGCTTTCAGCCTACAGGGTGAGGAAAGCCACAAGAGGGGCAGTGCAAAGTGTATGCCTGCATTTTTGGTGGTGAGCCGGAGTGGCTAGAGAAAATATTTGTTATGTTGTATTGATTACAATTTGGATCTGTTGACATTTTTTGGGGTCAAATAAGTACTGATAAAGTGTTATGTAAGGGGACGAAGATGAGGGGTACAGCTCTTCAGTCCATCCTGCAGTATCAAGACAAAATATGCAAGCATAGCACAGAATGGACTCACGACACAGAGGACAAGTTGGCAAAGCCATGGCCCAAAGACGGAAGTGTTTCTAAATGTGTGCAGCAACAAATTGCGACTTATTTGCAGGTCGCTTACAAGGGGAACAAACTAAGCAAGCGATTAGCCATATTAAAGTTATGGAAAAATGTTCAGGGTGAGGAATCAGACTTGTTTTAGTGCCATTGGATGCTGAGCCAATGGGACAAGGGGGACAACAGTCCTCAGCACCCCCCACTGATGCTAAACCAGCTGACATATACACAGAAGCAAGTGGTTTTACCCCATGAAGGAATTAAAAAGCAGAAGCAGGATACACCAATCCCACTTTCGCACCTCCAGCATATAGTGCTGAAGGTGCACTGGATTGTGCATGGCAAGCAAGTAAAACAGCCAAGATAGCATCAGGGAATATAGGGAGCGCAACAAGATGCAAGCAAAGCTAAAAGAGAATGACTTGTGAAAAACAGGGCTTAGTAGAGGCAAAGAATCAGTGGTTTTAAATGAATGTATAGGCAGACAGATATTGCTCAAACTGAATGGGAAAACCGCCGGTGAGAAAGGGCACACAGGGAAGGGATTGCTGAGTAGTAAAGACACTGAGCAAGAAGCTTAAGAATGTGCAAAGATAATGGAGGAAGTACACAGAAGAGAAAGGGGAGAAAGGGAGGAAATTTAAAGATTGTGAAAAGAAAGGGTGCCAACAGAAGCACAAGAAAGAGAGGAAAGGGAGAAAAGAAAACAGAGAGAGCTAGAAGATATAGCAAGGAGAAAATCAGAAGAGCGGGAAGGCACCTGCAGATAAAGAAGGAGTAAAGGAGGTTAGAAGTCAAGCGGCTCATTAAAGAACGCTGATGCAGGGAAAGAGAGGAGCGCAGAAGCAAAGCAAGATAGAGAAGAGAGCAGAGAAAGACACTCTTTGAAATTGGTAGAAATTAAGATGGACTTGCCATGTTTAGATGATGGGGAAGGTATACGAAGAAGAATAGGGGAACTTTATAGGAGCAGGCGAAGCAGCACGGTTGCCCCACGGGCAGACAAAAGTGCTACAGGAAGACAAAAGGGATGAAACATCGGTGAGGGAGGAGTGCGAAGTTACAGATCAAACAAGTTGAAAACAGCGGGAAGACACAAAATTATGCAGACTTATCTTTGATGAAGACAGAGAAGGGGACAGTGTCAGTAGCATTCGGACCATGCTGTCAGACGAGGATTCACAGGGGAACGAAGATGAGGAGAAGAAAATACACTCTCGATGCTCCAATAAAGTATGCCCAAACAGAGACACAATATAAGGAGGCAAAGAGAATATAGGTAGGGGAGAGGAGGACATTGAAGGGTGACTACGACATTCCAAAAGTGGGTCACGGGGCACGGACAATATCACTCCATATGCACAGATACTCAGGGCCCAGCCAGGACAGACAAGGACAGAGATGGCAAGGGCATTCACCACCACACAATAAATGGAGAGACAGGACAGTGGGATGACACTGACACAATTCTTATTACTGGAAAAGGGTGGGGGGCAACCTCAGTACATAACATGGTAGGACATGGAAGGACAATTTAAGATTTAAGCTGCCATTGTTAACTGCGGGAGCTAGAAAGTGGATTTATGAGATTGAAAGACTGACAGCAGGAACAACATTAGCGGTAGGGGACATGAAGGTTCTACTCTGAGCCATTCTTGTGGAGGTTACTGACGATGTATGAAGCAGAGCAGGATATCTCAGAGTGACTGCACACAACACAGCACACAATGGTGCACTGTTCAATAACTGCTGAGCGGCCATATGGCAAGCTCTAAGGGTGCAATAACAGACATGTCGAACATAAGCATGATCATGGCACGCAAAATGCATGAGGACAAAGACCCACTTCAATATATTCAAGAAATTCAAGTGAAATGGCGCCTTAAGACGAGAGAACCATGGGACAAAGCAGTTGGTTTATTTCACCACAAATGATGTTAGGGGTTATCTGAACATGTGCAAAAGCAGCTTTAGAACCTACTGAGAATGGAGGCTCAGCTGTGGTCAGAAATCCAGCTAACCATAGTGCTCTATTGTAGGTTAATGCAAAAGAATGCAAGAAAGAAGTGTGAAGGACGAAAACAAGAAGAAACAAAGTTAGTGCAGAAAAAAATATCTAAGTATAACAATGGAAAGGGCGATGTTGATGAGAAAAGAAGGAGTAGTTGCTATGTAAGCAGAGAACCAACCACAGATGACAGGGGGAGGTTTTGCAGGATGAGGGGATATGAATCAGTGGCCGAGAGGACAAGTAGGGATACCTCATGAAAGAAGGTTGGGACACTGAATGCATCAGAATGCAGGAGGGTTTCATGGAGGAGAGAAAGACCAATGGGGGATACCGCACAATGCTGGGTGTGCGGACAAATTGGCCACATATCGCAAGTATGTATATACAGGAGCAGGGTGTCTCAGAATGGGGGTATGCAGAAACAGCCCACATACCAGACATAGCAGACTGACTATTATGATCAAGATTGCATGCAAGCACAGATGTATGCACCACAACAGACACATGCCCAGGACATGAAAACACAGCAATATCAGCCCATGACACATGCATTACAGATGCAGGGACACATGCAGCAATCACAACCAGCACATCAGACTCCAGTTCCACTGAAAATTATAACCACAACACATGTGGGCTCCACAATGATGGCTCCTGTGTGAAAGCTGGGATTGGCAACAGTTGTAGGAGGCAACCCATTTACAGGGACAGCAAGCATTGCAATGAATGCACAGAGATTCCCTGGGGCCATGGATTGGTTCCTTCTACTGAAGAATTACCACTTTCTGTGGGAGAACGTGAACTGACCATGCCATTGTTATATTCCAGACAAACACCAGTGAATATATTGGGTAACAACATGATGAGCCGCCATAAAATGCCCATTTCATTCACAGACCAGGGATAGTGTGCTCAACGCAAAGGGATTCATTACATGAATGTGAGGGAACTCATACAAGCTTATTGTTGTCTAACGGTACAGAGGGGGGTGCCAGTAGACATTGAACTGTATTCATATAGGGTAGAAGTGTTAATCGCATGGATGCCAGGGATACAGGGTAGACAGTTATGCATAACCAATGAATTCCTAATCAGGCTGGAGGATACTTTAGATAAGAAAACAGGAAAAGTGATCCCACTAGATCTGGAGGCAGTCATAATGAGAGATGAGAGAATAGTACTGCATGAGAATGGGTAGCATAAAGATTGACTGACATGATAGATGAGGAGTTGTTTCCAGATGATCAATCATATAATGGAGTGGTGTTTGACATAAGCATTACACATTAGGTGGAAATACATTACAGGGAAGTACCACAGAGCATGGCTTTGTTGCAAAACCCACCACCACGATTTCTCGAGGAAGACTTAGGGCGGGTACCCAGTGTTTTATGGACCAATAGTCCCTATGACGAAGGTCTGCTAAAAGGGATAGGAGCAGTCAAGATAAATCTTAAACAAGGGGTTATTTTACCAAGAGCAAGACAGTATCCTCTATCAAAGGATGCAAACGGGGGTATTTAGGAGACAATCGCTCATTAGTGAAGCAAGCTATTCTGGTACCTTCAGAATTGCAGTGCAACACTGCAGTGTATTTGGTGAAAAAGGCTACAGGGGGATCATGGTGTTTTATTCAGGATTTGCACCCATTGAAACAAATTGTTGAAGCAGAATTCTTGTTACTTCGGAACCCAATTTTGTGCAGCATCCCAATGGAAGCTATGCACTTCATGGTTATAGACTTGAAGAACACCTTCTTCTCTATACCACTCCATGAAGAGTCACAGGACTTAACTTCCTTCCCATATAGAAACTGGAAGTGGAAACACACAAGACTCTCACAAGGGTACTGTGAGTAAGTCATCCTTATTCTTTAATAGGGTCCTTCAGATGGTTTTAAGCAACACACAAATAGAGAGCACAGTCATACAATACATGGACGACATTGTAGTTTGTAGCAAATCAGAGGAACAGTGTCAAAATTACTCAGTATATTTGCTAAGAGCATTGGCAGAAAAAGGGTAATAAGGTGGACAAGGCAAAATTACTATATTGCCAAAGGGAAGTGCTCTACATAGGGCAGATAATATGACAAGAAGTGTGAAAAGTGACTCCATAAAGGGTGAGGCGATCAGTACAACACTGATGCCAAAGACAGGGAGAGAAATGCAACAGTTTCTGGGCCTGTGCAATTATTGGATGGATGTTTGACTAAAGCACATAAACAAGACCCTTGATGAGCGGGTTTAGGGAGGCACAGAGAGGGAATGGTGGTATGGACACATGAAATGACTGAAGTATTCAAGGAGCTGAAGAAAGCAATATGCACAGCTCCAGTGTTAGGGATCCCAGATTATCATGACAAATGTTATTTATCACACTCCAATGGAGTGGTGATGCCTGCAGTGTTCACGCAGAAGACTACTCTCGGGCACAATCCATTAGCTTTTAATACCGCATGTTTAGACCCAGTGATGAGCAGACATTACCCTTGTGAGCAAGCTCTGCCTGCTGCTGCATTTGCAGTAGAGAAATCAGCAAGTATCACCATGGGGTGCAGCACCATACTTTACATGGAGCACACCCTCTTTGCAGTTCTCAAATGACCATGCAGCAAGCTTCTGAATATGTGGTAATTATCGCAAAACCAGCAATTAAGGTAGTGATGTGCAGGACTGTCAATCCAGGACATTTTTATCTGAGCCAGTAAAAGGGGGAGACTATGTACACAACTGTACTACATACATGGAACAGATTGACAACCTTGCGAAGGTGGGGGAGAAGCCACTTGAGGGGGGAGAAGTACTTTATATTGATGGTTAATCGATAATAGACAAGACAACAGACAAAAGGCATACAGGGACCATGCTGGTGACACTAAAAGCAGACTGTACAGCCGAAGTAATAGCAAGCACCAGGTTGCTTTTATATTTTTCAGCAAAAGCAGCAGAATGAGTGTCCCTCATAATAGCTTTAGTAGTGGACATGGACTAGGAAATCACAGTGTATTCAGGTTTGGCCTTCGTGATGTCTACAGTACACTCGGGTCTGCCACGATGGCAGCGGAGGGGCTATAGACATGCTGACAGATCACCGGTGCAGCATGTGCCCCTTTTGGGCAGGCTCATAGACGCGCTTGAACTCCCGTCAGCAGAAGCAGTCATAAATTACCAGACATCCATGAGGGGGGAGGACGAGTATCCCAGGGAAAAAAAGGAGCAGATGTAAAAGCAAAGAGCACAGCATATTTTTCAGGGATTGACTGCGATACCCCATCACACACACATATACGTGTGCACAATATGATTCTAAGGAACGCCTATAATACATTACCAGTCAAACAGATACTGGCGTTCCAGGGAAGGGCTCCAACAGAGGACAAAGACTAATGGGTGAGAAGGGGATAGTCAATATCTTCTACGGATGCTCTGTGGCAACAGGAAAGCTGGTACTCTCAATAACTTTATTGCAGATTGCACTCACACAACTGCATTATCCCACTCATATTGGTAAAGATGTACTTGCTAATCGCATTGGTGAAGATTGTTTCTGTCCTAATTTGTCGGAGCATGTAGCAGCATTTATGGAAATCTGTGTCACTTGTAAGACGTTCACTGCAGGACATTCTTTACGTGTAGTGAGTGTGCATATACCTCGCCCAATCGGGCCTTTCCAACATCTCCACATCGACTATGATGATATGATCCAGGTGTGCCAGGGCTACCATTACATGATAGTGATTGTGTGACCATTCTCCCGATGGATCAAAGCTGGCCCCTGTTCATACCCTGATGCCTTCAGGGCATCAATATTCTTTGTTAGAGAGGTATTCCCATGATGGGGGTGTGTGAGGTCCTGCGTTCAGACAATGGGCCTCATTTCATGAATGAGACTTTTGAGCACATCACAAACCTTCTGGTGATACAGCACACATTCGCCTGTGCCTATCACCTGCAAGTGAACAGGATTTGTGAGCAACTCAACAGCCTGCTCAAAGAAAAAGTTGCAAAAATAAAAGTTAACAAAAAAAAGGCTTGGCTTCATTGTTTTCCCTTAGCTCTGTTTGCAATGCAAAATCAGCCTGGATTTGACTACCACTTAAAGCCCCATAAAGTGGTTACAGGATGGCACATGTGACTACCCCATGCTCCTCCCACTCAAGCATTCACAGATGCAAATGCAACCTCAGATGTGTTTGGAAATGAAATGTATGAATAATTGGCTTCTTTGATGCTAGTGTGTCTTTTATTTTTCGTCAACTGCAGGCACAGTGGGAGAGGTCGAAGAACAATGAGGTTGATATCATCCCATCGACAAGTGAAAAACACCTCAAGCAACCACTACTTTATCCAGAGGATACAGTCAGAACAATGCGGTTGATATCATCCCATCCACTAGATGGCTTAGCAGTATGGGTGAAACAGGGTGGCACATAGGCTTACCATACGTGTATGGCACTTCAAACAGGGTACAGGCTTGGAAGTTATACACAGCATATATCATAAATGTGGTGGGCCTGCAAGAGGACAGGACAAGTTTTATGGAAGCAGCTCGTTTTTCTCAGACCCCGGCTTCAGCCCGGTCATCTGGCGGTCAATGATGGACTGCGGAAGGTGAAAGATACAGTGTGTGTAATGTAACTTGTTCGTGCCTAGTCTCCCATGAGAACAGGACTGCAGCAGAGCCACCAAGGGGCGGAGGGGGAGGGAAGCACTGGGCTCACTGTGCATGGTCAGGAGGGGAGAGCTGCAGCCCTGTGGTCTGCTTGTGCCAGGGAGACCTAAGTCTGCTATTTTCAAAATGGAGTCTACGTGTATCACAAAATGGGGTTGGTATCATACTACAGGATGCGCCGTGCATCCCCATTTGTCGACCCGCAGCCATCTCGCATCCCGGCCCCAGGTGCATGGGTGGCTGCCAGGCGAGTCATAGGCTGCACGTTGGTGAGGAATGGAGGGGAGGGGAGCCCTAAAGACCTTTTCTCCCATACATTCCCCCGTTTCCTTACTTAAGTAATGAATATTGTAACTCACCCAACCTCCTTCATTCTTTCTCATCAGCTACTTCTTTGTCCCAAGCCGGTGTTCCCTTGATTGGCATCCAGGCCCTATATACTCCCCGGAGGCTCTGTCCTGCTCTAGCATTTTCATCAGGAGTGCAGGTCATGTATAGACACCCCCATCTCCCTCTAAGTCCACCCATAACTCCTTACATCATTCTAGTGTGCTGGGCTCCTTTACCGTAGTGTGGTATAGCTTATCCACTATGTCCCCATCATAGTACAATGCTACCATTCTATATTTGGGTCCATGATCCTCACCTGTTTGTATTTGTGCTTCATGTGTCATCTGTGCCGCTCCTCTAGCATTGCCCATTGTCACCATCATCATTGCACCATTAGGCACTGTGTTTGCACAGCACCAAAAACTTAACTGGCACAAACAAAAAATCAAGAGCAAAAAGACGATGATGGCTACCAGTAGTTTGACCGTCATCCTGAGCCAGGAAGGTACCCATGAAAAAATGTAATCTAACTATGAGCTTGGCTGCACCCCTCCTTTTTTCTTCCTCGGCTCGCCGAGGTTGTGCATGGCTGTAGTAACGTGAGAGAAAGTTCCATTGTCCGGATCCGCAGAAGGCACGAAAGTGCAACATGCGCTCCCGATTTTTCAGCAAACACCTCCATCCATGGCCGTCAACAGGTCTAGGATGTACCTGTTCTGCATTGTCATTAGCCGTAGGGCCCTTAGCTCCACCTTGATCATGATGAATCCTTCTTCTGTGTCATTGGCCAGTTGGATCAGCTCCCAGCGCATAATTTGAAGCCATTTTGCATTGGCTCGCGCCTGGATGCTTGGGATGAGGGAGGCAAAGAACGTTTCAGCGGAGTTAAACAACCGGAACCTGTCTGGAATCTGTGCCAAAAGTTCTGTGGATGCCTTTGATATGTAATTGGATGATCTTATTTTCTTGGATACTGAGCTTTGCATGTTCACAGCCGATAGAGCATACACTGGGGCCTCATCGCTTGGTCGTGGTGCCTCTGGTTCTTGGACGGGTGGCAGCCCCTTTCCTTCTTGAATATGACTCTCCGGGACCACCATCAGGGTGGAATGTAGCGTGCGAGAGAACACGTGCCCCTCCATGACTGTGGAAGGTGCAAGTATGCCTGATTACCGCAAACCCAGTATGTATCCATCAATGCCACCGTCCCCTTCTTCATGTATGGTATGATGAGCGTTTTATTACAGTTCTTATTTGTGCCCATATTTATTTTTCCTTCACCGAGAAAGCACAGTTTGTAGGTAATTTCTTTCTGTAGTTTGAAATGCTCTTCCAGGGCTGTAACCCAAGTGAGCTTTGTGACATGTTGGGTCTATATCGGAGCACATGTTTTCTGGATCCATTGTAACTTTTCAACAGCCAACCTTCGTAGTGCTTCTGCTTTGCATGTAATTTGCTCATCTTGCCATTTATTGTCCGAATATAATGTTCCTTTAATCACTAAGAATGGTTCTTTCAGGCACACCACTCCCTGGACTCTCGAGTAGCAAGTTTTTTAATTCTGTAACATTTCAAAACAGACGGTGTGTGCCTGGAAGGTGTTATTTATTCTGCATAATGCGAGATGAAGGAGACACTGTGCATCTGCTACAGGTGATTCTGTGGCAGGAGCACTTTGTTACCCCCGCTCCACCCTTTTTCCCATTCATCATACAAGGCAATAAACCTCTGTTTGTTGGTTTATTCATTCACTTTTTATGTGCACCAGACCCGTGGGTAACAGGGCGCAACGATAAGAAGAATGCAAAGCTTACAGGTTACAGAATAAAACAGTTATACAAGATCCAGTATACATATATAAATCTAACATAGATACAAAATATACAATAAAAGTACAATTGAGCAGATATTGTGCTAGATATATACAGTACGTTAGTATAACTCTAAATTAGGTAGCACATAGTCATCTAAGCAATGACACCAGGGCCAGTTTGGTTGGGGAGCGTCAGGTGGTGAGCAACTAGGGGTCAGTGGAGATGATATGTTTGGTTACACTTTTTCTGAAGTGTGGGTAGGGTTGATCAACTCTCAGGTCTTGTGGCAGTAGGTTCCAAATTCTAGCTGCCTTCACTGGGAAGCTATTTCCCCCGATCGTGGTATGCCTGTATCTAGGTATTACCAGGCAGTTAGCGTTGCCACCTCTGGATAGTCTGGGAGAGATTTTCCTGTGGAGTTTGTTTGTAAGGTAACTAGGGGCAGCATTGTTTAGAGCTTTGTGGGTCAGAGATAGCATCTTTAGCTGTATTTTGTTATCGCGTCTGATGGAAGAGATATGGGTTCTTTTGTTTATGCCGAGTGCTGCTCTCAAGGAGTTGTTTTGTAATATTTGTAACCTCCGGAGGGTAGTTTTATTAGCACCACTGTATAGGGCATTACAGTAGTCGATTCTAGAGAGTATTAAGGCTCTAGCCAGGATCATGCAACTGTCATTGAAGATGAATGGCTTACCGGCCCTTATCAGCTTGCAAGTGTAGGCCGTTGTAGAGGCCAAGGATTTTACCTGTTTATCAAATGACAAAATGGAATCAAGGTAGAAACCAAGGGTTTTCACTTCCTTGGAGACTTGGATGATATTCCTTCAATATTAAATGAGGAACATTCTTGGCCTAGTTTTTTAATGTTGGTATGAGTGTCCAGGATTATTAGCTCAGTCTTATCATCGTTCAAGCCGAGGCCATGTGTGGCCATCCATGCATGGATGATAAGATAAACCCTGTTCACCAGTTCTGTATCCTTGCTGTGATCCCCAGAAAGCGGGAGGAGGATCTGTGTATCATCTGCATAGGTAGTGTAGGTGAAACCCAGATGATCCAAATCATCGAACAGGGGCTTGGTGAAGATGTTATATAGTGTTGGGGAGACACAAGAACCTTGAGGAACACCACACAGGATGGTGGTAGAGTAAGCAGCTGCTGATGAAGAGAATGCTCTCATGGTTCTCTCGCACAGGAATGACTCAATCCTTCTGATGGCCTCATGGGATAAGTGAGCGGCAGAATCCAAATGTCTGCAGAGGACCTTATGGTCCACTAGATCAAAGGCTGCGGAGAGATCAAGGAGTAGCAGAAGACTGTCTTCCCTTTGACTTTCAGCTCATCAATTTGGGATTTTAAATCTATTAAGGCAGTTTCAGTTCCTTGTAACAGGCGGAAGCCAGATTGTCTATCTCCTAAGAGTTTATTTAGTTCTAAGTGTTTTTGAATCTGATTATAAGCAGCTTTGTCCTGTATTTTGAGTAGAAAAGGTACTGTGGTAATGGGACGGTAGATAGTCGGGATCAGAGGGTCTAAGCTCAGCTGTCTCTGCATTTTCTTGCTCTACATTTGTGGGGGCAGGATTCCCTATGGTAATTCCAGAAAGTGATGTTACAAGTGTGGTGGTGTCATCGTATACCTAGGGTAATTCAGAACTTGGGTCAGTTAGTTCAAAAATATTGTATTCAGAGTCATTGTATGGGGTAATGGGGCGGACTGATACCTGTATATTACTTGTGCCATTTGTATGCTGTGTGCCATTGTGGTGTGTCCCGTGTCCCCATATTAATTTAAATCCATCCCCTATGAGGTGGGTCCCCTGTGTTAAGGTGCTTGTCCCATTCCCTCCCCCCTCATTTATATCAATTGATATAAATGCTATTGCCCAGTATAGTACTAGTCCGAACATCATTGAAAAGAATATCACAGTACACACAAACAGGCCGAACTCATAGCTGTATTTACGCAAATCAAAATTACTATTTCCATTTCTATCTATTCTAATGTTGTTTGCAGCTGTGGCCCTATCCGTTGCCATGGTTTCTCCTACATAATGAGACATAAAAGTGTATTATGCAAGTTACATACATAACACTCTTTCTTATTTACATTTTCCGTTTCATTTTGCATTTTCTTTTCAGTTACCAATTTCTAACTTCATTACTGTCATTATAAGAAGAGAGATAGAGAGACAAAGAGAGATAGATATAGAGACAAAGAGAGATAGAGAGAGAGCAATCTTTTCTTTGTTATACTAAAATTTCTTTTATATACATTTCATCTCAATTCTTCATTTAGTGTTTCTTTATTTTTGTCAATGTTGTATTTCTCAATCTATACCTGTTCCAAATTAAGTTTGTGTTTCTTCTTCTGTCATTCTCATTTCCATCTCCTGTGTTACACTTTCATAAACTGTTCGTACATCTGTCAAATTTATCCAATATCTCAGACCTTTCACCTTTATGGCGGTGGGTGTGCAATACACCACCTCATATGAACCAGGACATCTTGGAGAGTTCCACCTACATACAAAATTTCTTACGTACACCATCTCCCCTGGCATTAGCTGACCCGCTGGACTGTCCGATGCCCGTGTGAGTGTGTCACTTGTTGCTTCTTGTGTGAACGGGGGTGCTAGCTGCCTGGCAATTATAGGGGCTGCTTTAGTAAGCTTTGTCAAATAATCTTTGAATTCTTCTCCTAATACTGTAGCAATTCTGCGTGCATCAGAATGTCTGTGGAGCGGGGTGTGAGCTGTATGCATGCGTCTCCCTGTTTCTATTTCATGGGGTGACAAATGGTGGTCCTTGCTGGGTTGATTTCTTAGTTCAAACAAGGCCAGGGGTAAACAGTGCACCCAGTTCTTTTTTAGCATGAAGCACAATTTTGATAATCTCCCCTTCGGGAGGCCATTTAATTTTTCAACAACGCTGCTCGATTGTTGGTGATAATTGTGCACAATTTATGTGTTATCCCCAACATTCACAAAATGCGTCCCATTGTCTGATCGTGTTATGTCACAAATTCCCCAGCAGGGAAACACTTCCCGCACCAAGAACCCTGCAGTGCATTTTGCATTTGGGTGTGCGCAGGGACCTGCCTCCACCCATCTTGAAAAAGGGCAAACCACCACTATCATGTAACGCAATCCATTTCACCCATGTCGGCATAATCTATATGCAATTCTCTGAATGGGCCAGTTGGTTTGGGGAGTGTTCCGCGCAGTGTCCTGAGTGTCATTCCTGAATTATATATTTGACATGTTGTACATTCCATGGTCATTTTTGATATTTGTTCTTGCAACCCTGGTACGAACCAGTTTTCTTGTATCTCTGCTGCAATGTGTTGTTTAGTGTTATGCGCTGGGAAGTGAAGCTGCTGAAATGCTATTTCTAGCAGCTTGTGGGGCATCACTACTTTACCTGTATTGTTGTCACGCCATGGCAACACAAACTACGGAGAGTACTTACCCGTCACCACATTCCAGCTTGTGGTCCTAATGCTGGTTCCCCCCCGGGCCCCAACCTCGCAGGCCCTACTGGAGAAGGGAGCTGGCAGTCACGGAGGTTGCCGCTCCGGCGTTTTCAGCTGCGTCCACGTTAGCGGTTACCATGGCAACTACAGGACGCTAGGAAGGCGCATGTAGTCACTTGCCATCAACGTTCTGTGTCACATGACACGTTTCTACGACAACGGCTATAAAAGCCATTCAAGGACGTAACGCTTTGCTTCTCAGCTGTTTTCCTGGCAATCTGTGTAGCGCGTTCTCTTGTCCTTGTTTTTGCTCTTGGAACTGCTTTGGTATTTCGACCTTTGGCTCACGTACTTAAGGATTGCTTTTGGACTTCCCTTCTGTGTTGGTGCTCATGAACATTTGTTTAGGAATTACCTGGCAACCCTGAACTTCAGCTTGTTTACCTGGATCACCGTATGGACTCCCCTTTGGTCACAGCATTCTTTCCTGTTTACCGTCTTGGCTTTTGAACTCAAACTGCTTTTTGGACTTCTTCTGCCTGCTCCTTTGACATCCTTTATGCCTGGAAGCTTGGTTCTACGGGGTCCACCCAAACCCTCCGTTTGTCACATCTGTCCTGTGCGCAGTGGCCTCGCCTGCTAGAACTCTGATTCCTTTGGAGTCTTCCTGTTCTCTGGAACTCTGTACATCCAACAGCACTTATTGGGATGAGGAAACACCTCTGGTTCTCCTGGATATTGATATCCCCCCTTGCTCCTACTGCTCCTGCAGAACCCTCTTAGGTATGTGTGCAGGTTACTCTTGTTCCCTTTATTTAGTTTTACTCACCTGCTCATTGCTTAACACTTACATTTATTCCCTTTTAGCCACCCGGGGCCTTGCTGCTGCTGTTCCAGTGAACCTGTGGCCTCTATGACTGGCTAGTGAGTGGTTATTATCTCTCCCTGGCTGGTACTTGGGACGGAGGTGTTCCATACCAATGTTGCAACCACAGTTCTTGACAATTGTTTTGATGCCAAAGGAGGTCAGTGGATGACTGGCTACACCCTCTTTTTTCCCACAACTCTTTTTCCTCAACAGGCGCCCCTTGTTGTAATTCTAGTATTTGTGAAATGGCATTGAATTTACTCATCAGGGTGATCTTCTTCCACATATTTCTGTAATATATACTCACCTGTTTTTCCTTTCGCTAAGTATGATGCTTCTTTTGCGGCGGCGTCCGCTGCCGTGTTTCCTAAAGAGATGGCATCAGTGTTGTCTGTATGGGCCTGGCATTTCTCTCTGGCCACGACTGTAGGTTCTTTTAGCGGTTCTATCAATTCTTTTTGAAGCTCAGCGTGCTGTACTGGTGATCTGTCCCCTCTGTGATATCCTCTACTCCCCCATCTAGCCAATCCCCCATTAACTGTTGTGATCATATATGCAGAGTCTGTGTAAATTGATACCGCGCATCCTTTTGCTGCATGTAGTGCTTATATGAGTGCTACTAATTCTGCTGCTTGTGCTGAGTAATGGGCTGGTAACCTCTGTTTGACGAGTACTTCATATTCACCTTCCACTAGTCTTACAACAGCCAGCCCCACATGTTTCTCTCCTGTATCTGAATTCATTGATGCTGACCCGTCTATAAAATATACTTCTCCTTCAGATAAAGCATTTTCACTCACTGTGGGTGTGTCTCCATTCTCTCCTCTGTATGTAGCACAATCATGTGCTTGCATGTCTTCCGCTGTGCACGCTTCTGTAATAAATGTTGCCGGATTAACGGTTTTACATCTCACTATGTGTATGTTAGCGATAATCTCGTAGGCTGTGCCTCTTTGCGTTGTCAGTGTGCTTTTTGATCTTTCTAATATTGCGAATAGTGAATGTTACACAAACAATGTCACAGAACACCCATCACAATTGTTGCACTTTTTTCTATTGCAAACGCTGCGGCTGCAAGAGACTGCTTGCAAGTGAAGTGTCCTTGCATTACTGCATCGAGTGTGCCACTGTAGTATGCCAGAGTCTTGTGACCCAAAGATGTTTTTTGTGTTAGCACTGCTGTCATGAGTGTCTCATTGCAATGTGAAAATAGGTAGAACTTGCATTCATAGTCTGGGTTTGCGAGTACGGGTGCTGTTGAGTTCAGATCTTTAAGTGTGCTAAAGGCCTTGTGCATTTCCGCTGTCCATTGTATTTCTGTGTTTTCTTTTTGTGCTTCTTTGAGTCCTTGCAATAATGGCTTTGTGTATCCTGCATATTCTGATATCCAGGCACAGCAGTAATTGCACATACCAAGACATTTCTGCATTCCTTTCACTGTTTTTGGCTCATCTACAGCGAGTATTGCAGCCGCCCTATCTGGTATTAATTTTTTTACCATCCTTTGATATCAACTGACCCAGGTAAAACACTTCTTCCTGGCAGTATTGTCGTTTCTCTTTGTCTACCTTGTAACGTTTGTGGGCCAATAATATTAGGAGTGTGATGGAATCTTCCCTGCATTCATCTTCATTTTTTCTGCAAATCAGGAGATCATCTACATATTGAATGATCGTGCTTTTTGTGACAATATTGCCTAGATCTTAATGTAAAATTCTGTTGAATATACTTGGGCTCTCACAGTATCCCTGGGGTAACCTACAGTGCTCATTTCGTTTCCCCCCCAGGGCGAATGCTGTCAGATATTGTGACTCAGGGTCCAGTGGGACTGAGAAGAATGCGTTCTTGAAGTCCACCACTGTAAAAAATGAAGCATCTTTTGGTATGCTACACAAGATTGATGCAGGATTTGCGACCAAAGGGAACTCTTTTTGGATGATGTCATAAAGGGGGCGTAGGTCCTGGATCATCCTCCACGCGCACCCTTTGCTTTCTTGATTGGGTAAATGCAAGTATTGCATGGCGAATTTGAGGGCACTATTATTCCCTGCAGTAGCATTGCTTGCATAGTTTCTTTTGTCCCTTCTTCTGCTTCTCGTGACAAGGGGTATTGCTTTACCCCGGGGCAGTGACGCCCCTGGTTTAAGTTTTATTTTCACTGGTGTCACCTCCGGCAGCAGGTCCATAGTTCATATGGGCCTGTGGTCCATAGTTTGTGTGGCACCAGTTGCATGTCGTTATTGAAAAAGGAAGGTGGCACCCCTACCACTGCCATTAGCTGCACTGGCACCTGCCTTGTTTGTATCATGATATTGCAGGGGATCGCTATCTCCATTATTATTTCCCCATCGCTGTCTGAATCATTAAAAAGGTCCTAGTCGGACAAGTCTCGCAGTGTGATGTTGGCATTAATGCACAACACTGTTCGCCACTCACACCCATGTATATCCATTCCTATAACTGCTATTTGTTGCGCTGACACCTGTACTGCATGCAAATCTAGGGACATTACTGTTCCTGCCATTATTTCTGTGCGCTCTACAGGGTGGAAAACAAATTCTGCGGGTACTCCCCACTCTTGGCGTTTCAACTCAGGGACCACTCGTGCTAGTATCTTTAGCCCCTGTATTAACATGTCTGGGTCAACTGGTATGCCGCGTACCTCCGGTGCTATTGCTCGTCTGTGTACTACCAACATCACTCGCAATGTGCAGATCCCCGGGGTTGAGCAGACTATCCCCCTCTCAGTAAAGGATATGGTCATATTGAGCTTGCTGAGGAAGTCCTTCCCCAGCAAGTTAATCTGTGACTCTTCATAGAACAGTAAAGGTGCTCTTACTGTCTTCCCCCCTATTGTTACCTCCAAATCTTCCGTGTAAGGAACTTCGACCACCGCCCCAGATTTCCAATTTATGATTAGATGGGGGGAACCTGCCTTCTCACAGGCATGATTTTTCTGCTCGCGAATCGACCATAAAAGTGAATTGTTTTTGGGGGGCGTGGCTAGGCGGCCATGCTGTAGGAGGCACGATCGCAGAGCTCCGCCGAGATCCTGCAGAGATTCTAACCACACAGGCACAAAACGACTGGTAAAGAGCCCAGACTAACAGATATGGACGTCGGAACAGTAGAAGAGCACTCGCTGATTCTCCCGAGGAAAAACAGAGTAAGGATCGCGGAGAAAAAAGCAAAAGTAGGCACCACCTGCGAAAAACAAAATGGCGGGCGCGAGGACCTGAGCAGCCGAGAAAGAACCTCGGAGCTCCGCAACCCGAAAAGAATAAGTCCACAGGTGCTGCACGACCGACCAGGGAGGGAAACAACACCCATAACAGCGGGGGCCCACCGGAGAGGTGGTGGAGCCGAACCAGGGCGACCCAGGAGGCGGAACAAGGACCGCGGACAAGGACATCATGGGAAGACGATGCCGAGGAAGCCCAGTGGGGAGAAAGGCCACCTGAGCCCCGACCCGACACGGGAGCACAGCGCACCGGCCGTGACTGCCTCTCTGAAACCACAACACGGGTCGCATGAGTCGGGACAAACACAACAGCAGGATAAATAAGGATCCCATAGTTCGGCGACCCGCTACAAATAGGATGCGCGCACTGCGCGGATCACAAGGTGAGGCGTTAACTTGGAGAAGGAGGAAAGTACATTGAGACACACGAACGACAAAGACCACGGCCGGAGACCTGGGAAATAAGCCCAGGACACCTATCAACTAACAGCGGACCGGACCTGGAACCATTGACCACTACGCAGCATTCAATCGGACCCCAAAGAGAATGTCGAACCGGAAAACGGAAAGTAAATCAAAGCAAACCAGCATAGAAACCTTCACCAAAACACCCGGGAACACGCAATCTGTTCAGCCCGACGCAGCAAGGGCCTCCTCAAGCACAATACAACGGCTGGGAGACACAAATGATAGACCGATCCTAGAAGCCATAGCGGCCCTGCAAACATCCCTTGAGGCCAAAATGGACACAGCAATAGGCGCCCTCAAGGCGTCTTTAGAAAACAAACTCGACACCGTCATGGTAGATGTAGGCCTTCTCCGCCAGGACGCCAGAAATCTGACGGATAGGGCAACGACAACAGAACAGCAAGTGCAACAAAACACCATGGACGTTGCAGTCGCACAAACGCAAATGTCGGAGGTAATACAGAAGATCAAGATCCTTGAACAAAGGGCAGAAGATGCAGAAGGAAGGGCACGCAGGAATAATATCCGTATACTCAGACTTCCGGAGGGCGAAGAGGGTAGAGACCCCACAGAATATGTTCAGACTATGCTACCCCAAGAGATTGGTGCCGGAAAACTGTCCCAGGGCTTCACGGTGGAGAGGGCACACAGGGCATTGACCAAAAGACAGCAACCCGGTGCCCCTCCAAGAGCGATGATTGCCAGGATTATGAATTTCAAGGACAGAGAGAAAATATTATCGTTCTCAAGAGAGGGGGGAGTGATTGAGAAGGTGCCTCCAAGATCACAATCTACCCAGACTATACAGCGATGGTTCAAAAGCAAAGGGCAAAATTTGGCCCAACTAAAGAGCGCCTGAGGACAGCTGGAGTAAGATACATGCTCCTATACCCAGCCAAACTTAAAGTAATACACCAAGGGAAATCATGTTTCTTCGACTCAACCGAAGAGGTCCACACATGGATGGATCAGCAGGGCTTCCCCCAGCAAAGTCGAAGGAACCGAAATAACAGCGAGAAGCGTTAGCCCAAAGAATAAAACGTCAACATATAGAAACATGACCGTGCCCGATGCACAAGATGGAGGAGCGACTTGCCCCATTCCAGCAGAATCACACAAGAAACCACCCCCCTGAAGAAGAAAGTTCCCCAAGTTAGGATGCTAGTTTGGAAGCATCACGCTGCGGCAAGCCAGCCCCACCTCGGTGGACAGAGCGAGAGAAGCTGCGAAGCCCGAGCAGGGGTAGGGTGGCTGGGTGTTAGTTTAAAGGTTATGGTTTATATCTTGGTTAGCAGTAAGTATGGCCGACTGGCACATGGCACTACCGATCGGAGAGACAATTTCAGAGACCACAAAATGGCCCGAGAGGGTGGGGAACAAGAAGACACACAGCAACAAATCAAGGGAAGTTACCTCGGATGCAAAGGCGGGGTGGTCCTGGAGAGGAGAGGAAGATCCCGAGATCTAGAAGGAAGAAAGATAAGCAGAGCAGTGCACAAAACGAAGGCTATGGGACGACAGAGCCGAAACAAGCGCAGCACACATGGACCCTGACGAGATAACAATAGCAACCTGGAATGTGCGAGGCCTCAATGCGTATGTTAAAAGGCTCAGAGTGTACGCCTGGTTAAACGGACTGAAAATCAAAATAGCAATGCTCCAGGAGACACACTTGACATCAGAAAAACAAGCCAAAATGAGCAAGAAATGGGGAGGACAAGTTTATAGCACCACGTATTCGAACTATGCAAGGGGAGCGCTAATATGGATTGCGCCAGGAGTACTGTTCCAGCTAATAAAACAAGAAAGTGACAACGAGGGAAGACTTGTGCTAGTACATGGTATGCTAGAAAATAAAGAGATATGCTTGATCAATACCTATGCTCCGAACCACGACGGACGTAATTCTTCAGAAACATAGCGCCCAAATTGGCCCAATATAGGGAAGCTACGCTCATCTGGGCAGGAGACTTTAATTGTAGTTTAAACCCACTCCTCGACAGATCAGATGACAAGTACAGAAAACCAGCTCCCCCTGCCAGGGAGCTCCAGAAAACCCTTGCACAACTGCAGCTGGTGGACATCTGGAGACAGGTACATGGAGGCGGGAGGGGGTACACACACTATAGCGCACCCCACGGAATATTCACACAGATTACCTATTTACGGGTGCCGAATCTCTAATAGAATTTACAGGCATTGACATTAAGGCACGCATACTCTCAGACCACGCCCCGATACTAGCAACATGGGTGTATACCCATAGAAGAACCCCAATACTGACATGGCGTCTCCGAGCGGAGGCACTGGGGGACAGCGAACTGGAGGAACATTTGCAAGTGGCGATAGATGACTACTTCGAACACAACGAGGGGAGTGTGGGAAGTAGTGATAAGGGGGGCGGCGATTGGGAAGACAGGAGGGCTGAAAGTAGCCATTATGAGAGAACTGGACAAACTAGAAAGAGAAATTAAGGGGGAGGAAAGAAGGGCAGAAAGGGCAGGTGAAGAACCCAGGGAACTCCTAGCGCTAAGGACAAGATGTATGGAACTCTGGGAGAAACTGGGGAAGCTAAATTACGGGAAATACTTACAGAGGCTGCACGCAGAGGGAGACAAACCGAGCAGGCTCCTAGCATGGCTCACTAAGCAAGAAAACAAAAAAGACCCCATAGCAGTACTAATAGACGAAACGGGGCAGAGGTCAGGAATAAAGAACACATAAACACCCTATTCGCTGATTTCTACGAGAAACCTTACGCCCCTAACCCGGAAGTGGAACAGGAAGACATTCCGGATGCCCTAGCGGAGTTAAGATTACCAAAACTAACGGCAGAACAAGCCCAACTATTAGATGCTCCCATTACAGTAGAAGAAATAGAGATGGTGATCTCCGAGCTCCCTTCAGGCAAATCCCCGGGCCCCGATGGACTTCCGGGGGAGTTTTATAAGACATACAAGAGCACTATCGCCCCAAAGTTGTTAGAAACATACCAGGAAGCATATGAGGAATCGCAACTGCCATACAGCATGTCAGAAACGACAATTGTGCCGATCCTCAAGCCCGGAAAACCCCCAGGGGAGTGTGCGTCATATAGACCAATTTCCCTTATCAACCAAGATGTCAAGATACTCACAGCGGTCTTAGCGAACTGCCTGAAATTAGTGATACCCACATTGATCCACTCAGACCAAACGGGCTATGTCCAGGGAGCAACACGTCATGGAACCTCCGCAGACTACATTATGTTAAAGAACAGACAAACCAGAGACAGGGCGAATGTGCAGTAGTGTCATTAGACGCCGTCAAAGCATTCGATTCAGTTAGCTGGAAGTGGCTGCTGAGTGCCCACTTGGCATGGGAGAAGGGTTTCTTAGATGGATTAGATTGCTATACAAAGACCCCAGGGCAAGAGTGAAAACAGGGAGACAGATCTCGAAAGCGTGGAGAATATACAGGGGAACCAAGCAGGGCTGCCCTCTATCACCGATGTTATACATATTTGCCCTGGAGCAATGGACTGTGTTCCTCAGGGCAGAATATGAGGACACAGGAATAGATATAGATGGAGTAGTATACCAGGTCTCACTGTATGCAGACGATATCCTCCTCTTTGTGGACAATCCGCGTGTCAACCTACCCTGCCTCTTAGAGGCGGCGGAAGCCTACACTAGACTCTCAGGGATTGCCATCAACAAAGAGAAATCTGTCCTCTTCCCCCTGGCCGAATTAAAACAAGTGCCCCGGGATGAACTCCCAGACATGGGTCTGGCGTGGGCGCCACACTCCTTCCGGCATCTAGGAATCGAAATACACCACAACACTGTAGAGTCACATGAACGCAACACACTAGCAGCCCTAGATAAAACACAAAAGGCTATGGGCTTCTGGGGGACACTCCCACTGGGGATGATGGGTAGAGCGGCCATTCTTAAAATGGTGGTACTTCCAAGATTGCTATACAACTTCACAAACATTCCGCACACCATACCCAGAGCCTTCTTTAAGAAACTGAACACAATAACATGTGGGGTTCCTGTGGGGAGGGGGAGGTGCAAAATTGACATGACAGCCTTACAGAGAGAGTTCGAGGAGGGGGGCATGATTTTGAAAAGTACTATTTAGCAGGGCAACTGCAATTTGTGGTCAAATGGCTGGGAGAAGACGAATCAATAGATAAATCACTTCTCCAACCAGCACTGAAATCCTACTATCTACGTGAAGTCCCATGGCTTGACAAATCCCTGCTCAAGACCCTACCAAACATGCTGAAGCTCGCATTGGCATTGTGGGTGAGGGCGTGGAGACTACAGAAGATCAAGGACCCTTGTTCAGCTCAGATCCCACTAGCGGGATTAGTAGGCACAGATCCCAACACACTTGCAATATACAGATCCCAATGGGAAGGAAGGGTGCAGCACAAATTGGAGATTTGAGGAAAGACGAGCAGTGGGCAGAATTCCAGGACATGGTGGAGGGACTGCGACATACACGAAGGTCAATTCATCCTATATAAAAGGATAATACTAACAATCAAGAAGAGGAGGCCAGAGTGGCCAGACCAAGAGGACATGGAGTTGGATGCATGGTACGACATATCAGAAGGGGGACACACAACCTCCAGATTGTATGAACAAATGCTAAAAGCTAACAATTTGCAAGTGCTACGCACCAGAGAGAACTGGGAGGAGGAACTCGGGAGACCCCTTGGTGATGAGGAATGGTCCAGGGTGCTGAAATATCCAAAGAAGGTATCAAGGAACGCACGGTTCAGACAAGCACAACTATACGTCATGCATGGGGCATAACTCACGCCTAAGTGAATAAACGCAATGATGCCGGGAGGCCCCCACACATGCCCCCGTTGCCTGGAAGAGCAAGCAGACATGATACACATGTTCTGGACCTGCCCAGTGATACGGGTCTTTTGGGCCGAAATTAGACAGAGAGGGGCCAGTAGTGGACTCTGAATACAAGAAGAGAATCCTGAACTGTACTTGCTGGGTCTCTTCCCAAGAGGAGGCAGACACAGGGCGCACATGGCTAAAATGACAGACCTACTATGCATATTAGCTAAACGGCGTATAGCAATGGCGTGGAACTCAAGGAAGGGCCCAAAAATAGATCTATGGTGGGCGGACTTTAAGAAATGGGCAATGACAGAGACAGCAGTGTGGATAAAGGCGGCACAGAAGGGAGTGGGGGAAACGGGACAGAGAATAATGGCATGGAACACTCTGATGCAGAATTTATTTGAACAAAGAGAAGACAGTGAAGAAGAAAATCCGGGAGGGGGGAGGAACAGTGAAGGACAGTCATTCGATAAGCCCCCAGAACAGGAAGGCGTGAAAAGCAAACACTAAAACGGCCATGAGAAATGAGGTGGTCCAAAAGACTTGATCCCCCACCCACTCTGAGGCGAAAACATGAAAGGACATCTATGCCAAGTGCCATACGGCCAGTTAAGTTGTTGGTTAACTGTTATGTGTTTTGTTTGTTTTTTGTAATGTTATTAAAAACAATAAAGAGTTTTAAAAAAAAAATTGTTTATTCCTTATATCCACCCCCACCAATGGTTCCTCTGCTGCATCGAGGATCGTTGATAGTACTGGACATGCAAGTGCTCTCTGTGGGCTGTCCTATGCTGGATGCCTTGTTGTTCCTCCATTGTCAAAAACATTTCCTGATACCACAGCCACTCCACCAAAGGTTGCAGGTGCACCATTTGCCGTTGTGACGAAAGGGTTCCCTTGCACATGTGGCATGTGTTCATGGTATTGTGGGTGCTGTTGGACATTTCCCGGCTGTGCCCTGTGGTCATCTGTGCATCTCTGATCTTGGTTTTCTTCTCTTCCTCCACCTCCCATTGGTAGCCCGTATGGGCTTCCTGGGTGGGGGTGGCCGTACTGCTGTTTATTTTGGAAATTATTTATAGGTCTGCTCCTGTATTCCCTTGAAAAGTGTCTCCACCTCCCACAATTCCAACAATTCTCTTGCCTTCCCCTTGGATCTGATCCTCCATACCCACCATACCCTCGACCACCCCCTCTTTGCCCTCTGTACCCACCTCTTCCTCCACATGCGCTTCACACTTACCACTGTGGCCCTCCGTATCGTTCCTCTCCATTCCACTGTTCCTGTCCGTTTCCTGCCCAATTAGCTGCCATTCTTGCTTGTATTACTGCTGACCCTTCCTCCTCCTCTCTGTCCCTGTCTGTGGGGAGCACGGCTACAGCTGCTGTGACCTTCACTAGTTTCATCTGAATTAATTTTGCCACGTCTGCTAATCTTCTCTGTGCTATCTCCTTATCCCTTTCTTTGATCCTTTTGCAATGGTGTACTATGATGCTTTGTATCTCAGGCCAGCCTCGGGCTTCAATCCCAGCTAGTTTATCGAGTGCTTTCTGAACTTCCTTTGGGAGCCTTCTCTTCATTATAAAGTAAAACAGGGAGGTTGACTGATCCCAGGCCGTGCCCGTCTCCACTCTCCACATCTCCTGCACCCGTAAATGAAAGCCATTGCAACTTCCTCATCATTCATTGTGCATTGCATTACTGACTGTAGATCAGGTGTATCTGGGAATGTGTCTCTCAATGCATCCCATATTCTTGCTCTTACCATGTTGAAAGAAGCACCATCATGGCGGTCACAATCTAATGTTATTCCTGGGAAGCCTGCTTTCGCCCAAAACCGATCAGCTTGATCACCCACTGCAGATACTAGTAAACCTTTTACCTCACCTAGTGCCAAAGGATCCCCTGCAGTGTATTTCTCGGATGCGTATATCCATTTACTTGCACCACCTGACAGTGGGGGCAGTAATTTCAACAAATTGACCTTATCCATCTGTGCCCAAGGTATATGATTTGGCCTCTGTCATCCCCGATGTATCAGGGGCAGCTGCAACCTTCCTTTTGTTCCCTTCCCCGTACTCACCCTTGTCCCTCGTTTTCCCAACACGGCCATCCTCCCCACTCTGCTGCTTAGTCTTCCATTCCATTCTTCTTCCATTGCCCGCCCCAGAGGTGTTTCGTCTAACCTCATTGGTGCTCCTCCTGCTACAATCCCTAACCTTCTCCCTTCTGACTTTTCTTCCTCTATGTCACACCATAGTTCTTCAGCTCCTCCCGCAGCCATACCCTCTCCCATCATTTCTCCCTCAAGCGTGTGTTGCTCGAGCTCTATTATCCTTGTCGGCTCATCTTGTATTCAGAATAGTATCTCCCCCATTTCTAAATCCTTCTTCTATAGACCTGTCTGATCGATCCTAGAAGTACTTGATACACTCTGCTCACATATATCTCTTTGTCTGGACAGTTCACTCCGGGCTATTGATAACCTTGAGTCTAAATCTTCTGTGAACTTTCCAATATCTATTGCCGGGGCACTCACCTGTCCACTAGGTTTTGGGCACTCATATAGCGGGGGTGCTGTGGGTCGTGATGTAGTTGGGGTGGTGGGTTTTGATACATACACCGGATCACTGTATCCCTCAGCTGGTACTGGCTTATTTAGGAGGGGGTATATTTGCGCAACCTCTATTGACCCTTCCTTCTCTTTGCCATTCCTTTCATTATCCTGCATTGCCAGGGAAGGCTACCTGTTCCTTTGTTTGCTCTTTCCTTTTTATTGGAGGTACTTCTTCAAATAACCTCCATAGGTCTAATATTTCTCTTCTATTTTGTACTTGTTTCCTCTTGTGTTTTACAAATATGCATGTAGCCACCATATTCGAGACATTTTTATCATATGATCCTCCCTGCGGCCATACCTGCGGCAGCCCTTCTCCTTTTAATTCTCTGACCCATTGGTCATGGTATTTAGTTATACGTTCCGTATAACCTGGTAAATTCTGACAAATATGGGCCAGTGGTGTTTCTCCACCCATGTTAGGTTCCTGTTCTTTCCCCTTGTACCTCGGACTGGCGTTCGTGTTATGTTACTACAATGCTAACTATACCAGTGTTTTATTGTCAATATATCACTTCTACATGCCTCGTGTACCTGATCTTAATCAGTGTCACACTTACAATGAATTTATTCATAAGACATTAATACAGTCATTTTAGCCATTTTCAAAAATGTAG
Source organism: Ambystoma mexicanum (assembly GCF_040938575.1). Taxonomy (NCBI): domain Eukaryota; kingdom Metazoa; phylum Chordata; class Amphibia; order Caudata; family Ambystomatidae; genus Ambystoma; species Ambystoma mexicanum. The sequence goes on from NC_090939.1 coordinate 359,565,242, forward strand.
AGATCACAAAAGAGATGACAAATTCAATACATAACATTGACCAATAAACAGTTAACATACAACACATAACACATACCCTCCCTGTCTTTTCTCTATATGTTTTGATTAATAATAATCTCCTTTACCCCAGCACTTTATCCCCCTTAACCCTTAGGTCATCCAAATATCTTCCCAGAGTTTAGAAAAAGAAAAAGAATGTAGCGTTTCTAAATAGTACTCCGAGTCTTCTCCTTATACAAGACTCCACTTATTTTCAACTTATTCCCAGTACTAGTCAAGATAGCACTATGCAGTGCTGCCTTCTACACCCTTTCAGAGCTAAGTTCCCTTCTTCCTTTTCACTTATAATCTCCTTAACTCATCCTAATGGCCATATGCAGAGAAAGAAAAAGAAAAAAGAATAAGATATCATCTATTGTACTCCAAAGAGTACCCCTCTTTAACTCAATCTGACCTTGTATACAACGTTCTATGCCCAACCCCTTTTTCTGTCGCTCGCACTCGATACTCACGTGTCCATCTTGATCTGAGTCCCTCCGGACCCCGTCTGTCCAGGCACTGCCCCACACTCAATGGCCGCCCCCGGCGAGCGGTACTTTGGGTTTTCTGAAGTGGGACCCGTACCCTCTCACCGTACTGCATGCGCACGTCTAAGCGTACCAGTTGCCGTAGGCGGGCAGCTCTCTTGAGGGGGTGCGCTGTGGGTCTCTTGTGGCCGGGGGCGTTTCGTGCCAAAAGGAACGAAAGGACAAATCACGTCCTAGGGGTCACCACTTGAAAGTGAGCGTCCCCAAACAAAGCATTTAAAACTCCCAATGAGAGTCAATAATGGACACACCCCAGATGGGAATGAGACCAAGACCAAGTGTGGGTGAAGTTAAAAGTATAATTTTATCTAAAGCAATATAGGGCAAGGAGAGGACTCTGCAAACTCCGAGAGCGCTCTGCCAAACATCAGCAAATATTCACTTTTTGTTACAAAACTACGTGACCTATGACGTAGGAGCTAAGGGATACATGAATTGATGAGATTGGGCAGTGGGGTTGGGGTGCTTATACATCCATAGGAGTGAAGCTCTGTGATTGGCGAGGCTTCTTGAGGTGTCATCGTGAGGCTCGCAGGTCAACTGAACTCAGCGGGTGGAGCTCTGGTCTGAAGAGAGTTGATTGATACATCTTGGACTATGCTAACATTTGCCCTTGTGGCCACACATACTCATTCAACAGTCATTGGGATTCATGGTGCTGTGTAAATCCTACGAAGTTGTTAATCTAACATCACAAGAGAAATGACACATAACTCTGGGTGCTCGTATCTCATCATCATAAAAGCATTATACAATAAATGGGCTGCTTCAGGAGTTCAGGTGCTCTATCAGGTGGCACATGTCTGGGATAGCTCCATCAGTCTGCTTTGTTAGGTTTAAGGGGGGCATATTTATAATATGTTAGTACAAGAGTAGATATACTGCGACCATGGTCAGTCGGGGTTGGGGTGAGCTTGGAGACTATCTGGTCAGAGGGCACATAGCTGGTATATCAAAAAGGCAGCAGAATGAGAGGCTTATTACCTATCTTTCTTTTAACCAGGGCCTTGGGGTGAGAAACTTGTTTTATGGTTTTACAGTGGGTCTGGGAGCTTCGGGGAGGTCTGAGACCGAGTGCAGGCTTAGTGGAGGGGTGAGAGGTTACAGTTACAGCATCACATTATCAATGAAGTAAAGGCCTTTAGTTGCTAGCCCGACCTAAGGTGGGGAGGAAAGTGGGGGCTGAAAGTGTGGTGCTGCTGGAGGAGGGAGTGAGCTAGCCCAGTTGCTTCTAGCTTGTCTGTGTTATAGGGTTACATGCACATCATTTAAAATGCGTGGTAGGATTAAGCCAGTGTAGTTGCACGTACATCGAACATTATGCAAGCTTATGAACATTGTATATATTGCACGTTTACGTTTATCATGAGTACAATGTTGCAAAATACCTTCTATCACCAACAGTATTGTTAGCATCACATCATTCACAGAGCTAAGGATTCACATCAGGGCCCAGCCAGAGGGGCGAAGACAGGTGGGGGCTGCTCTGTGCGCGGTGGTACTTGAGAGGAGGAACAGCCCCGTAGCATGTTGGGCCGTATATTCTCTACGTTGTGAGGGACACACACACACAAAAAGCTTGCATTCATAAATGAGGTAGAAACAGGTTAGTGTGTGCATTGGTACAGGGAACAGTTTGCAACGTTCTGCTTATAATATGACTTGTATAACTCAATGCTTAGAGGGTAAACATATGCTTCACAGGACACTCTATTATACAGTCAGCACTTATTACATTTAAAAACCATACATATTGCAACACCTAATTGTCTATTTGTAAACTTGTACGTTTTTAGGAAATCATAGAATATATATGAATATAATACATGGCTTTATGTATTGCGCAGCAACAGGAATCCTTAATTAGTAATGAAAGGCTCAAACATACATTTCATAACTTTGTGTGTTATCTAGGATGGGTGAGGGCCATTTTATTTTAATATGTACAGTCAATCTCATGGGCTTGAAGCAAATGTATTGTCCCTTCAGATAGCTTAGCAGTATGGGTGAAACAGGGTGGCACACAGGCTTAGCATACGTGTTTGGCACTTCAAACAGGGTACAGGGTTGGGGGTTATCCACAGCATTTATCATAAACATGGGGTGCCTGCGAGAGGACAGGACAAGTTTTATGGAAGCAGCTCGTTTTTCTCAGACCCCGGCTTCAGCCCAGTCATCTGCAGGTCAATGATGGACTGCGGAAGGTGAAAGATACAGTGTTTGCAATGTAACTTGTTCATGCCTAGTCTCATGTGAGAACAGGCCTGCAGCAGAGCCGCCAAGGGGACGGAGGGGGAGGGAAGCACTGGGCTCGCTGTGCGCGGTCTGGAGGGGAGAGCTGCAGCCCTGCAGACTCCCTGTGCCAGTGAGGCCTAAGTCTGTTATTTTCAAAATGGAGTATAAGTGTATCACAAAATGGGGTTGGTATCATACTACAGGATGAGCCGTGCAGCCCCATGTGTCAACCCCCAGCCATCTCGCATCCCGGGCCCAGGTGCATAGGTGGCTGCAGGGCGAGTAATAGGCTGCACGTTGGTGAGGAATGGAGGGGAGGGGGCCTAAAGACCTTTCCTCTCCTACACCTTCTCAATGGCATATGCGTCTTTAGTCAGCGATTGTTCGCAAAGGAAGGTGTCCTCTCATAACTGGGTCTAAAATCCCACTGTAATATGCCAGAGGTTTACACCCTAGAGTAGTTCTTTATGGAAACACTGCTGTCATAACTGTCCCATTTGTATGCAAAAACAGGTAAAACTCTTTAGAATAATTTGGAGCTGTACAAATTGCTTTCCTTAATTCATCACATCCTTCCTCCATCTCCTCAGTCCATTCTATTTTATGTTGGTTCACTTGTGCCTTCTTAGAGCTTGCAAAAGTGGTCTTGTGTATGAACTATAATCAAATACCCACTCTCTAACGTAGTTGAACAATCCCAGAAACAGTTGCATCTGTTTTATTGTGTGTGGTTTTGCTGTTTTCATAATTGCCCCTGCTCTTTCAGGTGTAACCTTGGTTCCCTCATGTGAAATCAACTGGCCGATATACAACACATCCTTTTGGCAATACTGTAGCTTTTCCTTGTCCACCTTATATCCCTTTTCTGCCAGAATAATCATTAACTGAATCAAGTCTTCCCTGCACTCATCCTCTGTTGTGCTGCAAACTAAAATATCATCTTTGTATTGCAGTGCAACACTTTTCCCTTTCAATTCAACATTGCTTAGGTCCATCTGAAGGACCCTATTACAGATCGATGGAGACTCAGACTACCCCTGAGGTAATCTTGTGGTTTTCAGTTTTGTCTGATGGAACATAAATGACGTCAGATCCTGAGAGTCTTTATGAAACGGTATTGAGAAAAATGCATTTTTAAAATCAATAACCGTGAAATATCATGCTTCAACAGGAATATTATACAATGTTGTTGCAGGATTTGGAACTAGAGGAAACTCTGCCTCTACAATCTGGTTAATTGGTCTCATGTTCTGAATTAAACGCAATGACTCTCTGACATCACTAGAATACCCTGTCCATTAATGCTGAAATGGTTTTAAAAATTCCTTTGTCTGCCTCTCAAGACATGGGATACTGCCTTGCTTGAGGTAAAATTGCCCCTGGATTCAGCTTAATGTGAACTTCTCCTACCTGCTTCAATAGGTCTACATCATAGGGGCCTGCAGTCCATAACGAGGTTGGCACTATGTCTAAATCCTCATCAAAATATTCTGGACGCTGCCGTACTTTTATCAATTGCTGCAAGACTTCTCTTTTTTATATCTTGATCCAATATGTAATATTCATTTCAAATATCAATTCATCATCTGCTGGATCATCTTTAAAAAAATCCTCATCTATGACATCAGTCAGTATATACCCTTCTCCAAAAGCAATGACTGTCCACCATAGCCTTGCCTCATCCCATCCTTCAAGCATGGCAAATTCCTATCGTACTACAGCTGCTACTAATTCTAGAGGGATAACTCGTCCCCCCTCTTCGTTCATAGGTATCTGGGGTCTCAACAGAAACTCATCAGGTATTCTCATAGACCTTCCCACTAAGCCAGGCAACCATGTTAACAAAATGAGTATCCCATACAGAAAAATCTCAGGTTCGAGTGGCACTCCTCGCACAGCCACATATCCTGTAAATGCCATTATAAATGTGCCCACATTTAAATAGTGTATCCCAAGAGTGGAACACACTATGCCATCATCAGGAAATGAAAACGTCATGTTAAACTTTGTCATTAAGTCTCACCCAAGTATATTAACTGGTGTCTGCCGTGAATACAATAAAGGCACAGCCATATCATATTCTCACACAGACAGAAATTGGCAATTCATCAGTAGAAGGAACTCTACTTGGAGGTGTAGAGAAGCCATATACATGAGTGCGTTGCATCCATGTCTACCAAAAAAGAAAAAGATTTGCATCCTATCGATACATCAACCCTCAGTTCCTCTTGGAGGGTCTAGTGTTACCGATAGTCCTGAACACATCAACTCACCCTGTGAACTTTCCCAGTACCCGTGAAAGGATTCCCATTCATCACAATAGCACCGCCCACTCTAGGTGTCATTAGTTGTCCCGTGTTTGCATTCTGCTGCATGGGTGCGTGTTGTGACTGCCCTTGCAGCGGACTCAATGGTGCTTGCTGAATATGCTGTGCCAGCTGTATTTGCGGCACTTGCTGCTGATACACTCTCTGATCTTGTGCAAATCCAGTTGTAACTTGTGGACTATATGCCAGAGGGTAAGCTGCCCCCCTCTTGAAAATTGCCCATTCTGTACATACCCTTGACTTCCACACATGCTTGTGATGTGGCCTGTCATGCCATATGCATGCCCAAAATACAAGAGGCACTCTTCTAATTTGCACTCCCTGCATATTTTGATTTTCATTATGCATGTTCTGAAAACTGTTTTGGTTATTCTGAAAACCACCCCTTCCTCAGAAACCCATCCCTTGGCCTCTCTGCATGAACCCACTTCCTCCTTTGTCTATTTGACATTGATTATTTCCCTGTGAGGCACCCATAGGTTGCTGCATTCGTAGCCCTTCTCCGCTTGTCAAAACAGCGCCTTTTAATGTGTATTGTGCCAAATTCTTCTGTACAAGCTTGGATTCTTCAAGCGTTCTGGTTTCTTCTTTTATCTTATTCTTCTCTTGCCACAGTCGACAGTGATGCACTATTGTTAAACTGTAATGTATTCGCACAGCCTGCGTAATACGTTTTGTATGTTGGCCGTAAGCAAATCGCATCATGTAACGGAGATCGCGGAACCATGAAACCTGAATCTGGCCAGTGGGAATCCATTTTGTAATTGTCCGCCATTTTCTTTTTCATACGCTTATTGCAAATCTTTTCTGTGCTTTGTGTCTACATGCGGTGCGAGGCCACAGCTTGAACTTTGAATGCTAACATAGAAAGGAATGTGAAACCCTGCAGAAATACATTGTTTTCCTTATTCCGTAAAGCCTTGAAGCTGTACATGAGCTTCAACTGATCAGCAACCCAGGTGCCAGCCTGTCTTGCAAACGCTATTATAGGGAACAGTTAAATAAGAATTATATGCAACTAGCGGTGCTTCTCCATGAAAGATGGTACTTTCTCTGCTTTAGAACTGTCTGACCCTTAGCCCATGAACGTAGCAAATAGATAATGACTAGTTGGAATGTCTCCTCGCAGGAACATGATATCCTGCCCCGAGCAGAGCCCCGTGTTCCCCGTAACATTAAGCTATCTCTGCAACCTCGGCTTGAAATAGCCAATGTTTAGACTGAATATATAAACTGTCAATTACTGAACCCTAGCTTGTATGTCATGTATATGGGTGGTCCGAGAAATACTGTACAATGATGATGTGTTTTGTATATATGTTACTGCCTGGCCGATGCAGGCTCTCTCTCTCCTCTCACAGTGTTTGTGAGCACACGTCGTGAGGTGTTGAGACCCGGTCGGCCAACCGAAATACCCAGAATAAAAACCATACTTATTTGGGAAACGAACCTCACGACTTGCGTGTCATTAGTATATGGTTATGGTGCCTTTATTACATATATGGTCTTACAAATATGGTGCCAAACAGGGACCCTCGATTGATGCTCCATCACAACGTTGAAGGCAAGGACGAATAGAGGACAAAGCTGTATGACCGGGATCGGAAGGTGTTTAGGGCGCCCTTGCAGAAGTGATTAGAGACTCCTCCACAGATTTGTACACAGCCGATCCTCGAGAGCATCGAGGCGAGGGTCCTGGAATCGAGGCAGATCGAGGTTGCACCTGTATACGGGCGAGTTGCATCATGAGAGACGAATTGAGTGATCATGTGAGTCATACCCCAATACGATTCTTAAACATCCTGATATTGGTTGAGGGTTTGCAAGTACAAACACCCAGGTAAGAGAGGTAAGAGTTAACCATGCCTGGGAAACTGTATTCCTGTCTATTGAGATTTTTTCACTGCGTTAGACAGTCTTTGGAAACTGGCCAGGTCCCGCCAACCGAGGGGTCGCCGGCGTATGAAATTTATGTTAAGAACAGTTTTGGGGCCATTGTATTTAATGCAGTTTGGCATAGGCAGACCAGACATGTCCCAGACCTTCATTGGCCGAATAATGGGAGCTTTGAGTTAGCACAAATAGAGCATTTAGAATCAGTACTGCTAGGAGGGAAGAAGATTGACACCGGAACGTATAGAAAGCATCTCTGGTATGCCTAGTCCAAATATGCAGAAGGAAGCCAGAGCTTTAATTGGCTTCATATTGTGGACAGTGGATTCACGATGATTGTGAAACCCATAGTGGCATTGACAAGGAAGGATGTTACCTTACCTTTGCCATGGAACATTGAATGTCAGGAAGCATTTTACCTGCTCAGAGCTACACTATGCTCAGCTCCAGTTTTGGGCATGCCAAACTATGAGATGTGTTTTATGTTGTTTGTACATGAGAGGAATGGATGTGCTTTGGCTGTTTTGACTCAGGAACACGGAGGGAAGAATCGACCATGCGGTTATTTTTCTTCCAAGTTGGATCCTGTTGCATGTGTTTTGCCACACTGCCTGCGAGCTGGTGCTGCTACAGCTGCGTCAGTAAAACAAACCGAGGGGATGGTTTTAGGTCACTCTTTAACCGTAATGGTACCCCATTCAGTAGACATTCTATTAAATAGAACACAGACGCAACATCTCACTTCTGACCGACTAACGAGATATTGTCAAGGAGTTCCCCCCTTCTCACCTGAGTTTGATCATTGCTGGATTTCTTGGTCAATGCCTTCTTGCAAATTGATCGAGTCTTGAATAAAGCTGCACAAGTCTCTTCTGACTCCAGCGTGCGTTCAAGGTTCCGGGATGGAGGGATCCAGGAGTCTGGGAAAGTAACAGGGTGCGCAACAAGCACACGAGTCCAGGAACCAAGAAAGGAAGGAAAGGTACTAGGATGGGGTAAGCTGGAAGAAGCAAAGGATACAATACCGCGAGCTAAGGAGCACACGTCTGGTCGCTACTTCGCAATAGCATTGAGACGTGGGGGGCTGCGGGGGCGTGGCACATTTATGCGATGTACAACGTCCGACGTGAAGGCTGGTGCGAGGCGTGTCATATGATACGGCCATGTTGGAAGAAACAATGAATACAAGCTCCATCGCGATAAGGACCAGGAAGTCCAGAAGGTGTGCGTTCTGTGGGTCATGACAGCATGCCTCCTCCGAAAACCTGTTCCACCAGGTTTGCCCGGGTGTATAAGTGAAATCTTCTGAGTAGTCGAGGGGCCTTGAGATTAGAAAGTGGCTCCCAGGTTCTTTCACTAGGAGGATATCCTTTCCATTCAACCAGGTATTGAAGCTGACCTCGTTTATACCTGGAATCACATATTTGGGATACTTCATACTCCAATTGGTTGTCGACCAGTAGAGGAGGAGGTCGGCAGGATTTCTGGGAGGATTGGTTGTAGGGTTTTAATAAGGATGTGTGGAATGCTGGGTGAATTCTCTTCCAAGAGTCTGGTAGTCTAATCCGCTATGAAACTGGATTGATAATTTCCTTGATGGGAAATGGACCATAGTACCGAGGGGCCAACTTGTTTGGCCGTAGATGCCGGGGTAGTAATTTCGAAGACAACCAGACTTGATCACCGATAGCATAAGAAGGATCTGGTCTCCTTTTCAAATCCGCATACCTTTTAGTCTGTGTTCTGGCCCTGTCTAAGTTTTCTTTGGCCACCTGGTGAACGTTGATGAGGGTTTCTATCCAGGAGTCGACAGTAGGTACTGGTGTAGGATGAGGGAGAACAGAGGGTAGAACCGATGGATGGAAACCTTGGCTACAAAAAAAAGGACTGGTCTTAAGTGCTGAATGGTCAGAATTGTTGTAGGCGAATTCAGCCACGAGTATCAGGAGCAACCAGTCATCTTGAACCTTGGTGGCGAAACATCAAAGATACTGTTCCAGGTTCTGATTAGCACGTTCTTTGGCCCCATTGGTTTGGGGATGATAACCAGACGAAAGGGCGCGTTGGATTCCCAAAATGCGACAGAGATGTTTCCAGAATTGAGAGACGTATTGAGGTCCTCGATCAGATATGATCTTGGAAGGAAGTCCATGTAAACGAAATATGTGTTCGAGGGAGATTCCAGCAAGCTCGGACGAGGATGGCAGCTTACACAGGGGTGTAAAATGAGCCATATGAGTGAACAAGTCTATGGTTACCATGATGGTCGTGTATCCTCGGGAAGGTGGTAATTCCACAATGAAGTCTGTAGCAATGAATTCCCATGGTCTTGTTGGCAGCGATGGTTGCAGTAGAAGACCCGTCGGTCTCTTGTTATCATTTTTTTTTACTGCAGACAGCACAAGCTTTGATGTACTGTTGTACGTCGGTCTTCATTCCAGGCCACCAAAACTGTCTTTGTATAAGCCGGAGGGTGTTAGTTATGCCACGATGTCCGGAGTGAAAGGTATCATGGCAGAGGTTTATCATTCTTTGTTGTACTTTCTGTGTAGGAATGACCAGTGCATTGTCCTTGAATAAATATCCTTCCTTAACTTTTAGGTTCCATGGATTCTTCCTTGAAATATCCTTCCAGAGGTCAGAGGACTGGGTTTGCACTCGGATTTCTTCCAGGAGGTTGACTGCTTGAGCTACAAAGATCCTGTGGGGAAACATCTTAGGATAGGCCTTGTCTTCAGTGGTTACATAGTCAGGACGTCGAGATAAGGCGTCGGCAATCATGTTTTGTGACCCGGGAACATGAGTGATTTGGTATTGGTACTGGGCAAAGAAGTAGGCCCATCGCGCCTGATGACTGTTCCTGCACTCCAACGACTGTAGAATTTGAAGATTCTGATGGTCTGTGCGGACCTGAACTGGATAACTAGCACCCAGAAGTAGATGTTGCCATTCAGTGAAGGCTTGGCGGATGGCTAACAGTTCCTTTTCCAGGATGGAATAGTGTGGTTCACTGGGAGTCAGGGTTCATGAGAGGCAAGCAATGGGGTGTTCCAGTTTATCCTCAAGTACCTGTTTCAAGACCGCTCCTATGGCGTAGTTAGAGGCATCAGTTTCCACTAGGAATGGGCGATTTATGTCGGGTTGGGCAAGGATGGGGGCTTGCGTGAACTCTGTCTTCAATCGTTGGAATGCTTTATCTTGCGGTGTAGACCAGATAAAGGAGATGTCTTTCTTCAAGAGAGCAACGATCGGCTGAACGATCTCGGAAAAGGTAGAAATGAACTTCCGGTAGAAGTTGGCAAGCCCCAGCAAGGATTGAACTTGTTTCACAGATGTGGGAGCGTGCCAAGCCAGTATGGCTTTTACCTTTGAAGGGTCCATACCAATTCCTTCTGGGCTAAGGATGAATCCTAGGTAGTGAACAGAAGTAACGTGAAACAAGCATTTTTTGGGTTTGGCTAAAAGTTTGTGTTCACGGAGTCGTTGTAATACTGCCTTGACATGTTCTTCATGCTTTAGAGGATCCTTGGAAAAGATAAATATGTCATCCAGATAGACAATGACGAAGAGGAATAACATGTCAGAAAACACCCTATCCATAAAACATTGAAAAACTGCTGGGGCATTAGCTAGTCCAAAGGGCATGACTAGATATTCATAGTGACCAAAGAGTGTTCTAAAGGCTGTTTTCCATTTGTCTCCTTCCCGGACACGGATTTAATGGTAGGCACCCCGGAGATCCAACTTTGTGAATATTACGGCGCCTCTCACATCTTCCAGGATATCCGAGATCAGGGGCAGTGGGTACCGATCTTTGAGGGTGCATTGATTTAAGCCACGATAGTCGAGGCAAGGTCTGAGTTCCTTGTTGTCCTTCTTCGGAACGAAGAACGACGAAGCACCCGCTGGAGTTTTTGAGGGTCTTATGGTGCCGTTTTCAAGATTGGTGTCCATGTATTCTTGGAGGGCCTTTTTCTCAGGTTCAGAAAGAATGAACATTCTGCCGAAGGGAATCACTGCTGAGGGATCTGTATCTATGGCACAGTCTTCAGGTCTGTGAGGGGATAAGGCCTGGACGATGGCAGTTGAAAATACATCAGCATATCCCTGATAGGCCTCTGGGACTTGTATGATATTGGAAACCATGAGTGGTATTTTCTGGTCTCTTAGTGGTTCTTTAGGAGGTGTCGAGGAGGGATCCAGGGATAGACAGTAGGACATACAAAACTCTGAGCCCAGGAATAGTGATCCTGCTGTCCAATTGATATACGGATGGTGGTTTTGTAACCAGGGCATACCCAATGCCATGGGGTAATGGGCTGACTTAATGATGTCGAATGTAATCCGCTCTTGGTGATGGTTTATGGAAAGTTGGATCTCTTTTGTCTGCAGGTTTATGGGTCCTGAAGAGAGGGGTCTTCCGTCGATTGCTTCCACCGGCTGCATGGCGCTTTGTGTCTCGTATGGAATATGATGACTAACAACCCAGTCTTGATCAATGAAGATTCCCATAGCTCCGCAGTCCACCAAGGCCAGAATGGGATAGGTCTTATTCTTGGAGGGCGACAGGAAGGCCTGTAGTATCACCAAATTGTTATGTCTAGGAGAGTCCAAGGATGGAATTGATGTTGAGCAAACATCTTTTTCCCGACGCTCTGCTCCATCTAGGATCGGGAGCTGGCGTTTCCCGAATGCCGAGGAGGGGCTAGAGGACACTCCCTAACCAAGTGTTTGTCCGAGGCACAATACATGCACAAGCCCGTATGAATCCTTCTCATTCTTTCTTGCGGGGATATAGGTCCACGGAAGACTCCTATCTGCATGGGTTCAAGTTCAGAGACTGAGCCTGGGTTTGTGTCCGTCTTGATGGTATTCTCGAAAGACAGCTTTGGAGGATTAGCTCTGGATTTCTTCTTCTCTGCCTTCCTTTCCTGGATACGGAAATCTATTTGCAAGGCAAGGTCCATTAGTGCCTGAAATGAGTTTGGGCGAGCCACTCTGGCCAACTCATCCTTAATCTCCTCATTCAGTCCTCTCCTGAAAAGGGTAAAACTAGCCTTCCGGGGACCAATCAGCTTCCTTGACTAATTGCTTGAATCGGGTAACATAGATGAGCATATCCTGGGATCCTTGCTGGAAGTCTAACAGGCGTTCCTGGGCACTATAGACCTGCTCTGGACGGTCAAACATGGTCTTAAGGGCTTGTATGAAGCCATTATAGTCATCCAGAAGAGTATCGCCGGAATTAACGAGGGGCGTAGCCCAGGTCAAGGCATTTCCTGAAAGGTGGGAAATTATGAACCCCACCTTAGCCCTGGGAGTTGAAAAATAATAGGGCTTAAAAGTAAAGTGGACCAAACATGCATCCAGGAATCCACGAAGGGTTTTTGCTGAGCCATTGTATTTGTCCACTATGCCGCCCAGCAATACACTTTCTTTTGTGGCAGAATCACGGGATAGTACTAATTGTTTGAGAGCGGCATTTTCCGCCTTTAGAGTCTGCACCTCGGTTGATAGCTCTTGCATGCCACGCATCACATCCTGGACAGCCGCTTCAATGTCCATATCGAGTTCAGTCGGGTGGCTTCTCAAACTGTCAAGGAGTTCCCCCCTTCTCACCTGAGTTCGATCTTTGCTGGATTTCTTGGTCGATGCCTTCTTGCGAACTGAACGAATCTTGAATAAAGCTGCATGAGTCTCTTCCGACTCCAGCGTGCGTTCAAGGTTCCGGGATGCAGGGATCCAGGAGTCCGGGAAAGTAACAGGGTGCGCAACAAGCACATGAGTCCAGGAACTAAGAAAGGAAGGAAAGGGACTAGGATGGGGTAAGCTGGAAGAAGCAAAGGATACAATACCGCGAGCTACGGAGCACACGTCTGGTCGCTACTTCGCAATAGCATTGAGAAGCGCGGGGGCGTGACACATTTATGGGACATACAACGTCCGCTGTGAAGGCTGGTGCGAGGCGTGTCATGTGATACGGCCATGTTGGAAGAAACAATGAATACAAGCCCCGTCACGATAAGGACCAGAAAGTCCAGAAGGGGCGCGTTCTGTGGGTCATGACAGATATGAACTGATCCTATTTGCACCCCATATCCAAATTCAGAGATGCTATTCTTTGAATCCGGCTGAATTATTGCCTTCTCCAATTGAATCAAAGAGTGAGGAAAAGTTGTCACATGATTGCTTAATTATAACTGAGCAAGAGATAAAAGGAAGAATTGATCTAAAAGATCCACCTCTGAAAGAGCCAGATGGAGAATTATTTTGTGATGGCTCCTGTTTTAAATTACCAAATGGTACATCAACTGCTGCTTATGCCATTACCACATTTAGAACCATTGTAGAGAACAAACGAATACCGCATAACTCAGCACAGGCTGCGGAAATAATAGCCTTAACCAGAGCATGTGAAATTTCTGAAAACCTTAGTGTAAACATATATACTGACAGTCAGTACGCCTTTGGGGTGGTCCACAACTTTAGCCGAGTATGGGCAGATAGAGGTTTTCTGACATCCCATGGAACCAAGATTCAACATGGCACTTTGATAGTGAAATTATTGTCAGCACTTGCACTTCCTAAGCGATTAGCGATAATAAAATGTAACGCCCATAAGAAAGAAACATGTGACATAGGAAAAGGAAACTCATTTGCAGACAGAATTGCGAAACAAACTGCCACTGATTTACACACGAAAATGTTTGTTGAATCAACAGAGAGAGTGTCCTCTATGATAGAGGATGGAATTGGAACAGTAAATGAAATAGAAGCAGAGGCTCCTTCTGATTAAATAAGACAATGGTCCGAGGGTCCAGCAAAATTAGATCCCGAGGGTTGTTGGATGGACAAAGATAACTGTAGATGGATGTTGCCAAATGCAAATGTCATGGCAATGGTTACTATGGTCCATGGTACAACACATATATGTGCGAAAAAAAATTGTCAGCACCTTGATTCTGTATGGTACAATGACAACATTTCGAAAACTGCTGAGAGATTGGTTCAAAATTGCATGACTTCTTTACAACATAACATTGGGAAGGGAACAGCGACACCAATAGGGAGCTTTGGTCCTCCTTCAATGTCATTCGAAGTAATTCACTTTGATTTCATTGAAATCGAGCGATGTCAGAACTATAAATAGGTTCTGGTAGTGGTCTGTGCATTCAGTAAATGGTTTGAGGCCTATTCCCTTAAAGACTGTTCAGCTATGTCCACAGCAAAATCCATGCTAAAAGAATACTTCCCAAGGAACGGATTTCCACGTGTTATATGGTCCGATAATGGACCACATTTTATAGCTGCTATAATACTACAAATTTGAACAGGTCTCCAAATTGATAAGCGATTCCATTCAGCCAGACATCACATGAGTGCCGGTCTTGTAGAATGCCAAAACACAATTTTGAAAAATAAGTTGGCAAAAATGTGCTCTCAGAGTAACTTGAAATGACCTGATGCTTTACCTATAGCCCTACTGTCGATGCACACGATTGTGCAAACAAGAACGGGTCTTTCCCCATATGAAATTGTTATGGGGAGACCTGCCAAAGTATGGGATGTGCCCCATCCAAAAAATCTTAGAAACATTGAATACTCCTTACCGATTGATTAATGTAAACAGTTGACTCAAAACTTGCGTTTGATTCATCAGCAGGTGCAAGAGGCTCTTCCCGCCAGAAATACAGGCCCAGGTCACCGGCTGCAGCCGGGTCACTGGGTTCTAGTTAAGAACTTTGAGAGAAAATCTTCACTTGCACTGCGGTGGAAGGGGCTTTACCAGAGTCTCCTGGCCACGCAGACTGCTATTCGAGTGAGCGATCGTAAACATTGGATTCATGCAATGCACACGAAAAGAATCCTGCATCCTCTGCCACATGAGAAAGATTCAGATGATTCCGACTTCCAGAGCAAACCAGCTTTAATTGATCACAAAGACATTGACGAAATGCAGCTAAAACTACTTCCTGAGCCCAAGGAGGACCTGGGAAGATTGCAGGAAAATCTGAAACATTGCTGTTACCTCAAACCCGTTCACCTGCTGCTTCATCATCACCTGTTTCTGCATTGCCAATTGGCACCGTTTCTGCATCTGCTGTAAACAATGATAGTGCCCTTTTCATTGGCCTAGGGAAAAGGAGTGTATGAGCTGTACAACGGTACTGGATGAAGCTCTGTCACGCGGTTTCCCGGTGCTATCTCTGGATGTGAAGGGCCTTGCAACCTAGTGTGAACAAGCGGGGGCAAGGGTACTGGCACTAAGAAAAATCTGCTAATACTTTCTCCTGTAATTTGCGAGCCTTTGAGGTAAACTCCAGCTTGCTGCCATTTTAAGCAGGCCACCGACCGAACTTGCTGCTTGCATCCTGAACTTCTAAATACGTGCTTCGCTGAGATATGAATAAAAAGCTTAACAGCAAATCTTTTCCCGACAGACACTGAGAAACTTTTTGAAAACACTCTACTTAAAGAATGTGTGCACTTGTTCCCGTTGCCTCTTGCGCTGATAAAGCTGATGAAAATATTATTAGATCTATTGACATTGAGCCAGCTCTGAGAAAGGCTTGCTCTATGAAAGCTCTACTGTTCATCATACTTATCTGCATCTTGCTTACTTTAATTCCAATGACCTGTTACCTAGAGCAGCTGTATCCAATAAATAGTCTATTGCCCACTGTTAATGTCCCCACTACGACCCCTGCACATGTCCTCTCTTATACTATTCCTGCACAATATGTTAAGCATCGAAAAGGTTATGATAACAATACTCTTTTATTGATCATGAATATGACCCATGCAATACTGAATAGATCTAACTGTTGGGTACGCTCGCATTTACCCCAGCGTGAAGAAAGAGGAATGGGTTGGTACATACATCCTTTACCCCTGAGTACTGCTTGTTATGCTGCACTGAGAGCCCTATGTTTTGGGAAATGGAATGATAGTGCCACTGGAAACTTTGATGGAACTTATATAAATGAATTTGAGAGATTAGTATTGACACCATTAGGGTGTTCTGTATTTACAAACAAGAGTAAAATGAACATTGCCTCCACTAGCCCCAATGATAGACTCTCTAGACCGTAACAATCACTCATCACTTTTAAAATGGCTCCTGTAGGTAATAAGGATGCCATGCCACCTTCTTACACAAGGAGTCAAAGTCCACAATCTGTACCATTTTGTCTACGGAAAAAAGGTTCTCATCTGATGGGTACATTTACAAAATGCATGAATACTGCTGTACTGCTGTACTTGAACATGAAGATAAACCACTATAAATAGGAGGTCCCGTTTATGTGTATGAGGAGATCAAGCCTATCCATGGTTGCCTAGAGATTGGGATACTATTACCAGGTGTATTCCTTGCTACTACTTCTGAAATATCCAAAATATCCAGATCGTGGCCTCATCGAGATGATGCTACTTTGCAGATTTTTGGCGACATAGCCAAATCTCCTATACCTTTCTGGGGACAAGCCATAAATTCATGGAACATTATAAGATTATCCAGAGTGTTGGAGAAAACAATTAATGAAACCACTGATATACTGTATAACATGATGCTAGACCAGAAAGCAATCAGACTAGTTGCACTTCAGAATAGAATGTCCCTTGACACTATTTTGGCTGACCATGGAGGTGTATGCAAATTGGTGGGATCAGTGTTCTGTGTTTTCGTAAGCGACTCCTCCCCTATGATATTTGAGGCATTTAAAAAGTTACATGTTCTGAGTTCTGAAATCTATGTTCTCACAGGTGATTGGCATTTAAATTTGAGCACTTGGTTCTGGAAACTGTTACGATCCTGGGGATGGAAAGTGGTCTCCATTCTAATCATGATTCTTAGTATCCTCATACTTTGTTGTTGTTTCATATAATGTCTTTGAGCCATTTGCTCCATAATCACAAATGAATGCATTCAGATACTAAGTGCCAAAATGTGAAAACCCAACCAAACTGCGGAAAGTGTTGATCATGAACAAGAGAATGAAATAATCAAAGAGTTTATGGCAATCAATGTTTATGATACCGATTATGATAGTGATTTAGGTAGTTTGGAAAGTGACACTTAGTCCGACGAGGATTCTATGTACGGATGATGCTATTGGCTTACGGCCAAAAGGAGGGTTTGTTAAACTGTAATGTATTAACACAGCCTGCATGATACGTTTTGTATGTTGGACGTAAGCAAATTGCATCATGTAACAAACATCGCGGAACCATGAAACCTGAATGTGGCCAGTGGAATTCCATTTTGTAATTGTCCGTCATTTCTTTTTCATATGCTTATTGCAAATCTATTCTGTGCTTCGTGTCTATACGCGGTGTGAGGCCACAGCTTGAACTTTGATTGCTAACATAGAAAGGAATGTGAAACACTGCAGAAATACATAGTTTTCCTTATTCCGTAAAGCCTTGAAGCTGTAAATAATTTTCAACTAATCAGCAACCCAGGTGCCAGCCTGTCTTGCAAACGCTATTATATGGAACAGTTAAATAAGAATTATATGCAAGTAGCGGTGCTTCTCCATGAAAGATGGTATTTTCTCTGCTTCAGAACTGTCTGACTTCAGAACTATTCAAACTGACTCAATGCCAGATAACCAATAATATCAACACGACTTGCATCAACCGAACCTGGTTCAATCACATTCTCACAATAGCTCAAAGCCTGGTTCGACACTGTTGAGTCACCTAAGAAGAGTGAAAACTTTCTATTGACACATAATGGCCCCATTCCATCTTTGAGACTGGTTAGGTCACTTGTGAACCGTTTTAACTGAAATTACACGTGGTTGTTCATTGCATTTCTCAGAGTGCTGAATCCTTCTATCTTCTATCCTTCTATCTTTGCATATTCTGTGTTCTTTCCTCAAGGGTGGGTTTTGTGTAGTGTATTTCTATTTAAATATTATTGCTAATAATATTTCTATGTTTTTTATAGAACCTTGATTGGACATTCACTTTATTTTAGACTGTTATACTTTGCCGTTTCGGTTGCTATTTGACAACATCTAACCACTCTTGAAGTGTGAGGGCTGAGTTGATGGTTTAGCCCCTACTCACCCTTGATATGATATGATAAATCATTTAAAATGTGCCTGTACACAAGTGTTTCTAGGTGCAACAATACATGGGGGGAAGACAGAGGGAGGACAAAACAAACAATCTTACTAGGCCTTGTGTCATTGAGATCATGCAAGTGCGAATGCAAAGTTTGGTGGGCCAGAGGGGAGTGCCAGGGGGAGGGAAGGGGGAAGTTTGTGTGTTTGTTTGTTTGTTTATTTGTTGTGCGCGCAGGACCCAGAGGTATCAGGGCACAGGTAAAAAGAGAACTTACAGCTTAGTTACAGGAGTTAGGAGAGAAGTGCAATCAGGGCAGCATTGCTTTGAGAAAATGCATCCAGGGCAGCGTGACTTAGGGTAGTGCAAGGAGGCAAGGGACTGTAGGGGTCCAGATACAGCCCATTAGTGTGTGGTAGGCCCGGAGGCAGTGCAGAGGCTGCTGGTCGTGGAGGAGTCTGGTACACAGTGAGGCTCTGAAGGTAGCCAGGCAACCAGTCAGCTAGGTCAGAAGTGGAGATAGAGAGAGAAAGCAGAAGCGAGATGGAATGTCTTGATCTGCTTCCAGAACTTCAGTTGTTCCAGCTTGAGTTTGAGAGGGGCAGGAAGGCAATTCCAGAGGGAGGCATCTGCAGAGGATAGAAACCTACCCTCCAATCTCTGGCTGGAGAAGAGCCTGACCCTCAGAGAGTTGAAGGTGGCTGAGCAAAGGGCTTGAGAAGGAAGGTGTGTAGGAAGAGAGAGTTGAATGTAGTACAGACCCCGGCCCCAGAAAGCCTTGTGGATGAAGCAGAGGGTCTCGAAATTGATCCTTGCAGCTAGTGGGTGCCATTGTAGAGATTTCAGTGCTTGAGAGATACAGTCCCTGGACTTCAGACCAAGGAAAAGTCTTGCAGTTCTGTTCTGGATTAGTTGCAGAGGGTGGAGAGTAGAGGAAGGAAGATTGAGAAAGTCCAACCTAAAGAGTACCAGGGGTCTGGTGACAGTGAGTTTCTGGGGGAAAGTGGGAAAAGGAAGAATACCTCTGAGGAGGTGCAGCTGGTAGTGGGCCTTCTAATCAATGTCCCTGATGTGAGGAGAGAAAGAGAGAGTGGAGTTGAAGATGACACCAAGGATGTGTCCCTCAAAGGAAGGCGAAGGAAGAGAGCCAAAGGAGGGTTGCTAGAGTGAGAGCGGGAAAAAGGGAGCAAGGGTCCCAATGAGAAGGATCTCAGTCTTACTGGCTTTAAGGCAGAGATCATTTTAGGTGCTCCACTTCTGAATCGCGGATAGACAGTCAGTGATGAGTCAGAGAAGAGAGGAGGCTGAGAGGAGCCTGGAGAAGAGCTGAGTGTCATCTGCATAACACTGAACGTTAGGGTAGAAGGTAGAGATAAGGTGGGCCAAATGAGCTAAGTAGACATTGAAGAGCCAGGGTGAAAGGTTAGAGCCCTGGGGAACACCACATGTGGATAGAGAGGTGGTGGAGAGAAAAGACCCAAGTAGGACCTCGAGGGTCAGTCCAGGAGGAAGGAGGTCAACCAAGCCAGGGCCTGATGCGTGATGCCCAGGTTCTCAAGAAGATGATTAATTAGGATTGCATGATTGGCTATGTCAAAAACAGCAGCGAGATCAAGGAGGATGAGGCCAGAATGAAGGCTAGAATCAAGATTAGTGAGCAGATCTTCACAGGTGTTGAGGAGAGCGGTTTCCATGCTTCTGGGTGCTCTGAAGCCAGACTGATCGTCGTGGAGACAACCAACAGATTCAGTGGGAAAAGTAAGCTGGGAGAAGGTAATCTTTTCCAGGAGTTTGCCTAGGAAAGGAGTGATAGAGATCGAGCAGTAGTTTACCGGACAGGAAGGATCGACAAAAGGTTTTTCAGTAGGGGGTGCACAAGGGAGTGCTTAAGGGAAGTGAGGACATTTCCAATGGCAAAATAGTGATTGCAGAAATCGGCCAAAGCTGGAACAAGAGTGTCAATGTGGTCCTTAATGGTTCTGGAGGAGAAAGAGAGCACCTGCTTAGATTGCACTTTCATAGATCAGACTTATCTAGAAACATTGTCAGGTGTGGTCAGAGAGAAAGATGAGAAAGGAGGAGGAGATGGAGCTGTGACCAGAGGGGGGCCAAGAGCGGTAGCGGGAAGGGAAGAAGAGAGGGAGGACAGGATGTTTTAATGGTGAAGTGAGAAGCCAGAACCATACAGCAGGCCTGGGAGGGAACTGGTTAGGTAGAGACTCCAGAAGGATTGGCCGGCTCCTTGCCAATTTTAAAGAGTTTGGCTGTGTTGTTACAGGCCGCAGAGGCGTGTGCTTGAATGTGGGCTCTCTTCTTGGACAGGGCACAGAATCTGTATTGACTTTGGAGCAGGTGTCAGGGGATGTGCCCGAAGCCCTCCACTTCCTCACACCCACTCTACACTTGCGTTTCAAGGTGGCAAGGTCATAGTCATACAAATTACTTGTTTTCTCAGAAGGGTTTTGTTTTTTGCCATTGTAGCTCCAGTTCAAGTGTTGGGGAGTGGGAATAATCTTCACAGGCCCCCAAAAGATTCTGGATGAGGTGGATGCCTAAGAGTGTTGTAGGTGCTTGGGGAGTTTAAAGGGGTAACTGAGGTGTCGATAAAAGCTGCATTATGGGTAGGTTATTATATATTTGAGTATAAATTGAGCTGGGAGAGAAACACCATCTTAGAAAACAGCAGACATTTTGAAATTAAGACCTAGCGCCGGACTGCAGCCAGAGCAGTAGGCCCAGGTCCAGAACATAAAGATAAGTGTGAGCATGCCGAGTCGGGTTGCAGCATAGGCAGCAGTGAGAAAGATCAAACCTGTGGAGATTCTTAAAACTCTCATTGTTTCATACTATTAGCACTTGTATCCCAGAAGGAATGCACCCTGAAATGCCATGAGATGCATATGAAAAGTTATCCTTCAAGAAGGAGGGCACGAGCCTTCACTTTCACCAGTCCAAATCCTAAATTATAGTGCCCAGAAGCCCCTATCCCAAAATTGCTAGGTACTAGCCAGCCCAAGACCACCTGCCATAAAACTCTTAGATTGGCAATATATCTGGAAGATCACAGCAGAAAGGCGGGTTCACACATCCTGGATCCATGTGATCTGTGCTGTGAGGTGCCAGGGTGGAAAAGTAACACATCTAAAACCAGGGTGGGAAGATTTGGGAAGGCACAGATGCGCCTGGGATCGAGCTGTGTTTTGTAAGTTATCGTGACCTTGAAAGTATCCTCTGCACCCATGTCTGCAGTACCAGGTGAACATTTGGCCACAGATAGGGAATGTAATCATTTCTGTTAGTTATTGCCAATAGGAAGCTTCACGCCTGATGACGTACAAAGAAGAACCCACATTGGAAGAAGAAGTACAGGAGAAGCTGGGACCCATGGCCTGGAATCCCTCATGAAGCAGGCGGTCTATGCATAGGGTCAATCGGTATATGTATAGGGTCGCACCAACCAGCCACCTGGATCTGTAACCTATGTATTCTACATCACTTATCACACTGTGTGCCTTTATAACTTGTTCCTTATGCTGTGTTCGTCAGAACGCTCCATGGCACTTACTTGTCTTTTTATGAGAATAAACTGTGTTCTCCTTGCAAGAGGTGTGCTGGGCCTTTTTTCCCTAGTGGGTTGTATTTTCTTTGTTGTGAGAGTTGAGTGGCTTCTTTACACAAGTTATATGTTCATTGGTTTAAGGCATTTTAAACATGCCATTCGCTTCACAAGAGATGTATGAGCAAAACTGCTCTCTCGGTTCTGAAACTTCTCTATAGACTTTTTGAAATGCTTAAAATGAGCGCAAACTCATGCTTTACCATACTATACTTTATTTTTTGAACCACGCTACACCCCGAAATGCCTCAGGGCGCATGTCTTGCCTAGAGTTCTTTGAGAGTTCAGCCATTTTCAATTCTGCCGATTTGGCATAGTTTAAAGGGGGATTGTTCCTGTGTGGTAATACACATATAATTTTTAAACTATCTTTCTTGACTTTGCACTTCATCCTCTATGTTGACATGGTTTGAACGAGTATACATTTCTTAAGTAGGAGTTTCAAAAGGGTTGCAAATAAAATTACCTTGTTGATATCTAGAATGCTGACTGATTTCTCCCTAACAAAGAATGTGGGGCTCATTTGTAAATGTCCCAGATTGAACGAAAGGTACAAAGGACAAGAATTCATTTGGAACACATATATGGACACCCTTTTTCTGGTGCAGGGGATTTGCATAATGTTTGCACAGAGTCGGGACATGGAATGGGATATATGGTTCCACTATGCATTTCCCCATTGCCTGGAAACATTTGCAAATTTAAGCCAAGATTACATTATCATGCTGGCATAAAACCAATGGGCCCTGAGGGAATCCACCTCTTTTCAGCAGCTGCTAAAAGCTGGCCAATTGCATTGGAAACAATAGTAAATGTGTCCAGATGTTGCAAATTGCAGGAGGCGTTTAGACCTATCACAAAATGTAGCAATAGAAAATTAAAAAGCACAAACTTAACAACTTTTTCTCCACCAAAATTGCATGGTTTACAATTGCATGGAAGGGTATACTTTGTACAATAGAGAACATGGTGGCACCTTCCGGTGTGGCATTGAAACTTTATTGAAAATGAGCATCTTAATATTTGTTCTGATCCTTTTCTGCATTTCCTATTGATGTCCAAGAGGTGCATTCTGACAGACACTCTTGCTGGACTCCTCAAACCTACCATAGAATGAAGTTGCTTGTGGGCCATCAGTTGATTATCCATCACCTGTACATTCTAATTCTGACTCCCAGTCCATTTGCTTAGACGTCTACCCAGCCATGGTCTGCATGTCACTTGATTGTTTCGTTGCAAATCATGTATCTATGCCCATTCTGAAAAACAGAACAGAACCCATACGTCAATTGCAGTTAGCGAATACATGGAATTGGGACAGCCTAATTAGCAGTTGTAAACAGTAGGTGTTGTATTCATGTGCACCCTCACCTGCAATCAAATGTGGGGCACTTAAGGGAAAATACTGCCTCCAGCATGAGGCTATATTAAAAATCAGCCGAGATAGTAATGGTAAGCTGTGCTGCTTTTTTGTCGTCATAAGATATCCCCAGCAAAAGGAGAACACTAATCAGCGACTCACCTTATTGCTAACTCCCAGCAACAAAGACAGCACATCATCATTGTTTTATGTTAGGTTCATAAAGATGTACACCGATTGATATAGAGATGGACGGCACTGTGGGGGCAGAAAAAGCCAGCAAGTGTCCTTAGGTTGCATAGTTTTCACTCCTATGGGACACATTTTTGTCTGACAATTAACTGTGGCTTAACTGAGGTGCTTTAGACGAACTAGTCAGGGAATGTAGTTACATTGTGTTGATTCATCAGTACTGCTGGATAGAGGTTTCCATGGATCTTTCTATGTATATGGCATGCAGAAGGCACAGTACCTTGAAATGCAGGCGGGGTTGTTTGAGTAAAGGCATGCAGGCCATATTTTCTGCATTCTTGCTCTTTTTTCCCCGAGACCTGGTATAATGCTTTTTTGCACAAAGCTGTTCCCCTTAAACCAACATTGTCGGCATTGCCAATTATTGTTTAGTATGCCACCTAGTGCGCCCAATATCTGCAGGCAAAAAATGCTAGCATGGGCAGGCAGGTCTCCCCGTGCTCTGCACTTGTGGCAATCGTTTTGCAGGTGTGAAATCTGACGTGTACCTTTGTGACAATGTAAATCAACTTGATGCTCTACAGAGTGCTACATCACCACATTAGCAGTAACACACATACAAGATATATGGTTTTCACTTGACTTGTCTATGCCGGGAATTATGTTTGAACAACACAATCTGTGTTTATAATTTTTCTACCAGAAGCGCAACCCACAAAAGTGTATTTTCAAAAAGAAAACTCAAGAATCTCATCAAAGTTGTGAAGGCAAAGAAAGACATTGTCGCAGGGGAGGAGGGTACTGTTGGTCATGAAATGTGAGCAGTTGAGGGGATAGAAGGTCATTTGCAAGGATATTTTGAATGTTGGAAATTTGTGAAGCAAAATAGAGAGTTCCATCAGCACTGAACTAGCTGCCATGTACATGCACTGCCAATGAGACAAAGGGCCACCCTCAGTGTCTCCAAGTCCATGTCCCCCTTCCAATGCTATCCACCCGTGACCTTTTCAATCCTGGGGGTTAACCACCCTATAATACGTGCCCTTGTCTCACCCCCTACCTCTTGTCACCCCCTGTTGGATCTCCCTTCTAAACACAGATTGCTTGTGTGTTCCGAACCCTGCTCCCTGAGAAAAAGTAAACTCAGAGCACTGCTCCCCCATCCACGGACTGGGCAAGGCTTGTCTACTTTGCCTGCACCTCTTGTCGTCGCTTTGCCTTCACTGTAGCAGGCTGCTGAACTTCCCCCAACCAATGTTGCGTAATTCAGCTCCACAGGCTCTTGCACTTGAAAAGCTAGGCCCAACATGTTATGCTACATATAACTAACTTTTCCCAAAATGTTGTCCACCCAAGGGGGCTCAACCATACCACATATTGTGTTCCCTGGCCCCAGTGCAGTGGGCTAATATCCGTGCCTCCAGCACCCATCACGTACAGCAGCAGTGCACACATCAGCACTTCCACACATGCATCAACACATCACTACCAAAAGAAACATTCATGTACAATGTCTGTGACACAAATGCGAAGGTGGATTCTGCATTGTGAAAACCATACCAACAACATTTCCCAATCAACCACCTAGGACAGCACAGCCACCATGCATAGAGGCTACAGCATCCCTTCTGTTGTGCAGCAACTACTACACAATGGCTGAGGCCAAAATGTCCTGCTGCAATGCACCCCATATGGTAATTATTTACAGTTCATTAAAAGTGAAAGACAATTTATGAGGACTGCTTCAATAATTCCTGAATGATAGTGGCTTAAATAAATGTACACATGCTGTAGCGAAACATTGTCTGGAGACGGATCAGACAAACATACGTTGTAAGGATTGACTGTAACACACAAGTATTCCCATAAAAGTCTGCAGACAGGTTTTCTGCTCCCACCACCCCTGCAGAAACAGATGCCAACTCACAGACATCATGCACCTTTACATCCACCTGCAAAACACCCTTAGGGCAAACAATATCCATTTTGTGTACTCCACAACAAACCTTCAATATTCTGGGTTCCAGCTCTCATTCCTCCCTTGACCTTCTTCCTTGTTGCACTACATAACACAATAGGTGGTTGCACCTCTGCCACAGGTAACATAGCATGTACAATAGCAGTTGCAAATGTAGGTGATTTTAAACTTACTTCACACTATGTGAGGATGGCCCCTGCTTCTACACCAATGGATGGATGACAGGTGTGTGTGTGTGTGTGTGTCCCAATACATGTCCTGTCTGTGCATTTTTCTGACAATAAAGGTATTGTATGTAGGAGGTGCCTGGCCTACCATGTCCCAGGGTGGATCCTACCCTCACTGTCAGATTGGGTAAGGCATTGCCATTCCCTGTGCTGCATCGCTCACCTCAAATGCCTAGCAGCAAATCACAATGAATGGACCCAAAAGCAGTAGCAAGTGGCGGTTAAGGAAGGTTGCAATGGCCTTGTGTTCTTCCTGTCATTGGCAGGTATCTAACAGACGTGCACTACTTTGGCTAACGTGCCAGGTGACATATCAATTATTCTCTCGCACCAGGCCTCACATTCTACACTCTCTAATTATTGTGAATGGTAAGAGGGAAGAGAGGATAAAGTTCCAAAAACTAACATGGAATTTAGATTTCATACAGTAGTAACAGTGCTCTGACCAATCAAGTTTTCCATGTTGCCCAGCCAAAAGGGTGTGTGACAGAACCCTATGTAATTCATCTGGTTTACCACCCTACTATACCTGAGATGTGTCACGCATGCAGTTGCACTAACCATCAATGGACCTCAATGCAAAAGAGGCCAGACAAACATTACAATAATGGCCCTGCACTATCCCCTGCAAGCCATCCTAACCTTCAATTCCTGCAGCATCTTCTACAAGGCTGTTATCCTGCAGTCAGTGAGACTTCTCAACCACACAGTCAGCATCGCTGTAGGCCTATAATGCACCAGAAATGAGGTCAAATTTAGATTACTTTTTTGCTTGTACATTAATATAAGATCCAGCAGACAGGCATTCTCAGCCTATTTCTGAGTACACTTTTGCCTCCTCCCCCAACAGTAAACTCTACTCTCACTGTCACAGTTCCTGAAAGAGCATTTGAGCCTCCTCTGCAAGGTAAAGACAATCCATGACATCTCCCTCTACTTTTATTTTTATTTTTTGGGTATTTATAATGTGACTATACACAATGGGCCTGATCACGAGTTGGGCGCTAACCCGTAAATCCGGCGTAAACAGTATTAGCACCGCCAATACCGCTCCGCCGGATCACGACTGTAAATCCTGCCGGTGCTATTACAGCCGGTGGTATTACAGCCGGCTGTAAAAGCACTGGCTGTAATAGCACCAGCACCCAAACGTGCTATAACAGAGCCATCACAAGTCCTGCGTTGGTGCTATTAGTGGTAGAAAACCGGCGGTAAAACTGCTGAAAATACCCCTGGCCAAATGCTGGAGGTAAAAGAACACATGAGACAGTTATAAGGGCCCAAGTGAAAATAATGCACAATGGTCCTGATCACGAGTTGGGCGCTAACCCGTAAATCCGGCGTAAACAGTATTAGCGCCGCCAATACCGCTCCGCCAGATCACGACTGTAAATCCTGCCGGTGCTATTACAGCCGGTGGTATTACAGCCGGCTGTAAAAGCACTGGCTGTAATAGCACCAGCACCCAAACGAGCCATCACAAGTCCTGCGTTGGTGCTATTAGTGGTAGAAAACCGGCGGTAAAACTTCTGAAAATACCCCTGGCCAAATGCTGGAGGTAAAAGAACACATGAGACAGTGATAAGGGCCCAAGTGAAAATAATGCACACTAGAGGTCTACAAAGGACCCGCCCATGCACAAAACACCCACCCAACACCATTTCACCATTAGGAGCAGGGAGGAGACAGCAATAAGGGCCCAGGTTTAAACAATGCACACCAGAGGCCTACAAAGGACCTATCCATGCATAACACACCCACCCAACACCATTTCACCATCAGGAGCAGGGAGGAGACAGCAATAAGTGCCCAGGTGAAAACAATCGACACCGGAGGCCTAAAAAGGACCACCTATGCACAACACATGGGAGCCTTGATGTGGACATCTACTTGCTGCGCCTGGAGCTACAGAGGCCTGCCAACCAGCCCAGGGCCATGGTAGCATAGGGGGTCGTGGGGATGATGAGAAGGAGGAGGAGACCAGCATAAGCAAGGTGGCCAGCTATCCCCAGGGTTAGGCCAACACCCTGGACCCTGACTGATGGGCTGCTGGTGACCTAGTACAGGCTGGACAGGGCAACCATCACCCAGTTTCCGGACACAATCCAGGCTGACATAGGCAGCTGTATAGTCATCAGCACTGCTGTGCCCCCACTTGTGAAGCGCATGTCCATTCTACAGTACCTCGGGACTGGCAGCTTCCAACACACTGTTACCATGATGCATGGCATGGCCCAGTCCACCTTCAGTGCTATGCTGGGACAGGTGCTGGATGCACTGCTGCTCCATGTCAATGAGCACATTGCATTGCCACCTACACAGGCACAGGTCAACCAGCTCAAAGCCCAGTTCCATGCATTGCACTAATCCCAAATGTCATAGCAGCCCTGGACTGCACATATGTAGCACTAGTAGCATCCCGGGAACATGAGGCAGCCTACAGGAACCACAAGAATGAACATTCCATGAACGTCCAGATGACATGTAGTCCTGACCTAACCTTCACCCACTGCTGCGCCCGCTACCCAGGATCCACCTACGACTCCATGGTCCTGCGCAACAGTACCCTGCCAGCCTACGTGGAGAGGCACCGAGGACAAAACACATGGATGTCGGGTGAGTACAAATCTAGCCTGAAATGCATGCCAAATTACATCTGTTGGGGGGAGCGTACACAGAGGAATCCCTGCATGCCAGCAGGAGGCACAGACAGCACTAGCACTGCAACATGTCCATGCATGTGCCTCACACGTGAAACCTTGCACACGTTCAACACAGAAGAACACACCCAGTCTGAATGTCACAAACTGGAGAAAGCACAGTCACATATGGAAGCCCAAAGACCACAAAGCATCTTGTGTGTGTCGCAGTACTGCTCCTTACCGTGACACAGAAGAGATATCACACCCTGGCCGCCAAACAGTCATGCCAATGGAGTCTTAATGTAGGCACATCCACAAAGCCACTATACACGAGTAGTTGGAGTCACGACTATGACCATCCCTGAGATACTGACCCCTGATTGGCCAATCACATGCCTGGTCAAATATACATTATTGTGCCAAGTAGAAAACACAACACCACAACACATGGCCTAACAACATGTGGCCTGAACATGCAGATGTAATGCTACCCTGATCCAGTAATACAGGACAGAGAACTGTGGCATTTAGATACAGGGGTGGTGCATGCAGTAAGTAGTCAATTGATTGAATGCTACACCTCGCACAGCACACACTACAATGAAAGTAACTATTTGGAAAATAGCGTACCTGTACTACATTATTGTGACACACATAAGCATTCACATATTAATTGATACACGGCTGCATGTAAACCTCAGCCCATGCATGTCCCAGAAGATGAAGGATGTATGCCAACATTGCACAGAGATAGCATGAACCTTTTCAACACATACTTGATTCTGCTGCCAATGTCACTGATGACTGAGCCTTGTACACCCACTCAAGCAGCCTTGCCCTAATGTCCGCATTCTCTCCCATGCAGGTGATTCTGGATACCCGCAGTACACATGGCTCATGACGCCTGTGCGTCATCCACATACTCCAGCTGAGCTGGCATACAACATTGCCCATGGCCGTACACGCATCTGTGTGGAAAGGGAATTTGGATGGCTGAAGGCAAGCTTCCAGTGCCTAGACCGTACGGGAGAGGCATTGTTGTATGCACTAGAGAAAGTTGGCAAAATTGTACTTACCTGTGCCGTGATGCACAACATTTGCTGTCGCAGGCATGTGCCACTGCCCCCCGATGCTGATGGGCAGCCACGTGGGGATGGGAGTGATAAGGGAAATGTGCCCGAAGACAGGGCACATGTACACAGGGATGGGGTGAGGGAGGGGAGGTTGGCCGGACAGGCCCTGATTGACAACTATTTTTGATCCGGTGGAGGGGTACATGTTTCACATATCACTTGTAAAATAAAGAGCACTTTCACACAATCATGAATGTCCATGCTTTGTATGCATTATGAATGGTATTTATTAAAGTTGAACAATCCCCCATACCCCCTGTGAACTCTCCAGCACACAATCCCCCCTCACCCTTGTGAACGCCCCAAAAAACAGTGCAGTTGTGTCCATGTGGCTGAGCCTCAGCCCAAATGTGCTATATCCATCTATGATGGTTGGGCCGCTTCCCACGTCCGGGTTCCTCTGGTGAGCGGTGTGGGAGATTGCACAGGGAACAGCACCTGGGCAAAGCCTCCAGGTATCCCTCTATGGGTGTTGTAGAGGTAGACTGAATAGCTCCTGAGGACTGCAGCTACTGGGAGAGCAGAATGTTTTTCTCACGCATCTGCTCAGCATGTGCAGACTGACACTAACGCAACTTGCATACTCTTTGTCCAAATCCTGTCAGGGCAGCTGTACACCCCTCCACCACTCTACGGGTGCACGCATTATCACGTGCCATGGTCTTGGCAGTGTTGATTACGGCACAGCTTATTGACTTGATGTGGCGGTTGTGCTCAACAGACATGGACTCAATTCACAGCTGTCGAGCCTCCATCACATTCAGCCGCCCCATTACAGCAGGTACGGTGGCGATGGGTCTGTCAGGTGTTCTGTTGATTGGACTGAGAGGTCTGCGCGGGGTGGCAGGGGAGCTGTTGGGGGACATGGTGGCATCTATGATGGGGCTGCTGCATTTGGAGGGGGTTCCTTCAGGGGAACCATAGGACGGTGTGTCTACATCAGGCACAGGTGCGTGGGCACAACGTACATGCAGAGGTACATGGGGAGTGTGTGATTCCACTAACCCCTGCTCCGGGCTCCCTTGGGGTGTGCTTATCTCAGTGTGGCACTGTGGCTGGGTGAGGACACCAATGCAGTGTGTTGTAACGCAGTGGTTGTGTGGCCCTCATCCAAGTAAGACCCACTGGTGGCTCCCTCCACATCCTGAATGCCCGTGGTGGCTCCTGGCATTTGTGACGGTGATGCCCTGCGGCCTTGCACCGGTCTGAATGGGCTCCAGTGGGGTGACCTAGGATGTGTCCTGCGTCTTTCCTTCTCATGCCGGTCCCTGTGCGGGGGAGTGGTGGTGCTGATTGATGCACGTCGGGACCTGTGGCTGAATGTGGATGCTTGTTCGCCATAATCATTGTCATGCGATGATCACTGCATGCCTGTGGGTTAGATAGGGTGTTGTTTGAGTTGAGGGCACCTTACATTAGTATCATGCATGTCATACATTAAGGTGGGTTAGGGCACAGTTTTGATCATACTTGCCCATTGCATATTACTCAGTTCCCATGTTGTGATTGGGGGTACGTGCTATAGGGGAGGGACCCTGCTTGGAAATGTTGGTGCGACATCTTCAGATGTCTGTTGTGAATGCACAGCTCCCATGTCGCTGTGCCGGGGGGGTGCTTTGATACACACCCACACATCACGTTGCTGTGCCATGCCCATGAATGCCTTTCCCTTGGGGCTTAGGTTGATCCATTTTTGGTACTTAGGGTACCAACAATGGGGGCGCTAGGGTACAGTAGTTTGAGGGGGCACTAATGGGTGGCTGTGGTGCTTCACACACATTGCAAACCCATACTGGGATTGGAGGGGTTGGCCTAAACATGATTATGTTATGTGGGGGAACTCACCTGCAGCCTCCTTGGTACCGGTGCCTGCTTCCGCTCCGCTGACTCCCTCAATTGTGCCCATGTCAATCAAGGTGATCATCTGCTGCTGCCAGGGTGGTGGTAGTGCTGGCCCTCTTCCAGTTGCCATGCTCTCGCCCCTGTGCTGGGCCAGGAGTCAAGGGACACGAACCCGCAAGTCATTCAGCCTCTTGCAGCAATCCTCCCCACCCTGGGCACACGGCCCACCACTGACACCTTCTGACTCACTTGTGTCCAGATTTGTGCTCACCGTTGTTCACATAATTTGCGCTGCTCCGAGCCAAATAGCTCTTCTTGATGTCCCAAAACCTCAACAAGTATGGCAAGCTTCTGGTCTGTGAACTTGGGTTTTTGCACCCTGTCCAAAGCTGACTTGTCCCTTGTACGTTCCTGTGATCGTTTCTAAGCTTTGGAGGAGTGGATGGCTTACTGGAGCTGCAAATTTCAGTAGATTGTGATTTCCAAGATGGCCACCGCTTTATTTCGCGTTCCGGGGGTGATGCATTTTCCGTAGTGCTAATAGCGTGTGCTAATAGCACTGCGGCTCATGGTAGAGCAATGTGCACTAGATTTACGGGTTCATTGCCACTTTTTCTGCCAAGCGCTATTTGCGTTAATGCCATGGCCGTGTGCGCCTGCACTCCGACACCTGATCTGGCCCTGTATCCGTCAGACAGCGTGGCATTAGCACAAATAGTGCTCAACAAAAAAAAAATGCCGGAATACTGCCCAACTCGTGATGAGGCCGAATGTGTTTCAAGGCTCAACAATACAAGATGGGGAGCATGGATGACAACACAAACACGGTCCTACTAGGCCTTGTGACATTTCAATCGTGCAAGTGCAGTAACAAGAAGTGCTGGGGAGAGGGGCAAAGTGCCACTCAGGGCGGAAGGGCCTGTGAGAAAGCGAGTGCCAGGGCAGGCCAGGTGGACAGAGCCAGGGGAATGCAGAGAGAGCAAGGCAAGGAAGGTTCATGAGCTAAGTGTGAGGCAAGGGGCTGAAAGGGCCCAGGCGGTGCAGTGCCAGCCAGGCTAGTGCAGGAGGAGGAGGTCCGGAAAGGCAAGTGCAGGTTGAGGATAAAGGGGGCTCAGGGGACACTGAGTGCAGGGGTAAACTGGACAAGGAGGGCCTGGCGCCCTTTAAGAATCAGAAAAAACCAAGCAGCCAGTCAAGAGACAGATGGGGAAATTAGCAGGGGAGGGGAGAGGGAAGGAGGAAGAGAAAAGGAAGGACTCGAGAAGCTTCTAGAACGTAAGGAGATCTGGCTCACGTCTGATAGGGACAGGGAGGCCATGCCAGAGGGAGACACCTGCAAAGTAGAGAGATCTACGCCCCACTCTCTGCTTGGAAAAACATCTGATCTACAGAGAGTTGGAGCTAGAAGACCGAAGGTCTCTAGCAGCCAGGTATTTAGAGAGAATGAGTTGGATGTAGTGGGGTCCCAGGCCCCAGAAAGCCTTGTGAATGATGCAGAGGGTCTTGAACTTGATCCGTTTTTCCTTCTTTTTTTTTATTAACCAGGGTTACAGAGCAGTTTTACAATGGCTTTCCAACACAAGCACAGATAGAACACAACATACAAATAACAATTGCAATCAAGGTTCAGCCTGGTGATTAAAAGTTTCCTACAAACACAGAACCTTATTCCATAATGAAGTAAAAAATATAATACAAGGTTCATGACCCCCCATAAAAAGATCCCAAAGAGCCTCATCAAGCCAGAGTCCCATAGCCCTCACAAACACAGAGGCCTAGGGATGTTTGACCACACTACTGTTACCTCCAGCATTTTCACAAAGTTTGTTTTTAATTTAATGTAGTGCCATATCAGGCAGTTGCCTACAAATTGGTCTATACACTTCGGAATACAGTCCTAAGCAACAAAATACTCCAGAAATAACCTACTGTTCATCTTGCTAGCCAAGTGCACGATGTACTGTTTATGGAAGCGGGCATAAACCACCTATTGCATGGCTGTTTTGTACCAAAGAGAAGACCATCAAGAGAGACTCCAGGGACCAATGCCAGCCATTGCTGAGCCGACTGCACAATACATTGTAAAACACTGCCCTATATTTAGACATTTTCACTCAGTGCACCCCTAAAGATAATAGAGTTTAATGTCTCATCCTCTGTATTGGCCAAATGCCAAAATATGTTCAGCAAAGACAACTATTGTCTTGCCTTGCAGGAGAAAATGCCAAATCTTAGGACGATGGACTGTACCGGAGTGTGAGTAGGCAACCGCAACAATCTTTTAAGCAAAGATGACTCCAATGCTGCTACTCGTGACTCATTGCCAAAATGCCAGCTTTCAGCACCATACATAAGAATGGGGACAATCTTTCAAAGATATAGCTCGGTCAAAATTCCAGCTGAATATCCCCCTCCAATACGGGCTACATTCCCCATAGATTTAATAGCCTGTGAGCATCTGACCTTCACATGAGCAAGATGAGAGGTACCACAAAGCCCTTCAAGGTTATTCCCCAAATATTTGTATTCCTTTACTACCTCGAGGGGGCTCCCTCCAAATGCCAAGGTGCCATAATCCTGCAGCGCCCAGGTGGGTGGAATACCATGACCTTGTTTTTTTGTTACCACATAATCCAAGGCATCTGAAAATATCTTCAAGGAGTCAAGTGATGCCTGTAAACCCGCAGGAGTAAGGTCAAGGAGAATGAAGTTCTTGGCATATCCTAACCATTAAAGGTGGAAAATCACCCAGTTTGGCAGGAATCGAAGTAGAAGTTGCTAGTGCGGGGCCCTTGTCTGCAGGATATAAAATAAACAGAAGTGGAGCAAGATTGCAGCCCTGTTTTAAGCACTGCTGGGATCCATGAGGAAAATCACAGAGAATGGTCCAATCTGACCTTAACCCTGGTTTCAGAGTTTGATCATGAACAGGAGACCAGCAGGACCATTCCTGGCAGATAGCTTTTGCCAGAGCTTGTTTCAATTTACAGTGGAAAAAGCTGCACTGTAATCTATAAAAGCCCCATATACAGGGCACTGCTAAATCAGCCATGCCTGCTGGATGACAGTGCAGAGTGCAAGAAAGTTGGCCGTCATGCTTAGGTCATGTTGGAATCCAGTCTGGTTAAATGGAATAGGCTTAGCCTCATTGGCCCATGTCCAGAGACCATCAAGTAGCATACCGGCAAAAACCTCAGAGGAAACATCAAGCATTGCGAGGAGACAATTACTAGGAGCAGTGATGTAGCCCTTCTTCCAGATAGGAACAATGAAGCTATCTCTCCATAAGGAGGGAATAAGCTGGGAATCGCAAATCCGCCGGAACAGGCAGTCAAGTGCCGATGCCAGGATGTCAGCATCTTTTTGACTATTTCACTGCAAATACGATCTGGGCTCCTTCTGATGGCATATACTTGGTCTAGCCTGATTTTCTGATCCAGAGACTACAGGCTCTTCAAAATGCTGCAATGTGCCTGGCTCTGGGGACCCCTAAACTCTCTCATTATAGCCCGTTATTAGCTAAGCTTCACTGGCTTCCTGTTAGAAGCCTGATTAAATTCAAGGCCCTGTGTGTTGTGCACCTTTCGGTCCAGTACATAGGTTCTGTTTTTCTTCACTCGAAACTCACCAACTATGTATCGGCGCAAAGGATTCGCTCTACAGGTAAAAACCTCTTGGTGGCTCCATGTTTTCATAGGGCTAGGCTCGGAGTACGCTCTTTCTCTGTCCTGGCTCCCACTTTATGGAATTCTCTCCCACTGAGTTTACGTGACATGCCTGACCATTTATGTTTCCGCAAAGCTTTAAAAAAGTTCTTCTGTTAGGCTATTGATATGCCCATTTTGCCAGTCTTCTATTAGAGCCTAGATGGCTTCGGCCAGGTTCTTTCTTGCGCTTAATACATTTAAATGCATGAATACATACTTACATACACGTGAGGAATTAGAACTGGCAATAATCCTGATGATGTCTACTGCAGTTGAGTTATAATGCCATCTATCCAGCAAAGGACGGCCCCCACTGTTTTTTTCTTCACTCTTCCCAGTGTTTTTCCAACATAATCAATCCAGGCCGATTCAGAGGCACCCAGGATATCATACTCTGTATGATCACCATTAATCAATTTAAAAAATGTGCCTGCTTCCTTGTTGACAGCTGCATCCACCAAACAGCACTAACGAAACCACTCTAGGACATAACAGTGCTGTTTCAACCATTTCCGATATGCCAATTCGGCTTTGTTCAAATGCAAAACATGCACACCAGGCAAGAGTTGCATGTTAATATGTTGCGCAGTTCCCTTTGTAGGTCCTTCCTCTTAGAAAAAAAGGTGACATCATAGTGGTGCTGGTGCTTACTGGGGAGGGCAGTAGGTCTCTTTTTCTGCAAACTCACCTTCTGAAGGCAAGATCAACAATGGTGCAAATTACTTCTCTGGAGTCCTGGATCACATCGGGGGCACTAAATCTGTGGCCATCTGTGCCCTCAAATGAAGAACGACTAACAAAGGAGTCCTCCTCCAGTATCTTCTCATTCCAGGATATGCGGTTTAAAGAGGAGTTGACCATTAAGTCTCCATTAGCCTCCATAACCAAAGTGGAATCTTTAAGATTTCAAGACATCACTAGGCAAGACTGGTCACTCTCTAGCAGAGGGAAAATGTCCATGTCAACCAGTCTATAATACTACTGGAGTTGGGATCAAAACAAGTACATTTGGGTGGACGGTCCAATGAAGCGGCACCATTGATCATGGAAAAACCAACAGAGTAAAGAAGAATAGCCCACTCCAAACCCCTGGCACATGAGCTTGCGAGCAGTCTTTCATCAACAGGTGAGGACAACAATTGGCCTTCCAAATGTGAAACACTTGGAGGCCCAGGGATGCAGGAGTTAAAACACCCACAAATAATACAAGCAAAACAAGAGCTCATGTTACAAATGATAGTCTCAATCTCAGATAAAACCAAGCCATGAGGATGTCTACAGGGCGGGTCATAGATATCAACAATGACAACTTCCCTAATACTTCCTCCGAACAGAGGATGTAATCCCTGCCATTAATATGTTCAAAGAACAGGTTGGTATTTCTGCCATTCTGAGAGAGTTCCTGATGGCTATTACCAAACCTCCCTTAGGTCACCCACAAGGGCACTTGACTGCTGATTTGAGGATGAAATGCCACCGGTCAGCCACAATTGGTTCCATAACCACAATTGGCAAGTTTCCTGAAGTGCCATATAGAGTAAGGTTCCAGGTCGTCAAACAGTCCACCCTCTTCAAATAGATGAGTGTGTCTGCACATGTTCCAGCTAATAAGATGCACTGGTCCCTGGGCAGCCAGATGCCAAAGGTCCAGTGCCCCTCTTTGCGCAGCCAGTTTGGTCAGCCATGCCCAATGGCATTCCTCCCCTGTCTGTACCACTCTGCTACTGCCCCAGAAGGCAAGCTAGGAGCTGTGGTCGGTGGGCAATTGTGTTTTGAATTTGAGAGAATGCCAACGTTCGAGTCAACAGGGCAATATCTCCTACGTATTTGGAATCAATTAGCATGCATTAATATCCGAGCCGATTAAAAGAAGCAACACATTTTAAAATATAATCTAATGTTTACATAGAATAAAAATAAACTACTGCTGTTGCCTCAGTACAATATTTGCAAATATCAACAGTCTTAACATCATCACTCCGGAGAAATAAGTGCAGAATGATACAGTGGAACAAATCGAGCAGCCGTTAATGGTTTAAAAATTGCCCATTTACCTTGCAAAAAAAAACTGTATAAAAAGTGCTTGAGTGACGGCTTTACAAACTAGT
Source organism: Ambystoma mexicanum (assembly GCF_040938575.1). Classification (NCBI taxonomy): domain Eukaryota; kingdom Metazoa; phylum Chordata; class Amphibia; order Caudata; family Ambystomatidae; genus Ambystoma; species Ambystoma mexicanum. The sequence continues at coordinate 359,602,162 of NC_090939.1, forward strand.
AAGCTATGGGTATCACCTTTCAACCTTTCAGGAAAAGCTGGTGGACAGATCACTGGTGCCCCCCGCAAGGATTCACTGAAGATGCCTCAGTTGTAACTGCGGCGGGCAAGCCACCGCCGGGCAAGATGGGGGAAGTATTGTGGCCTTGTCCAAAATTTTAGAAGTTACCCGTGCATCAGCTATGACTGTATTAGCTAGTGGTACATACTCAGAATTTCCATTCAAATGATTAAGCATTACATCAGTACTAGTCTTAGTAACACTACAAGGCAATCCACTACTGCAGGGAAATGTTTGATGAACAACTGGATTGTGAACAATCGTTGATGATCCCTTATTAGCATCCCCGAAAATGACACAATTGGAAGGAAAAGCAGCATTTCCGGTGACCACACTCTTCATGTTTAAAGGCAATGAGTGGTTACAAATGGGGAAAGAAACAACCATGCATGTCTCCAATGGTGCTTCAGATGTTACACTAATAGGCCCTGTAGTCGCCATAACCTTCCTTTTTATTCTACTGCGCTAAACTTTCATACATAGATGCATTACTTAATGACCCTCACAGCCGTTTTCTTTGAATACTTCTTTGGGAAGGGTGGGTGGAGCAGCAACAAGCTTTAGACGTTTTTCTATTGACAGATTCCAAAGACCTAATCGGCACAGGCAGAGGCGATGGCATTAAACTAACAGAAACTGTAATAGGAGCAGGAATGGATATAACATAATGAGGCCACAGTTGAGTCCAATAAAGTTCATGTTTGGTCAAGGTGTGGGTCAAACCCTCCACCGTAGCCAAAATTTTCGAAAATTGTGAAGACTGCAAATCCAATTTGGCATTAGTCACATTGCACTTGCTAGAGAGATCGGAGAGCAAAAGACATTGAGCATAGCCGCCGGGCTATTACTATTATCAGCAAAATTATTAGTATCAGAAGAACTGTTCAGCGCAGGTGAAGGAATACTATTTTCTCTGCGCAGAGAAACTGGATTCAAATCTCCAAAGTAGTAATTAGGGGTAGGGTCACAAGCGTCTCAAGCGCCAAATTGAGCAATCTCAGCTAGAGCCGGTGGAGAAGGCAAAACAAATATACCCTCAGATTCGCACAGAGCAGAGGATAGATCCAAGGAAGGTGCTTGAGTATTGTTTTCAATTAATGTGGTGCTCACAGGTTGCAACTGTACCAGAGACACTGCTTCTCCCATGGACCTTACAGGTGGTAACTCGCCCTCTAGCGGAAGGTAAGACAAAGCAGTCGGCTTAGCTGGAACTGTGTTGGAATTTTCTTCAATGTGGGACAAAGTAGTGGAGGTGGTGGAAATAAGTTCAGAAAATGCCATCAGTCCTTCCAAATTTGCTGGGCTTGTGGAAAGCGCCTTTGCCACTTTTACAATGGTCATAGACCCCAAGCACTGAAGAGGAAGAGAACATTCCGTAATCAAATCCTCTATCAGTGCTTGGGAAGAAGATGCAATGCCGATGTCAATGTCAACTCTCTCCTTATTTCACACTCAAACTCAGAGTGGGAAAAATGTGGGAAGAGCTTCTTAATGGTTTGGTGCCTTAAGGGCCATTCAAGGGAAAAAAAGGCAGTCACTTCTCCCACAATGCCCATACTAGTAACAGTCTCAGATGAGAACAGTGATGCAGACCCACTGGATGAACAATGCAGTTTTGAATTTCAGATGCCTTGGAACCTCACGGAAATACAGCTTCAACATTGGCACCTGTGTTTTATACATTTGCATATGCTTCCCTTTTGAGGTCGAAGTTCTGTGAAATAAACAACTACTCTGGGAGTATATGTATAATATATAGGGGAGGATTGTAATTGAGCATCGTTGTTCACCTAACAGGAGTTCTTTCTATTTTCCTTTGTTTAGTAAGTGTTGCCATGTTAGGTGAGCAATTCTTGCACTAACTCCATGACAGATAACCATCTCTCTATTTTTTCAAAATCTTCATTGGACCAGCTCAGAAAAGAGCGTGGGAAAATGTGGGAGGAGCTTCTTAATAGGTTTGGTGCCTTGAAGGCCCTTCAAGGGATAAAAGGCTAACACTGCTTCCTCAAATCCATACTTGGAACTGCCTGAGATGAGAAAAGCGATGCAGACACACTGGCTGAACATTGCAGTGTTGAAGTTCAGATGTATTGGAACCTCACAGAAATACAGTTTCAAGGTTGGCATCTGTGTTTTATATATTTGTAAGTGCTTCCCTTTTAAGGTTGTAGTTATGTGAAATAAACAACTACTCTGGGAGAATTCTTCCTTTCCCCTCCTTCCCCCAGAAGCTCACTGTCTCCAGAGCTCTGGTTCTCTCTAGGCTGGTCTACTGCAACAGCCTCTCTCTAAATCTGCCTGCCTCTACTTTCCGCCCTCTGCAACTCATCTAAAACAGGACTGCAAGCCTTTTCCTTGGCCTCAAGCCCAGGGATCATAGCTCTCCAGGACTGAAATCTCTGCACTGGCTCCCAGTGGCGGCGAGGATTAAGTTCAAAACCCTCTACATTGTCCACAAGGTCTTCTGGGGCCTCAATACCTTCAACTATCTTTTCCTAAATATCTTCCTTCTTGAGCTCTTCACTCATCCCACTCAAACTCCCTCAAGGTCAGTCGCTTCTCCAAGAAATACGTTGGTGGTAGATCTCTTTCTTCTGCTGTTGCCTCCCTCTGGAACAGACTCCCTGCCTCACTGAAACTTGAGGAGAACCATCTCTGGTTCTGTAAGCACCTCAAGCCCCTCCTCTTTGCTTCTGCTTTCTCTCCTCCTCTCCCCTGCCGATCTCCTGGCTGAAACTAAAACTGCACTGGTTACCTGGCTACCTTCTGACCTCGGGCCCAGTTCCCCTCCCCGCCAGTTGCACACCTGTACTGCTCCCCTGGCTACCCTTGCACTCAGGGACTGTTTCTGTATCCCTACAGCCCCTTACCAGCACTTGACACCTGATGTCTGCACTTACCCTTGCACTTTCCATCAGCTGGCCACATTTTTTATTTATTGTCTTTATTTATTTTACTGTTATCCTATGTATGGCACTGCCCCACCCCCTTTTTCCCCTGCACTTTCCCTTCCCCCCTCCCCTGCACTTGTGTAATCTCAATGTCACCTGGCCTAGTAAGATCGTTGTCTCTGTCTTCCCTCTGTTGCCCTTCCCTGCCTCGTCATGCCTTGAAACACTTGTGTGTAGGAGCGTTATAAATGCCATATATCATATCATATCATATCATAACACAGGATAGAAAGCTGTAATTATGAAAGCCGACGGTGCACTTTTTGGAAGTTTCAGTGTGCGTTGTAGACAAGAATGCTTTATACAGCAGGTATTTTTTGCTGGAAAGTCAGCACGGGTCGAGATGGCTAGGCCTGCTGATATGCTGGGGGCATAGCCATCCTAACATACAGTTTTCACAGGTGCAGAGACTGCCATCACATCAAACCAGTGCCAATGAACAGGCCAAAAAAGAAGCAACAAGAAAAATAGAAGAATATGGGATAAAGGATTCAAAGTCCCAACACAGAGATGCAGATGCTTTAAGCTGCTGTGTGGGTGGTACAAGCCCACACTTTCTCATCACTTGCCACTCGCTACGATGTTATATATGATTGATAGCCGACTCTTCAGTGGTTCAAGTCACTCAAAATAGAAGGCTTAGCCTGCAGCTGAAACCTGACACCCGTGGCGGGGTGCGGTTGCACTCACTACACAACACAGGAGCTCAGCAGAGTGCAGCAGTGAGTAAATCTCACCTTGGCATGCTACCAGCTCTTTTTTACTTGCCTGATTTGCCTGCTGTCACATCAGGTAACTCAGATAACTCTCAGCTCCGGAGCACATATGAAGCACCTCAACGCCTCAATGCCCAAGTGCCGAAGCACTTTTTGCGGGGTCTGCAGGGGATGGTCTGCAGTACAGTGCAAGACTGTCTCACACATGTTACAGTTCCACAGGACTTCAGGACCACAGCTTTGTAGTAACAAATGTGTTAGAGGAAAGGGAATAGCATGGCGTCATACCCCACTGCGTGCTAAAGTTCCCAGGTTACCGGTTCACAATGCAACTACTTCCAACACACTCTGAATCACTCTGAATCTGTTGTTGAAGCAGTAATCTAGTCCTCTTTATTTGCATACTCAGTGTCCTCGTGCTAAACCTATCACATACGTGTGTGTCATGCTCATCTTCCTTATCGAACTTGATCCTCGCAGCAACTGGGAGCCAGTAGAGAGATTTTAGGGCTGGAGAGATGTGGTCCCTGGGCTTGAGGCCAAGGATACGTCTCGCAGTCCTATTCTGGATCAGTTGAAGGGTGAAGGGAGGAGTTAGACAGATTGAGGAAGAGGCTGGTTATTGACAGTTCTCCCATAGGAAGCAACATACTCAAAATGGTGGTAAACACTTTACTAAGTAAAATATCTAAAGTGGGTTTCCTGCAAGGAAGGAGAAAGCTATCCGTTCTGGTTGTATGGGGTGTGATGGGGCCTATAAATGGTATGCCTACACTCAGAAGGGTCTAGTTGTTCCATTCTTTGTCAGAGACCTAACCATTCCAAAAACCGCTAAACAGGACTCATGATGACAAAAAAAGGACCAGTTATTGCATACATTAATTACATTTAAACATATAAGTCATCTTCATATCAAAGAATACATCACAGTGGTCAGTATAGAAATTGGACTAGCCATCATCTGTTCAGCCTCAAATTGAGCTGGCCCCCATGCTCAGGGTAGCCAAGCCATCATCTGCACCTGTAGACATATTTGCATCACATGTCTATCAAAGCTTCTACATTCCCCCTCCCAAACATCTCTTATAAGGGGTGTTTATGAGGCATCCCTATGCCTGTGCCCTGGAGCCTTATGGGTGAACCAGAATCATAGACTCTTTTGATGAGTATGAAAGGGGTGTAGTGCATACTATTGGCTGAATTATGTCAAGAACTCTCATGCATAATCGCTTGTGGAGGCTCTTTCAGATTTAGGTCTCGAACAATTTGTGAAAACCACCACAAATTATAAAGGGAATACGCTTGACTGGTTGGTAGGTTATAATGTAGCCCTAACCAACCAGAATATTTGTCCATGTCCCTGGTCTGATCACTGTTTTATACACGCTGTGATCATATGAAAGAAGAATGTAATGAATAAGAAACTGCCCAGTTTTATTTTTATTTATTTATATTATTTGTAATGCGCTAAAGATGCACCAGACAACACACAAACAACAGAGAGTATCCTTGGGTAGCAGAAGATGGAAGGGATATGTCATGTGAACCTGCAGAGTCAGAGTATTGAGCAGAATTTATTTTTAAAATAAATGGGTTTTCAATCTGCTCTTGAAAAGCTGCTGGTTGGCACATGCCCCCAATTCTAGAGGCAACGGGTTCAAGTACTATGGAGATATGTAGAAACATCAAAAGACTCACACCTGAGGCTCTTAACCCATAGTTTACCCCATTGCAGCACAACCTGAACGACTTCTCCACGGTAGATGACATTGTGGAGATATACCAATGTAACCTACAGAAAGCTGTTAACACCCTACCTCCCTGGAAAAACAAGAACATCATCCAGAGGGAGAATAATAGATGGTTTACACCAGAGTTACAATCACTCAAGAGCAAAAAAATAAAAAAGCTCTATAAGTGGAAAAACTCTCTGGAGGAACCCGATAAAGATATATATAAAGCTGCTGCAAAGAGTGACAAATGATACTGAGTGTTGATCCCGAATCCAAGATCTATCTTTGATAAGATAGTCACTATTAAAGATAAGATTGAAATCACGAAGAAAACAATCGGCCCTAAAGGTATGTAAACCAAGACTGATACACAAAAATCATGGAAGCCAGAAAAACAGTTCTCCTTTAAGCCTGTGAATGAATTGAAACTTTCTTTAATAATAGATACGTTAAAGTCCACAAATTGTAAAGGACATATGTGCCCTACCTTAGTCGTGAAAGCTTGTTCTCCGATATTAATTCCCACACTCTCAAAATGTGTAAACGCCTCATTCAGGGAGGGATGTGTTCCCAATATTATCAAAAATACCTAGATCACGCCCAATATTAAATTCACCTTTCTTGCTTAAGATTCTCGACCGAGTTGCTTATACTCAAGTTCTTACACATCTTAGATCTCATAACATTCTGAATAAATGGCAGTCTGGGTTCAGAGAGAACCGTGGCACTGAGACTGCATTATTGGACTTTAAGAAGAGTTGCTGAGCCATATGGATAATGGACAGACGGCAATGCTTATGCTGTTTGATCTCTCTGCTGCATTCGACCTGGTGGATCACGCATTGCTGGTCACCAGGTTGGAGGAAGTAGCAGGGTTCGCTAAATCAGCAGCTCATTGGGCCGAATCCTTTTTGAGCAAGCGCAGTGCAGGGTAAGCAGCACAATGGCAAAGGCAAAACCGACTGAACTTTTGCAAGGTGTTCCACAGGGGGCTTGCCTCTCGCCAGTCTTTTATAATATTTTTACCATTCCTTTTTTGATTTCTTGGAAAGTAATACGGTTGAGTTTACAAACTATGCTGATGACAAGCATTGTGTCGTCCCACTCACCAGCAATTTTGATGAGGATGAGAGCACAATTAACAGAATATAGGGATTGATCCAAAGATGGATGTGCTGTTAACAGGCTTGCACTTAAACTAACAAAACAGAACTGATGCTGGTGGGCACAGAAAATAAATCCCAGAAAATGGAGAAGGATTATGCAATCCTTCTGATAGATGGGTGTGAGATCAAAACAAAATGCAAAGTAAAGACCCTAGGGGTTTACCTCGATCAAAATCTCAACATGAGGGCACAGGTTGGGAGCTTAATATCTACAGTTTCATATTAGTTTAAGCTTCTGGCCTGTGCACGCCCATACATTTCAAGAGAAAACAGAGAAACTCTGGCTAGAGGCCTGATGGGCGCCAGACTCGACTACTATAGTATTCTACTGGTAGGGCTGCCTGTAACTGAGATTAATCAACTTCAAGTGATACAGAATAACACTGTCAGGAATATTATGGATGTGGGGAAGAGAGACCATGTTTCCGAGGCAAGGAGGACACTTCACTTCTGAAGGCCAGTATTATCTTCCATCTCCTCTTAATATTTCAAAAATGTCTAAAAAACACAGCACCAGCAAACTTAAAAGAGATCTTGGAAGAGAAATACCCCATGACTTAAGATCAAACAGTACCATCCAATTGAAAATTCCGTCTTGCAGTCTATTGCAAGTCGATAAAGGAGCCTTCTTTAGGATAGCCCCTCATGTATGGAACACCATACCCTTGATTTTAAGGGAGGAATCGTGAACACCTGTTTTCAGGAAAAAATGAAAGACATACCTGTTTAGTTGAATCCTGATTCTTGTTCTGTATATCGTTTCCTTAATTTCATGTTTGATGTTTTGTCTCCATATACTGTTTGTCCGTTCTGTTTCTTTATTGGTGCCCTTAGGCCCCGGGGTCAGTTGTGCGAAATATACATTTTTTAAAGTAAAGTATTTTTAAAGAGCTGTTATTGACTTCAACGTAGTGCCTGGATCTTTATCAGCAGCGGTTATTTACTAAGGATATGACCGGCGAGACACGAACACCAGGAGGAAGTCTTTCGCGGCAACACCCGGACTTTGCCTGACTTCTCAATCCAAGGATTGGCCTGCTTCAACGGGCCCCTCCCCTCCACTTCCCCTGAGCAGGGACATAATCCCAGCATGCAGCACACCACACGCGCGCACCAGTAAGTGGACGAAAGTGTGCTGTTGGCTGTTATTGACTTCAACATGGTGCCTGGATCTTTATCAGCAGCAGTTATTTACTAAGGATACAACCGGCCAGACATAAACGCCAGGAGGAAGTCTTTCATGGCAACACCCAGACTTTGCCTGACTTCTCAGTAATTATACTTGATCAGTGTGATTGGTCACATATTTCTCCCTTTGTGTCTCGCTCGATACATACTTGTCTGGATACGCCCACAGCCCTCTTACAAGTATTTTGCCACGCGTCCTCTGGAAACGCCCATCCCTGTTTGTAACCCACTCGAACTTGTCAGTATTAGAGACGCCCTGTGGGTGTACTACGCTGATCTTAATGGTAGCTTTTTTATCTCTTTTACATTTTTAGATCCAAGGATTGGCCTGCTTCAACGGGCCCCTCCCCTCCACTTCCCCTGAGCAGGGCCAAAATCCCAGCATGAAGCGCACCACGCGCGCGCACCAGTAAGTGCACAGAAGTGTGCTGTTGGCTGTTTGCGGTGCGAGGCGCGAGGTGCACTGCATGGGACTATGCAGCAGTACAATTAAGGGATTTAGACATTAATATTTGTGTGGTAAACTACTGAGCTCATATTTTTAATAATAGCACTGTGCAGTACACAATTTTAAGTGTGTCCACCAGTGAAACCTTAATAAAGGTGAGTGGAATTACAATTTTAATTTAGAAATTATCTAGCCATTACTTAACATCTTTTAACTGAGAATGAATCTAAGATCCAACAATAGCATTGATACTGAAGTGAAAAAGATAACTGACATGATTCAGCGCCCTAACCGTGCCTGTAAAAGAAAGATCATTAGTAAACAGGGTCTCTTACCTGAAGCCAAGTTGGCGAAAATGACAACCTTTTTTGATAGAATTGAGTCTATAAAATCGGCTAACACTAACCTGACTGAGAATGTAAGAACTGAGATAAGCGCGGAACTAGTGGATGGTCTCTCTAATAGATTACCATGTATCAGCGCTAAATTACTCTCGGAGTTGTTAGAAACTCAAAACAACAAAGAGAAGCTGAGATCCCACAAGAGTATAAACACTATAGACTCTTGTAACATCTGTACCGATATATCCATATGGAGTAGCACTGCTGTACTTCGACCAAATGCCCCCCAACCTATATATTTAAAAAAACTGGCAGGCTCTAGAATCTATGATACAAGAAACAGCAAATAATGACACTCATCATGATACCGTTATCAAAGAGGACTATAGCCACAATACTGGTCAATTGAGTAAACTAGCCGAAGAGGTGAACGAAAGATTTACTGTTGACCCCATTTCTGGCTTAATAATATATACTGTCACTTCACCTAAGGTGACAAATATAAAAATGTCTGTTCCCAAACCTAGAATGAATGCCAGTATGATTTCCATTAATAGCAGGCAATCATATGAGAATGAGAGTTTCACTCTAATGAAAAATGAGGAACTGTGGAAAGCTCTGGAAAGGATGTTAAATGAGATTGTTGAAAGATGTGACATGATTGAACGCAAGCTAGACAATCATACTACCATCCTACAAACAAACCCCTCCAAGGGACGCACCAAATTTAGAGAAGTCAGCACTAATACTGAATCACTTGTAATGACAATTTCCCAAGGTGGACTTGAGTCCGAAGTAAATACAGCTAAGGCAATTTATGATCAATATCCACAAGTTGTGGGGTATTCTATTGATCCTAACGCCTCGGTCTGCTGGCATAAGAAAAAATTGAGAAAGGGAAAAAAATTAATGAAGCAAAGAAAATCAAATAAAACTCAACGTCCATTTCCATATGATGTGTGTGAGAGAATGAACATTAATGGATGCATTGTAAGTGTCGAAGCCATGCTTAATAATGTGGAAAAATTCACAGCAATTTGTGCCAGTGTGGCCCCCTTAGAAGCCTTGAGACCCAAACCGATCCATATTAGCAAAGAACCCAACTTCTCAGGTAAACACACAGCAACAATTCATGCTCCAGCAGATATGAATGGAAAGGATAGTTACAAAAAACACAAGAGTCCAAGTAAAGTGCATAAGACCCTTAAATTAACCAAGCTAGTGGTGCCCACACTAGATGACTGGGTTGTCCCAGCAAAGCAAAAAGAAAAGAGAGGAAATCTCTACTAAGGTGCTAAAAGCTATTAAAACTCTCTTTGTTGAAGAAAAAATGAAGCCAGTTAAAAGCCCAGCCTCCTGTCCGGAGTTAGTATCCTCCCAGGAAGGTAATGCTAAAGGGAAACAGGCTGAAAAAGTTGTCCATTTTGGGGAAAATAGCAATGATAAAGCCATGATCCTACCTATAAGAGAGATCCATTGCATTTTGTCAAGGCATTACAGTTCCAGGCACTTGACAAATTTGGTCCAATGGTGTTATTAAACAGACAGCAGATAGTTGAACTCTGCTCATCGGTAGTTCCTCTGCGGATGGTAAAATCTAGCGATTTTAAGATTGTCGACCAATAAGTAACCCCAAAACTAATTATGACCAATGTGTGGTGTTCAGAAGCTACAACTCATGAATTCATATTAAGTCACCATGAGTATTTTACCAAACTAGGATATACCTGTACAGAAACCTCTATGTGAAGAGTGAAATATCTGAAGGTTCCCATTAAAGTAAAAAGAAGTGAGAACCCAGGAACCGTAAATAAGAATGAGACATCTATTGATACCAACCCACCTAAATCACTTAATTGTGCTAAAGAGCTAGTGAATCAGATCCATGCTAGTAAGGCCAGCCCACCGGAAAAAAATGTGTAACGCCATAGAACATGATGTAGCTAATAGAGATCTAGATACGGTCGGCTACTGGCAATGGCTCCCAATTGAGTTAAAATCTAGACTTGAACAATGTTCCTGATGACACCAACATGATGATCTCATGGAACACTAGAGGGAATCTGCATTATGAGAAAAAAAGACGGTTTCCTTAATAATTTAGATATTTTCTGTCTGGTCACATTCAAAGACACATGGCTATGTGATACATGTGATATAGATGGGTGGTGTACTATCCAAAGTCTGGCATCTAAAGGTCCGAAAGGCCGCCCAAAAGGTGGACTTCTAACAGGCATCAAACACCTATGGACCGGTGTTAAATCTAGCTGGTCTAATCAGATGATCCTGGGAGTGATTGTTAAAACTAATAGCACTCGTTTCCCCAGCCTCTTGCTTATAAATATTTACAACCCACCAAATGGAATTAAGAACAAAGAGAATATTGAGATGTTAACAAAAATCCTAATAGAACATAATGCTGTGCTTCCAATCATTATTGCAGGAGACCTTAATGCCAAGATATTCCTACCAGAGGACACCCTGTTTGATGATAAGACCTCTGGCCCTATTGCAACGGGTCTCTCCAATAGGTGTGGTGATGACTGGTGTAAACTGATACTTAACCAACAGATTACCATGCTAAATGGTCATACTAAAGGTGATGCTAATAGAGGGACAACCAGAGTAGGCGGGGGTAGTTTATCTACAATTGACTATATTCTAGTCAATGAAAACGACAATGTCATTATCGAAATGGCAATAGGTTGCCGTGAAGAAAGCAACCACTTTCCACTTATTGTAATGCTGGAATACCCCAAAGAGGAGGCTGAATATCACATGGCTGGGAACATAACAGTTAATAATGCAGCCAATCGGATCTCTTGGAATCCCACTAAACTAATAAAAGCTAATTGTGTAGCTGTTAAAAAGCTAACAGATTGGTTAGATATGATAAATGATAGTCAAATTGATACTGAAAATGAATTTATTAGTACATATTAAGTAGTCATAAGTAAGATCAAAGATGCTGCCTCCAAAAACGGAAGTATTCCAGCAATGGTGAAAGGTGGAATCTTATCCACGGCAAACATAACTCCTATTTTTCCTCAATTAACATAGCTAAAAATGCTTTGAGGAAAGCTATTAAGCAAATTGCTGAAACTAATAGTATCTATGCTACCATACAGATAACATGGCTAAAAAAAACAACACAAGAAGTGGATGCGTCACCATAAAAAAAAATAAGGCATGTGAAATTTGGTTAAATATTGCGGCCCAAGCAAAAAGTAACAACCACCAAGGGATGTGGAGGGTAATAAATGATGCAAAAAAACGCAAACTCCCAATTAACAGGTGAAATGGAGTGGATTATGCATATAAAACACACCTTGAGCTCTGATGAGAACATTAAGAAAGTACTGATGCCAAGTCAGGTATTTTGGGTAGGCAATTTCTCTGTATCTTCTTTAACTAACATGATAGTGAAACTGCATACTTCCAGAGCCTCTGGCCCTGACGGGACATGTAATGCACTCCTCCGTGTAGCCCCAGAAGTATGGGCTAAAGCCTTATATCTGCTGTTCAGATGGAGTGGTATGAATGGAGTGCTTCCAAAAACATGGCACGAAAGTGTAATTTTGCCGATATTCAAAAAAGGGGAATGGAAAGTCCCTTGTAACTATCGTATGTTGGCGATGCTAGACATCCCGGCAAAATTATTTGCAAAAGTATTACTTCGGTCTATCAAGCGGGTTTCGTGCAAAATCTTCCACTACTCACAATATAATGAATTTAGTATCAGCAGTTACATACTCATAGAATGTCAGCAAGTTGCCAGTATATGTGGTGTTCATAGATTTTTCTGAATCATTTGATACAGTGATAAGAGACAAACTTTGGAACAAATTGAAACTGTGGGGGATTCCAGAAGGGCTTTTATTTATGATACAATTACTCTATTCTGATACTTCAGTTAGGGTACGCCTAGATGATGAAGGACGGCTCTCCCAATCAATCCCCACAGTTTACGGGGTAAAACAAGGTTGCAGACTAGCAGTGACACTGTTTAGCCTATACCTGGCCAATTGTATGAATAAGGTAGACAAAAATATGGTTAACCCAGTGAAGTTGGGCACAATAGATCTACCATGACTGGGCTATGCTGATGATCTGGTCCTTCTAGACTATACGCCGGCAGGACTTCAAATAATGCTAAATAGCCTGTTGCTCTTTTCTGAAAATAAATGGGTTAAAGATTAACATCACAAAAACAAAGGTAATGGCCTTCTTGGGCAACACGAAACAAACTTGATCCAACAATTTTAAGTGGATGTTGCACTCTGAAAGACTCCACAAAGTTGTATGTTACCGTTATTTAGGAGTCATAATCGACTCCAAGCTGCTATGGAAACAGCACTGGGAGACAACTAAACCTTTATGCTTAAATAACACTGGTGTGATCAGTAAAGTCATAGGGAAACAAGGAGGTAACTCAGTAAATACAATCTTATTATTATATGCTAGTAAGATAATATCCTGTTTGTTATATGGTGCTGAGATCTGGGGAGGTAAATTTGCCAATGGAATGTGTAAATTAGAAGGAACATTTTTAAAATCATTGTTTAGGTTACCTAGTACAACATCATGTGAATACATTTCATTAGAAAGCAATTTTAGATTTGCGAAAGACATTTTGGAATATAAATCAGCAATGTTATATGCAAAATTAAGTATGCTAACTACTAGTACTTTTGTGGTTGAACTGATGAATACATTTATTATGGAGGGGCATAGAAAACAGTTTTCATCTTTAAGTAGACTACACGCTGTATATGTGAAATGGGCGACAGTTAATGCAAAGAGTTGGCCACTCCTAAAGCAAGTTAATATTAAAAAACTTTTACAAGGAGTGATATATAGCTATGCAAAGGAGCGCAACATGATTACCCTGTCCACCAAATCCACAAGTGGTTTGTTTTTAGAGCATTGGACGTTAACATCTGTGAAACCCAAATATCAATATGCCTTTCCCACTGCAGAAACTGTGACAGTATCTTATGTTCAAATTTAACCGTTGCGACACTATGGAAATCCTAGGAGCTAAACTGGGACTTGTGAGAAATTTAAGGTTTTGTAGATTATGTGGTATGTTAGAAATTGAAACTGCCAAACACTTGTTATGTAACTGTGAGAGTCTTGTACCCATTTGCGAAAAGTACCTATTACGCTATAAGAATTCTAGTCCATCTGCTGATGTTGAAATCATTTGGAAAAGATTGATGGAAGGTAACGATATTAACTTGGTATATGACATGATGAAATTGTATCCATTAGTTTTAACAATTTTAAAGGACCTATCAGAGGATATTTTTGTCTGAATAATTTTAAATAATCATGGATTGTGTGATTTTGTGTTTTAATCTGTTTTTATATGTAAAGCCATTTTTTGGCTATGAACATATTATAAATAAATAAATTAAATAAATAAAGTAAAGTAAAGTCAAGTGGCAGAGGGAACTTCAGCAGAATTATGACCACCAAAATAAATTAGAAAACCCAAAAAGCAAACTGAAAAATGAAAGAAGAGCAGGGGTCCCATAAAATGAGTTCGCAGAATCCCCAACAATGGAATTCTGCCCAATACCCTCCTGATTAGCTAAAACCTCCCAAAAGGTTTAGAATCTATGGGCACTCTGACAGAAGCTTCTAGCAATAGCAGCAGATTGTGTGAACCTCTGTCAAATCTTTCTGAACCTCCAGCAAAACCTCCATCTCTACTTCTGTTAATCTCCGACTACTGCTCAAACCTCCTGCTGGACCTAATACTGTACTCCTTGGCACTCCTGCACAAAGTACAATCTATGCCGCTGCATCCCTCTACTACTACGGGAGATTATCATAACTTTTTTGTGGATTGCTGTCTGTTTACCATCCAATCCTTCTTCAAATTCTACCACTTGGTTTTGAAACTATCCATGGACTAGTCCACCAGGGTGTAAGTAACTCAAACAACTACGATGCTGACCTCTTTTCTTTCCAAGAAAAAAAAAACACCTGGCGAAACATAAGTTTGTACCTGAACCCCATTTTGACCTCCTGCCCTAGGTACACAAGAGCGTCTTTGTTGGTACTTGATGGGGTCACAACATCAAAAGCTAAAGTAAAACATAACTTGTTCGTTTTGTATGTGTGTGGGAGGAGGAGGGAATAGTCATATCATCTTAATCAGCCCTGAATGGCATTAGCAGATGCAATTATGGGCATAATGTGGATTTGTACCTTTGAAACACTGCCATGCATACTTGGGGGGAGGGGGGGCAGGGCCAGATGGAATCGACCACTGCCTGGTTGTCAAATATTTGAATGTCAACCCCAGCATCGTGTCTCAAGAAAAGACCCCATGGCCTACTTCACCTGGTCTTACCGATAGACCACAAAACTGAACACACTTCCTCTCCAGTGAACAAGGAACTGATTGTGGCCCCCGTTCCTGATTCCTGGCACCTACACACTGTCCACTCACTACTCTACCTGAGAAAATATGAGCTGTTTCCCCTGTTACCTCTTCTGGTTGGTAGTGCATTCCTTAATGGGCATACACTGGCCACCCCCCCCCCCACATCCCTCATCATGTGTGTCTCTGATACCCTCAATATGTCCTTTGCCATATCAGGGGAATGTTCTCCATTTCTCCCAGAAAGCAATGTAGCCCCTCACGAAATACACAAATGTATCAACATGATGAAATATTTCACATACATTGCCATTAACAGTCCTTCTTTACATTAATGACAACACAGTAGCAACATTGCACATGACTAATGGGAAAGATACCTTAACCCCTGACATCCAAACTTCACCAGCAACGCACAGCATACTTCAATTATAATCTGCATGCACACTTGTCATCTGGATCATCCTCTTACATGGACTGTGCGAGTCAGGTGTGTTGCATGCACATGCATAATGGAGTGGCTACTTGACATGACATATTGCAGCAGATGGCATGCAAGGCTAACAAGACAGGAGTGCAAATTAAATTCTGCACAGTAAATACGCTACTACATCACTCCAAACACATGTGCACATAAACATCCCAAGGTGACTGACTACAGGAAGCTTGTCGCTGAGGTGCAACCAATAACAAAAAGCACATTCATAGCTGATCAAAGAGACAAGTCCGCTCTTAATGATGTAGGACAACTCCCATCTCTCATGACAGTGACCATCACCCATATATCACCCGATTGGATTTTTCATGCTCATCCCTATTTGAGCCACTTCATGCCACTACTGTGATGCATAAATCAACCTTATATGATGTTACTGCTTTGAATTCGTCACCACTTCCACCTAAGACTGGGCGTCTGCAATGGTGCTAAGGGGGGTCAGTGTCCAGCCAAGGGAATGGGGTCTTGGATAAAAAGAGAGGGCTCTCATTGTTTTCACAGTGAGTGTGGGTGTCAGATGTCCTAAAAGATCTGAAATGACATAGGAAACTTTTTTTGTGCTAGGTAAAGAAGTCTGTCTGACAGACTGAACATAACATACACATCGTTGTTCAGTGGAATGTACACCTGTATGTGGGAACCACTTGCAATCAAGATGACCACGTCCATTAATTTCACTGAGCATGTCAGAATGTACAGTCCCATCACTCAATCCTGTGCACAGTTGCATAGGCTCTTAAGTCACTGCCCTCTAGATCACTATGGCTCTGTCTGGAGAAAGAAAACGTACAGTCCAGCTTGGTTGAGAAAATATAACAAGAGAAAAATCCACACTCCAACCACAGGCTTATGAATACCAGGGTGCATGAAGAAGGGGTGGTGATGGCAACAGGATAGGGGTCTATGGGGGCATGGCCAATGTCATCAGTTGCATCATTCAGATGGTTATTGAGTGGACAACATTTCAGCCTGCATGATGAGCCTTGACACATCCTGTGTTGGATCCAGGGATGGAGCACTCTGACCATGCATGGAGAAAGCCTGGTCCTCATTGGCTAGGGCCACTCAGGAGAGGGATGCATGCATGAGCGCCTAATGGCAACAAGGTCCTGATGATGCTTATCACAAGAGGCCAACTTGTCAGCATACATGCTGACCCTTGATGTCTCCAAATGCATGTTCAGATTTTACCTCAAGGCAGCTATCTCTTGGCAGTGGATGTCCCTTGAGGCCATCATCTCATAATGCAGGAATTGCCTCAAGGTGAAGGCTTCTTCCCGAATCTCCTGCCTCAGGTGTTGCATTACGTCTCTCCTCTCCTGCTGCATCAGGTGGATTTCGACAGTTTGTGTAGCATTGGAGGAGAAGTCATTTTTGACCAGACGATGGATGTCCCTGGCCGTCTCTTGTTGGCCACTTGCATGCAGCAACTCCTCCACCCACTCCAAGATTCTTTCAAGCACAAGTTACCCACATGTGCATGGCCTACAAAGGCAGTCTAGAACCGTCCCATAGACATTTTCCTCTGCTGCTGCCTCCATGATGGGAGAAGGCAATGTTGCAGACACAGAAGCCACCAATGATGCAAAACTCTTCACTGCCAGGCCTAGGGTCTCCTGCCACTCCTCCTCTCCTCAGACTTAGTAGCCTCAAGAAACTAAAGGAGCTCCATAGGATCCAGATTACTCAGTGCTGGTCCCGCTACCATGTCCCTCAGTATGGCTTGTACATCAGATTCTCACCAGACACAACACCTCAGGCTGCACTTATGGATGGCTGTGCTCATCATCCTCCTCCAAACTGCTGTATCTTCCCCTGAACAAAGTCTGAGAAGAATATTCAGAGGCCGATCCAGCTAATTGTGAACATTGTGCTAAAGGGGTCCAAGCCTGAATGAGGGAGATCCGTGCTCCAAGCCCGAACGAGGGAGACCAATTGTGAATATTGTGTTAAAAGGGGGTCCGAGCCAGAAGGAGGGAGACCGATGGTGAACAGCGGACTCGAGAACTTGTGAATGTGAACATTCTCATAAGAAAGGAACTTAGGTGCTTGTTTGTTACGTCAAGCCCTCTACAATAAGAGACATATTGGGAAAGAGACTTTGGCAGACGGCCCTGATACCTATGCTTTGAACTGTATTGTGGCAGAGAAGCCAGTGTGTGTGCGAAGCTCAAGGGTACCACCTTGTCCTATGCTAACAACTAGGGGAAGGGAAGCCATCTGCTCAACTATCCTGACATATAATTTCTTGAACACTTTTCTTTCTGCATACATTGTTGTCCCAAACCATTTGTATTTAGAAGTAAGGATTGATAATAGGTGTATTAGTATAGGCCCTTTTATTTTGACAGATACTCCACTATGAATGTGTTGTTATTATTTGACGTTCGTAGCTTGCTCCCATACTTAGATTTAGGGCTAGACAGGCTTTCAACCAACCCATTGAAGTTCAATAAACACCCTTGAACTGTGATAACTTGTGTCTGTCTTCACTCTATGATACCATGCCTTCCTTACAGTACTGAGCCCCTCTTCTGTTCCATGGAGGCTGTTGTGAACAGAGCGTAAGGTGTGGCTGCGGCGGCAAGTGCCGCTGCAGCCAACATAGGGTAAGTTGGGGGTGGGGGAAATAAAAAAAGGAAATGGATGGTGGGGGAAGATGGCAGTGGGGGGGTGACAGCCTTCATGAGGAAGTAGCTTGCCTGATCCTGAATGTATGTGACCCGAATTCTGATGGGTCCCATCCCACTGCCATAATAGCTTTTTTAAGCATGGTTTGCAGCTGAAACCTGCTGAGGCCATTGCTGTTCTTGTGTCTAAATAACTGCTCACCTGTCTGGTTGCTGATTCCGAGGAAAGCTCTGGTGTTGCAGACTGGGCAATATCTCTTGTTATCAATGCAATAGAGGTTTATAATTCTACCTTTTCCCCACTGATCAGTGGATTTGTTTAGTTTTATGGCCATGCACTCCTTACCAGGTTAATATCTGATAGTGCCAGACCCTCCTCAGAATTTTACTGACCCTGAATGCCCCAAAGTAGTTCCGGGTGAATGCCACTGTGAATAAACTTGTTTAATATTTGTTGGTGCAAACCTTGTGAAAATTGACCAACAAGCATTTTAATATATTAAAAATTCAATGGGTACCTGGTGTCCCTCTTCCTGCCCTCTATTTTTGCCCACCCTTTTAAGGCGTACCTTGTGAATACACTGTGTGTGGGGTTTGGGATCAGCCACCACAGCTAGCCTGCAGTAATAGGAGACTGCTGCTAAGTGTGATGTAGCCCAAGCATGTGACTTGTTCTCCTTGAATGCTCATTCCAGGAATTCGTTCACATGCTTCTCCTGGATGTCCCTTATGTTATCAATCAATATTATTGCCTTGAAATCCATGAGGCATTAATTGTATAGTTTTGCAGTTTTTTGTGCAAATGCATTTTTTGCCAGATCCTCCAAAATGCCAGTGGGCTCACCTGTAACCCCGGCTTGGGGTATCCTGAGGCCTGCAGCCCCCATCTTTTGGGTGCAGTCATGTGCAGGATTTTCCTTCAGCCATCCTTGCCTCCTGCATTGGGAGGTCCTAGCTTGTTTCACTCCAGTATTGCCCAAGCTTCTTGTGAAACCTCTGTCCTCAATGCCTCTGCTTGGGGTTTTCAGTCTCTGAATGTTTGGATCTGCAAACGAGATACTGCATCAGCAGCATTATTATTCTGGCTACACATATGCTGTGCTTTTATTACAATTTGTTATTTTAATGACTGGCTGGTAATTGACCTTAGCACTGTAAGCACCAGTTGGCAAGACATGGAACCTTTGTTTAAAATCTGTACCACTGCCATGTTGTCAGACCAGATGGTTAGCTCAGTGTTGCCCAGTGCTGGCCCCCAAGTGGAGATGTTGTAGGTCTCTTTTTGGAGATTGGTACACACTTGGATAGGTGTCTGGAGACTGCTTATTCACCTCTGCCAATTCACTTCTTCAACATTGTGTTCCTTTATGCTGTCATGGCTGTTTAGGTGGTCATTTGCATGTTGCATGTTTATATGGATGCGCTCACATTTCAACAATAAACATGGCTTTGAAGTTTTGGCTACGATCAAAATGGATGTTGTATACCTTTGATTCAATGGCCTCCCCAACTCACATAGGAACAATGTGACCTGAAGGGCCAATGACCACATTGTAGCAGCACAAACCATGTGGTAGACAGTTGTTGTGCAGATGAGTTTAATCCAAGGGGAAGCCATGGAAGATGTGTTTACCCTCGAACCACCAGCTCTGCTTGCACATGATGCTGTTGGTTGATGAAATCTACAAGATTTCCTGCTTTGCAAGACGCGAGCCAGAAGGGTTGAGGAAGATAAGTTCTCAACACAATTTGGCCATGCCCTTAAATGCATTATACGGCTGACACCTCCATTTTGCTGATCAAGACCCCCAAGCTGTTGTGAACTTTCTAGAGTCTGTGAGTGGGTGTGGGAATCCATTTATGTCTGGTATGTGACTTTACTCTTTTCACAAGTGATGCTGAGGTGTGGGCCAGCATACAGTTTTACAGTTGTGTGTGCTCTCCAGCCAACAAGATTGTTACGCAAGTGGGAGAACACATGTTGTGTTCCTAAGTGCAAGATGTAAGTTGGAAACATGCAGTAACAAGTTGCCCAGAGAGTGTTTTAGGAAAATGACATGGAAGTGGAGATGGCCTACTAAGGTGGGCTGGAGCTTCAACGTGAACATTTTGCAGCCAGCTCATTCAAAAGGATTTCACTCAGACATTACGCATTTAAACCAACATCTGCTGCCGGTACTGTACTACATAACTGTGGGTGTTGTAGTAATGTATGTTTTGGTTACATATAGGTGAGGTGGCACCTTGTTAGGGCAATTTCTTTGAGGAAGTAAAGTGGGTATGGAATGCTGAGAGTAGGGGTAGAGTGATGAGGATTTGAAGGTGCAGATCAGTAGGGGTACTGGGACTTGTTATGCTCAAATATTAGTTCTCAGAGGACTTTTAAACATCGAACCACATTTTTCTTATAGATCGTTATTAATATACAAATGTACATTGTTAATTATGTCCATACCCAAATGTTTTTGTGCAATACATGTAATTTGTAATTGTGTTTATGCCAATCATCTTCCCATATGTATTAAATCATAGTCCGCCATCTTTAGGATTCATGATAATTAGTACATTCTGCTCTTTAAATCATACCTTAACATTGCATGTTTTTGTCATTCCAAAACAGATTTACGACATGTGCACTCTCCACTGTCTTGTATTCCTATGTATACAAAATTCCTGTCTTCTATCTGTCTCTATCTTTATGAAGAGTTTCTCCATAATTTATATTAAAACGTTATATGAGCTTTATTATTTTTAAGGATATGGTAGTGATGTGGTAATGATCAAAACAAGATTCCCTTCTACTGCTTAGGGAGAAGTTAAAAACGTTTGTCAATATTTTTTTCCTGAACTTCCTACAGTCCATCTGCCCTTAGATGCAGGTTTCCTTTGAGGTTCCTCTATACTGAACATATGCATGATACAAATCACTATTACATTACATTGCATTACGTTACAAGAACTAAAACATTTCAAATAAATTACTACATGTATTCCCTTGGGGCACATGAACATCAGTCTGTCTATCTAAATTGTCTCTCTCCGTTGCAGTATTTGCATTAAATTTCCTACTCTTCTAGTTAACAGTACCACATCTAAAATAACACATCTAAGTTGGGCAACTATATGTTTTTTTCTCCTCAAAAGGTATTGCTACAGGGAATTTCTCATTTTAAATCCTAATGTTCAACTTGTGTTCCATCCACCAAGTTTTACCTTTTCTTGATGTTAAGCCAACATAGTATATCCCACATGGGCATTCAATACCTTAAAGTGCATTAAATGAATCACACGTTTCAAAATATTGAAATGCTATCTTCTGACTTGTATGTGAATGAATGATACATTCTCCTCTTATGAGATTATTGCAATGTTTACAATTTCCCCAAGGAAAGGTTCCTAGTTTAGGTGGCTGTGTGATGGTACTTTTTTCTGTTCTGAATTCTGCTTTAACCAACATATTTTTAATTGTCAGTTTGTTTCGATATGCAATAGTTTGTGTTTCTTCTTTAAATAATCTGCTTGTTATCTCATCACTGAAATATTTTCCATTTTTTGATGATGATGGTTTGAATCTTGATCCAGAGTATTTTGCCACATAAACTAACAATGGGACATTACATTTGTGATTGCTTTATTGTCGGAAGTGCCTAGTTTGTCTGATGTGGTTTGACAATCAGTGTTCTCAATTTTTTTCTTGAGTCACATAGGACCCGTTTCTTGGTCCTATCCTCTCCTCTCTCTGACTGTTTTGGTGTGTGGGTTGCAGGTCCCTCAGCCTCTTGGTGCCTTGGTGGGTGATACGATGGGTGGGGTGGTGGTCCCAGAATCAGTGCCTCATTCGTGTTTTGGAATTGTGAGAAATCCGAGAGATGTGACTGCGAAGCAGAGTGAGGTGACCTGCTCAGCCATAGCTGTGTGTGGCAGTTCCCTTCAGGGATGTGCCACAGTACGAAATTGAAGTGACCAGTTAACTAACGGAGTAAGTTATATTTGATGAAGGGACCTCCATTTAGCACACAGGGGGAGAGGGCCTTCCAGGTCCCAGACACCTTGTTGGTGGCAAGGTAATTGGGGCTGCGCGTACTATATTAAGGCCACCTGATTACTCACCAACAACTCTGGGTAGTTTGTGATGTGAGTTGGTACAGTGACTTTGGGGCTCCCCTAATGTAAATGAGGGCCCTTTGAGCTGTGCCATTTTTAGGGAAACCCAACGTGTAGCATCTAAGTGTAGTGTAGTGGTTGAGCCCTGGGTCTGATGAGTTCACTGTACCAAGTACAATTGTTTTTTCCCTTGAATTTTGATAACAAATTTTCAACGGATGGCCTGGTTTTAAATTGCTTCTCTGCTTTGAGTGTTTCCTCTGACTCTGTGCTCTGCCTGAAGTAGATGCTCATCCTGCTGTATCTGCTGGCTTTCCGCATACCAGTGTATAATTGGTGTTGCCTTATGTGGGCAAGTGCACAGGAAATTGCAATGGGTATTCTATGGCCTGCAGTGGCGGTCAGCGGCAATTAAAAATCCTGGTAAGATCTGCGGATCAATTCCATCAATTGATTGTCTGAATGACAATTGTTTCTACCATTACTAATACCGTGCCCTGATATAGACCTCGAAGTAATCATCATCATATTCATCATAATGCCTTTTTTTGACAAAATGTCATTTGTCATACATACAAAATATACATGTTATAAACATTTAAACAAGTATTAAACATATATAATAAAAATAATGTCATGATATGATATAAATTAATACACTAAGGAGGAGTTACCACATGGAAGTGTGAAAATCAGGTTAAAAGGACAAGTTTAAAAAATGCCAATATGTTTAAAACAAACAGCCCCTATCTAAAAAAGCCTCTGGATCTAAGGTGGTGTTATAAGATACTAAACATTCATCATGACAAACACAATCATAAAGTTTGAATAATTTTCGCTCGTATGTGCCAAGCGCTATACATGACTGTTACCACATTATTTTAATAGACACATCCTCGGTTTGTCTGACCAGAATCAAGGCACGTTCAAGACGATGGTTGTTTGCAGCATTAAGAAATGGCCTCAAGTATTTAGCCCAAGATATCCTATAACTAAAACATAAAAACATAAAATGAGCCAGTGTTTCATTTACCAATCCACATGCTGGGCAATCATCAGTGCCTTGATCATTCCATTTGCAAGTAACACTCCCTATACTGACAATGTCAAATCTCAACTTTGAAAGGAGTGTGTGTGGAAAAGGCAGATGCATGTTGTCCAAATACGGCTCAAATGCCACAATTAGCTTTCCTGGCAAATACATTGGTCATGCAGACTATTTGCTACATGCATCTAAACAACTCCTCCTTGACAACTCACCAGCCACATTCTTCTATAACATTACACATGCCTTGGTCATAGATATAGGATTATTCCACAGATTGTCAATGTTCAAACATTTCAGATATCCTTTTTCATTAGTAAATCAGGACAATGACCTCTGTGATGAGTCCTCACAAAAACCTCTACCTGATCTTGACCCTAAGGGTGGCATAGGCAGGAGAATCACAATAGAGGAGAAGATCTGCAAGGGAATGGGAGGGCTCTGTTGGGAGGGCCACAGTATTTTTCTTCCTCAGAGAAAATTTCTGTAAGACCGGAATCTGTAATGGCTTGAAGTGGGAGGGACCTGTTCCTTCCCAAAGCTAACTATCTTGATGGTGGCATACATTGTCAAAACCTATCAATGTTAAATGCAATTCTTCAAATATACACAGCTCAGATTCTGAAAACCTAAATTCCCCTGTAAAGACAAACCGCTCATTAAATCCTTATAATATTTGTTTAGAAGTTGTAAACAAGGATAGAAGGGAAGTTGATAATAATATTCCCTTTGAAAGAAGAAACAGGAACATTGAGGAATTATTTATTTTATTTATTTTATTTTTTTGATATAGTTTGTTAACAGAGTAAATGAGATATACATACAAACAATTCCAATGCATAAGAAAAATAGACATTTTTAAAGATGAACATTCATCACTTCCTCAATTCATCATATACTACTTCATTTATGATTTAAACAAATACAATCACATTTGATAGATCTTCAGACCATATGACAAAAGGACGACCACACCATACAGCGTTAACTGATGCCAATTTTTTCTCAAAGGCTACCCACACATATAAAAAGGCAATGGCCATTGACATGCTACAGCCACAGATAACATTCCGTCAAAATACGTCACTTTGAATATCTTGAAAACCTTCTGCACAAAGTCGATTATATCTCATAAAATAACTCATATAATACTTGTACATGGCACTGCAGTCGGTTAACACATACCGCAGTATTTCTATTACACCAAGTTTTTTGCAGAGGCGGAAAGGCTGCTCCCCTTTAGGCATGCCCACCCAAGCACCTGTGATGTCCAACACCGGGTGCATATGTAGTCTGATCTTGATAAATACCCAATGAAGTTTAGGACATGGGAACTACAAAACATTTCTGTGGGCAACAATATTTAAAATATAAGCCAACATAATGATTCAAAGATAATAAACACCCACAGGTTTATGATTATTGGTCCTAGAATTGGCTCTAGAAAACACACGTTCTTTCCCCAATCCAGAGACCATACAATTAGCTCAAAGAATTTCACATTCTATTTATCAAACTCAGATAATTCTGGAACACCCACCACTAGATAGTGCATCCCGGAGCTATTTAAGAATATAATTCCCCTCTGCATATCTGATTTTTGAGTAGAGATTGCCTCTGTTAATTAAGCAACAAGCCCTGAGCCACGGGGGCATTACTGAGTCAGGTAATGCCCAGCAGCAAGGTGCTTATTGCTATTAGTACCCCAGCACATAATACAGGGGTACTGAAGTTATTTTTTTTCTGTCCAGAAATGCTGCAGCGTTACGGAATAGAAAAATAACATTTTAAAAATTGGCAGCCGGGGAACGGGAAACAAAGTCTGTGTTCCCTTTCCATGGTGGCCATTGAATAAAATAGAAAAAAAGTTTTAGAAAAATGGCCACCATGGAAACAGAAGAAGGGACTACATGTAGCCCCCTCTCTCTTTCTATGGAACCCATTAAAAAAGTCAACAAAAAAATGGCCGCCATGAAAAGGAGAGAAAGGTCTACGTCTTTCTTTCCATGATGGCCTGTCGCGGATCGGGAGTGGATTCGCTGGGGACAGAAGTGATCCCAGCGCGTCCACTCCTGAAATGGACCAAAAAGAAGGTAAGTGGGGTGGGGAGGGCGGCGAGGGGATTGTTTGGATTGGGGGCACCAGCGGAGGGAAAATTGGAATGAGGATTCAACAAGGGAACCCTCCCGTCCCCTGCACACTTTAGGATGTTTGGACTAAGTCCACTACTGTTTTCTCATATTAATACAAAAACATATAAACCAAAGAGTTCAGTTGTGTGTTTTTATAGCAAAAGTTTATATCTAAAGTGTCAAATACACAATATTTCAAAAGGAGAAACATTTACAAATTCAAGAAGCAAAGCAGTGCAATAGTAGGTCACAATAAATTTGAAACAATGGTGGAATCCAATTCATGTGGCGATGCGTTTCGAGGATACTTTCCTCTTCTTCATATGGCCAAAATTGAATTCTTCATACAAAAGGAAAAAAACAAAGGGGAGAACGTTTGTACAAGTTTTTTATACCTGGAGGTAATTCATTAAACTCATGCTGTACATTTCAGTCTCATCTGTGAGCCAGAACAGACTACATTGTCAGAGAAATTGTAATTAATCTAGTACCACAAGGGCACATTCATTCCCAGTTAAATTCAGGGTGAGGGGAGGAGAAGAGGTTCAGAGAGCCGTTTCTAGTCCAGTGCAAGAGAAGTCGTTGTTCAAAAGTGTTTAGAAGCGTTTAGAAAGAATGTAGGTAGGTAAAGGAGCCATATAGGACAAGATATAAGAAGGTATAATTACCAGTAAGCAAAGTGTTCGAGGGCATCGGGTGCAGATAGAGATCCTTGGTGGTGAATCAAGCGATGTGTAGATCCTCCACGGAAATATAGATTGCTCTAGTCAAGAGGAAGACACAGCTGCAACAAACATGAGGAGCAAGTGAGAAGAAATCAAACTATGATGAAAGGTAAGTTCAACCCTAGGCACTAGAAGAAATGTAGTACCTGTGGAGTGTACAAGAGGAGTGGCAAGTGCTGGAGAAAATATTCGAACGCATGGAAGCCTGATATATTCGGGGTTAATTCACGTTAAACACTGTGTAACTTCTGTTCAACGTTCATCAAGAGTCAGCAAAGCACTCTAGAGAATACGATATAAGTGTGAGCTTGAGAGGAATACTAAAACAACATATATTGATACAATACTATCCACAACTAAAGTGTTAGCGGATGAAAAAAATACCTTGTGGTATACGCTTAGCAGTTATGGTGCGCGAGCTGTCAGGCACAGCGTGCTGGCAATGCACTTTCTTCAGTGGGCGGTTTGTAAGCATAGGAACTCCGGCAAAACAAATACAGTGCACTTGTGCACTACGAGTCTCAATGCGCAGATGATGATCTGTGAAAAAGTGTAACGGAGAATTAACCCGGATCGAGGTTAAGAAAGTACTTAAACTAGAAATCTCAATGGGATAGACAATGCCTGGTAACGTGCGCTTACCTGCACAATAGGAGACCAATCGCAAAGACAGCTGCCGCCGGTCAATGCGTCCTAGCAGCTATGGGAACGGCGCGCAATGTGGAAGAAAAAGGTTGGCGAATGTGAAGATAGAGAAGGGACTAAAGTAGTCACCTAAAGGATCGGCCATCTTAGAATGGAGTAAGACGTCATCGCGTGAGCCTACCGAGGTAAACCACAATGTGTCAAGAGGAGTGAAAGTATATGTGGAATAAATAATAAAATTGATGAAAATAAAGATAACAAATAAAGGGAAAATAGAAAAAGTATGAAGAGAAAATGTAAACAATACTAATGAGAAATCCTGCAGAGTCAGCAAAAAGAGACTATTCAATGGAGAAGTAGAAAGAGTAGGAGGTGCCACTGAAATACAGAAACATCAAAATGAAACAAGTTCCATCCGCCAGAGTCCAAATGAAAGAGGGAATTTTAACCACTCACAAGGTTAATTTGCATAATGCATGGCTGAAGGGTGGACACAACAAAATAAGCACAGTTTGTATACATAAGTTGTCGTCCAACGTATAACACAAGAGTTCATTATATGTATATACATATATATACATTTTAGTTCAACCTTCAGTGGCGTATGTATTAAAAGGGTATCAAGAGAATAATACAAGTCATTGCAAAATACAATCTGATATTACTTGTTGGCAGTTAAAATTTCCAGATAAAATAAACTTGACATAACTTTGATCTTTACAAAAAAACAAGATGCTAGTGTTAGAGGTCAAACATACCCTATTCACAGGAAACAATTAAGAGTAAAATCTTCATTGAGGCCCCAAGGTTGCAAAGAGCCCATTGTGTCGATCCAATAGGCTTCTCTCTGTAGTAAGAGGGATTGAAAGTCACCGCCCCTTGTTGTGTGTTTAACAACTTCAAGTATCTGAAATTTAATTTGGGCAATGGAATGTTCTCAGAATTGAAGTGTCGGGCTACTGGTGAATATTGGTTCTTACATCGTATGTTTCATTTGTGTTCTGTTAGTCTTAGTTTTATGGGTCTTTTTGTCTGGCCAATGTATACCTTCCCACACGGACATTTCAGTAAATATATTACACCTGATGACAAACAGGTAGAGTAGTCTCTAAGTTTAATTTTTTTGTCCAGTTCTCGGGTGGGTTACTACATCACCTTTGATGACGTTGTTGCAGTGTGTACATCCCAATCAAGGGAAGGTGCCCAATTTTTTAGTGGTCAGAAACAGTTGCTTATCCTTCGGTATTTTTTCTGCCCTTACTAGTTTATCTCTAATGTTCCTACCCCTTTTGTAACACATCATTGGTGGGGTTGGGAATAATTCTAGCAACGTTTGGTCATTGTGAAGAATGTTCCAATGCTTCTTAATGCTCCTTGTGATTTGAAAACTCTGTCTTGAGAATTTCGATATAAATAACAACGGTGTGTCCTTACCACTTGGTTTTGTTTTTAACAAGTCGGTGCGTGTAATCTCTGATGCTCTGTTTTTAGCAATTTCCAAAACATATTGAGGATAGCCTCTATTCTCAAATGTATCCACCAGGTTGTTGCATTCCTGTGTTAGAACTTCTGGATCAGAAATGATCCTCTTAAGCCTTAGGATTTGGCTATATGGTAAGCTTTGGAGCATAGCTCTGGGGTGAAAGCTAGAGTAATGTAGCAGGTTGTTTGCATCAGTTGGTTTATTATATATGGATGTAGCGACTACGTTGTTACTAATTCTCAAATTAACATCTAGGAAGTGGAGATATGGATTACCGACTTCCATGGTGAACTTGATACGAGGATGTATTGAATTGATGTACTCAAAAAACAGGTCCAATTCTGCACGTGTGCCACACCATATGCCGAAAATGTCATCTATAAATCTCTTCCATGTCAGGATGTAAGGGGACCATGTGGGATGTTCTAACACATTTTGGCTTTCAAACTGAAACATAAATGTATTTGCATAGACAGGTGCCATCGATGATCCCATCGAGGTTCCGGAAGTCTGTAAGAAGTATTTACCCTGGAATCTGAAGTAACTTAAATAAAATGAGGTTGAGCAACTCTAGGACAAATTGTGGATTGCCCTGAATCTCTGAATTGTTAAGTAGTAGCCATTCGACAGAATCCAGACCTTCGCCATGGGGGATCGAGGTGTATAGACTGCAGACATCAAGACTAAATAGAATACATTCTTCACTGATAACTGAAAAATCTTTGAGGCCGTTCAAAAAGTCGGTTGTGTCCTTTAACCTTAGGGCCTCAATGAAGATTTTACCCTTAATTGTTTCCTGTGAATAGGGTATGTTTGACCTCTAACACTAGCATCTTGTTTTTTTGTAAATATCAAAGTTATGTCAAGTTTATTTTATCTGGAAATTTTAACTGCCAACAAGTAATATCCGATTGTATTTTGCAATGACTTGTATTATTCTCTTGATACCCTTTTAATACATACTCCACTGAAGGTTGAACTAAAATGTATATATATATATATATATGTATATACATATAATGAACTCTTGTGTTATACGTTGGACGACAACTTATGTATACAAACTGTGCTTATTTTCTTTTGTCTACCCTTCAGCCATACATTATGCAAATTAACCTTGTGAGTGGTTAAAATTCCCTCTTTCATTTGGACTCTGGCGGATGGAACTTGTTTCATTTTGACGTTTCTGTATTTCAGTGGCACCTCCTACTCTTTCTACTTCTCCATTGAATAGTCTCTTTTTGCTGACTCTGCAGGATTTCTCATTAGTATTGTTTACATTTTCTCTTCATACTTTTTCTATTTTCCCTTTATTTTTTATCTTTATTTTCATCAATTTTATTATTTATTCCACATATACTTTCACTCCTCTTGACACATTGTGGTTTACCTCGGTAGGCTCACGTGATGACTTCTTACTCCATTCTAAGATGGCCGATCCTTTAGGTGACTACTTTAGTCCCTTCGCTATCTTCACATTCGCCAACCTTTTTCTTCCACATTGCGCGCCGTTCCCATAGCTGCTAGGAGGCATTGACCGGCGGCAGCTGTCTTTGCGATTGGTCTCCTATTGTGCAGGTAAGCGCACGTTACCAGGCATTGTCTATCCCATTGAGATTTCTAGTTTAAGTACTTTCTTAACCTCGATCCGGGTTAATTCTCTGTTACACTTTTTCACAGATCATCATCTGCGCATTGAGACTCGTAGTGCACAAGTGCACTGTATTTGTTTTGCCGGAGTTCCTATCCTTACAAACCGCCCACTGAAGAAAGCGCATTGCCAGCACGCTGTGCCTGACAGCTCGCGCACCATAACTGCTAAGCGTATACCACAAGGTATTTTTTTCATCAGCTAACACTTTAGTTGTGGATAGTATTGTATCAATATATGTTGTTTTAGTATTCCTCTCAAGCTCACACTTATATCGTATTCTCTAGAGTGCTTTGCTGACTCTTGATGAACGTTGAACAGAAGTTACACAGTGTTTAACGTGAATTAACCCCGAATATATCAGGCTTCCATGCGTTCGAATATTTTCTCCAGCACTTGCCACTCCTCTTGTACACTCCACAGGTACTACATTTCTGCTAGTGCCTAGGGTTGAACTTACCTTTCATCATAGTTTGATTTCTACTCACTTGCTCCTCATTTTTGTTGCAGCTGTGTCTTCCTCTTGACTATGGCAAACTATATTTCCCGTGGAGGATCTACACATCGCTTGATTCGCCACCAAGGATCTCTATCTGCACCCGATGCCCTCGAACACTTTGCTTACTGGTAATTATACTTTCTTATATCTTGTCCTATATGGCTCCTTTACCTACCTACATTCTTCACACTTCTAAACACTTTTGAACAACGACTTCTCTTGCACTGGACTAGAAACGCCTCTCTGAACCTCTTCTCCTCCCCTCACCCTGAATTTAACTGGGAATGAATGTGCCCTTGTGGTACTAGATTAATTACAATTTCTCTGACAATGTAGTCTGTTTTGGCTCACAGATGAGACTGAAATGTACAGCATGGGTTTAATGAATTACCTCAAGGTATAAAAAACTTGTACAAACGTTCTCCCCTTTGTTTTTTTCCTTTTGTATGAAGAATTCAATTTTGGCCATATGAAGAAGAGGAAAGTATCCTCGAAACTCGTCGCCACATGAATTGGATTCCACCATTGTTTTATTGTGACCTACTATTGCACTGCTTTGCTTCTTGAATTTGTAAATGTTTCTCCTTTTGAAATATTGTGTATTTGACACTTTAGATATAAACTTTTGCTATAAAAACACACAACTGAACTCTTTGGTTTATATGTTTTTTGTATTAATATGAGAAAACAGTAGTGGACTTAGTCCAAACATCCAAAAGTGTGCAGGGGACGGGAGGGTTCCCTTGTTGAATCCTCATTCCAATTGTCTCTTGTTTGTAGGGGTCTTGTGCCATGGCCTCAGTTCCTCACCCGCACCTAAAATTAATCTACAGCATCTCTTAAATGTATGTTTCATTGCCATTTAATTTGAGGTGTGCATCAATAATCAACCTTTCACCAGCGGAGGGAAAACACTTGCATCAATCCCCGGCTGTGGAAGATGGGAGCCTCCAGCTGTGCGGTGGCTCGGAGTGGGGATTCCCCCATTCCAAGCCCCCTCATTGGCTGAGTGGCTGCCAACCCCCCCCCCCCCCCACCGGGGACATGAAGGAATGTAGTGGGCAGAGAGATTCCCAGTCGGGTAAAGCCCTGGCAAGAGCCAATCAGATTGATTGTTACAATGTGATTGACCCTTGCTGGGTAGTAATACTAATTATGGTACTCAGTCAGCATATGCCAAGTTCAATATGTATTGGTCGAATGGCCGTGGTTTTAGATAGCACCGATATATTTTATCAAATGTAGCCCACGAAACAGTCAGATCAACCAGCAGAGTCAGTGTAGGAGCATTCCAGAATGTAACAAAAGTTCCAACCTTTTTTAATCAGAGCATTATGGAGGCAGCTCTAGAGTTTCGCTTTTTAAACAAACTGTTCCTTTTTATTGTTGGTCACCTCATAGCCCAGATAACTATAACATGGAACAGAGTAAATATCTTTGATTTTTCCTTTGATTACTCCAAATCTCATGACTTCAAATTTTTCAAAGTTAATATGGATATCCCTTACTTTTGCATAGGCAACCAATGCAGAAACACTTCTACTAATACCAATGTATAATAAAAAATTGGCAAATCATCGGCGTATGCTAAATACGTGATACTTTCCTGGACTAATTTGTGAGCGAAATTACGAAGATCACTGACACAAATTCCAACATCTGCCATAAAGAGGTTGAACAGAACAGGGGCGAGGACGTCACCCTGCTTTTCACCCCTTCAGATATTAAAAGGGTCAGAGAATGCCCCCAAACTGTTCAGCCTTACTTGTGCTGTAGTATTTTCATAAAACAATTGACAGATGGCTGGGCATACCCATATCCTTCAATTTAGTCTAAAGTTTTACACAGTCAATGGTATTCGAAATGCAGCGGCAACATTGATAAATAGTATGCAGAGAGGCGAAGAGGCATAAAGTCCTGGGAATTCACAACAAAGATATTATGTGTGCCTTATAAACCTCTCCGAAAGCCAGTCTAGTATATGCTTAAAATATTCCCCTCACAGATTCATTTCTCAATATTTCTTAAAACACAGGTGGTAAATGTTTTACTAGGTCTGTCCAGTATGGTCAATGGCTGATCATTTCTTGGATCATCTCTATTACTGTGGGTAAAAACAGGTATAATGCTATGTTATGTCTGTTTATTGAGTGCCAAAGCCCACAGGCGAAAGGATGCTTGCACAAACAACACAACACAAAACAAGCATACTAACAGAGGGAAGACAGAGGGCTACATGTGTCTAGGCAAATAGGATCGTTTTTAAGCCCTTCCTAAAGGGGCATCTCTCTGGAACAGTCTTCCTGCCTCTCTGAAACTTGCGGAGAGCCATCTTCGGTTCCGGAAGCTCCTCAGCACCTTCCTCTTTGCTTCTGCTTTCTCTCCCCCTCCCCCCTGCTGAATTCCTGACCGAAACTGCACTGGTTTACCTGGCCACCCTTTCTGATCCCTGGCCCAGCCCAGCTAATTACCCACCTGCACTACCTCCCTGGCAACCCTTGCACCTGGGGACCGCTGTTCTGTATCAGTACAGTCCCCTGCCAGCACTTATGTCTGCATTTCCTTGCACTTGCCACCAGCTGGCCGTCTTATTTATCTTATTTATTCTACTTTTCCCATGTACTGCACTTTCCCCTCTCCCTCCTCCCCGCTCTTTTCACTTTTTCCTTCTTCCCTCCTTCCCATGCATGTGCGTGATCTGAATGATACCTGGCCTAGTAGGATCATTATCTGTTTTCCCTTTGTCCCCCCCCCTTGCCTCGTCACGCCTTGAAACACTTGTGTATAGGTGCGTTATAAATGCCATATCATATAATTTCATATCAAGAAGGTCATTTTACATTCCCAATCCAGTGAATAATCTGTTCCATTCCTGCACAATCAAAACTGGGAAAGAACAACCGTTTCCCCTGACTCTCTCAAACTGGGGAACTGCAAGGCCATATGTTTCAGAAGACCGTAGATTACGGCCAGGTTTGTAAATTTCCAATTTGTCCTTCAAGTGGATAGGGTCATTTCCTAAAGAGACATTTATGGCCATTGAGAGTATCGCAAATTGTACTTTTTCAGTGACAGGGAGCCAATGTTGCTCTTTATGGGCAACTGCATAATTTTGGATCATTTGTAACTTCCTCAAGTTCTCCTTACTTGCCCCCTCCAGAAGGGAGTTACAATAATAAAGTCTAGGTAAAATGATTGCTTGAACTAGCTTCACATGGTTCTTTTGGGTGACCAGAGGGGAATTGGCATTAAGTGATGCTTCCATGTAAATACCAAATATTTTTACATTGTTCACCACCAAAATACAACCTCTGTCAATGCAAAGACTCTTGTAGGCAGGGATCAGCATTGCCCCTGCATGTTTTGACCCATAAACCATTAGTTTCATTTTGGATGAGTGTAAGCATAAGAAATTCAAAATCATGCAATATTTGATGATCTTGTAGACTTTGATCAACTTTTATTCTGATCGTCTTCATTTTTGCCACTAAGCTCCATAAGTAACTGAAAATCGTCGGCACAGTATGTGAATTGTAATCCGAGTTTCTTCATTTTAACACATAGGGGCTGGATATAAATGTTGAATAACGAGGAAGACAAGCAAGCACCCTGTGGGACCCCACAGAGAATCTGAAAAGGGTCCGATGATGTATCTCCCCAACAGACTATAGACCTACAACCACCGAGAAAGGAGTTCATGTACTTGATCACAGTCTCTGAATAATGACCGGTATGAGCTAGGTTTTTCAAAAACCGTATGTTATCAAGCAGATTGAAGGAGGCTGACAAATCAAGAAAGATCAGAATATATGATTGAGTCCAAGAGGAGGGGTTATAACCTCTATGCACAATACTTTCAAATAGTATAATTCAGATATCAGCCCACAACTCAGAGTCATGACCATATTGTAAACCCCATCGGTAACTGGCGCTCTAAATTGTTTTTATTGGAATCAAATCCTACATACCTTGAACTTTACCGCTGCATGACCGACAGTCAGGGAAGTAGAGCGAGCCTCATATTTCTTCAAAAAAACCTTTTGCCATTCTTCTGCAGAAATTGTATTAAACAAAGCTCTCTCAGAGAAATTACCTTAATTATAAAATGGCGCTCGGATGGAGTTGTGAATGTTAGCAGGCCCACACCTGGACGGATCTCTAAACACTAGCCTGCGCCGCATCTGGATAAAAGTGTGAATGTTGGCATGACCACACCCGGATGGAGTCTTAAACATTGGCCTGCGCCGCGTCTAGACAGGAATCTGAGGGCCAACTAGTGCCACACTCAGACAGAACTGAGAATGTTAGCATGGTAAAGGTCAGGTAACCCACTAACCAATATAAGTTCAAACTCTGCATACTTATCTCACTCAAAATTCACACAACCATCTCTCACACAACAAGCCGCACGCACTTCACAACACTGCAACAACACATAAGCTGGAACAGCAGCACACGAGGACTGACTCCGATCCGATACCCGCACCAAAGCTCTGCACCCGGTGTATACCGAGTTGAAGCTGTCAACAGAAAACCACTCCTCTCACTATCCTACTCCCTCTTCACCTTACTACCCCATCCCACCTTTATCGTTTACAGATCTGCCTGAGCACCTGGGGACCAATTCCGTTAGTGACGGTGCGCGGTACAAATACCTTTAACATTTAACATAGAATGCTTGCCTTAGGTATTTAACGCTACTCTTATGTTACTGCCTCATATAGGGACTGCTATTGTGAGTTGATATCAGACATGAAGTATTTCTTCCTCCAATTTCGATATTTATTCTTTACAGCTTTAATAAGCAAATATGTAATAAGTTGCTCAGTGATCGAATGCCAGATCTTTCTAATCTCCTGTTTGAGTTGTTGTTTTCCACCCACTATAATACAGTCATACTAATGAACATAATTCATATTTATTTTGAGACATGGGGGGGGGAGCATTCCTAAAAAGGAAAGACCTAGTAGTGGTGCATATTCAATAAACAATATCATTCAGACACTTAAATTAGCCATACATTTCTTCTAGGCTGGACATTCATTTGGTCATAGCCAGTATGTAATGATCCAACCAGTCAACTTGGTACAGGCCTCTATTCACCACAATATCGCCCATCATGTCAAAATCTTTGCTCACTATTTTAATAAAATTCAGGGTTACCGACAATATAGCATAGTCACTGAATTCTTTGAAATGAATAGACACGCAAGAGGAAATCTTTCCAATATTCTCACTCCGATAGAAATAATCTAAGGTTGAAGATTTGTTAAGCATCCTCCAAGTATGTGTTGGTGGGGTATCTCCCAAGATATTTCCATTCAGCATGGTAACTTGAATGTTGTTAAAAAACTCCACCCACTTTACAGCCATTTGACCAGATTTGGGCTGTTTACCCACCTTATGCCCCAAGGGAAACACACCTTTTCCATTATACTATAATCAATCCATATGGAATTTAAGTCACCCCCAACCACAATATGTATTGGGCCCCTGCCAACACAAAAGGCTAATATTGTCTCGCAAATTCCGAATTTGGTAATGATCCTATTAAGGCCTCCAGGCAGATTATACGGGTTAATCGGGAGAATTTAGGGACCTTCACACACTTCAACTAATACCAACAAGACACATGGGTTAGGGATGTTAACTATAGTTAACGTGCTTTGTATTTATTGGAACACAATGTAATAAGCCCCCACTAGGGTGACCTTTAGTACCTCTGCTTGCAGGGTTACTGAAACATACATAACTATCAAACATGGCTTGTCCCATGAGCCATGTTTCTTGTAATAAAACAATATCAGTGATTTGCAATAGGTCAAATGAGCCCAGGCCTCCAAACAGATGAAAATGGCCTCAGGTATTCCATGATAATATGACAATACTATGTTCAGGAGCTCTGCTTGGGTACAGGCAAAAATGCTAAATCCAAATCCTCCAATTGCTTTATGCATAGAGCATTAGAAGTAATTTAATGATTACCCTTAATAGTGGGGCCATTTTTAAGATTCACCTTCCCTCCTAATACAAGATCAATATCGTAGCACCAATTCAATAAAGATTGAGCACAGCTCCTCACCAATGCAACAATGTATCCATCCCTGCAATGAACCTTTGTGTATGTAGTTGCCCCACATTTAAATTGTTCAACAAATTCTAGGTCTCTGCTCTGTAACACTCACAGAGAAGCAGATGATCAAATAATGTAATTAGAACACTTCTATTTATTGGATGCTTGCTATCTTCAAATAGTCGTGTAATGGTAAAAGAAATAGCAGGTAGCC
This sequence comes from Ambystoma mexicanum, assembly GCF_040938575.1. Taxonomy (NCBI): domain Eukaryota; kingdom Metazoa; phylum Chordata; class Amphibia; order Caudata; family Ambystomatidae; genus Ambystoma; species Ambystoma mexicanum. The sequence continues at coordinate 359,638,859 of NC_090939.1, forward strand.
TACTTGCCTCCCTCTCTGCAATCACAACTGCTCTTGTTGAATGCAGTGAGGGCTGTACTGAGAGTGCCTGTGTTTCACCAACGACCACTGGTGGTAACGTTGTCAAATTAGATGGTAATTGCAGTGGATATTCTTACTCATCAGGTTTGACCTCATGTCTAGTCATAGAGGATGACAATTGGTCCACTTTCTTATTGCCATGTTGAGTAAGCAGCCAAGAAGTCATGTTTATCATTCTATTAACAGACCTTCTATTCCTTATAGCGGCCGTCTTGCATGGTTTTTTTTAGCTGGAGGCTGTATTTTTCAGTTGTTAGGTGTCATCAGAGTACTCTTTTCTTCCTCAAAGCATATAACCTGTGAGGTAGTTGGAGCATTGCTTCGCCTAATTAATGTTGCCTTCTTGCACTTAGTTTGTCTGGAAAGCAGTGAATCATCCGATCTTTCATTAACCAACATATCAAATACTTCCATATGAGTTGATTCCAATGGGGCGACCTGGGTCATTACACATTAGATGAAGTTGGAGTTTTCTTTATTAGATTGGTCAGTTCACCCATAATGTTTTGCTCAAGATCATGAACAGGCAGCTGGGGGGAAGCATTTTTAGTATTGGCCAATAAGTGAGCTAATGTTGCGGTACGTTTCACAGACGTGTTCAAAAGAAAGTTACAGAGTTTCAAAAGTATCTTAAGTGCAAAATGTGTAGCTTCATTATGTAAAGCAGGCGAAACCTGTGTCTCGAACTCGCTGACCTCATGCAAGACTTCCTGTCGGTCCAATGAGCTTTCTGTCACCTTCGTGCACTGATTTTCTTGATTAGACACACCCAGTAGCCCCGTTAAATATGGGGAGATTGATACTCATTGATTTTGGGGTTTATAGTGGCGCTCCATTCATTTATACTAGTCGTCTGAACCAATTTCAGACTCAGATACATGATGGTAGGTTGCTGAAGTAAGTACAATTGTAATGATAGGCATCAGTTCAGTAAGGAATTGTTATTATCAAATTCAATGGATTCCTGTGTCATAGAGCAAGCTTTAGCCAATTCAGAATCCAAATTCCTTTGGTGTGCCACCCCCGAGTTGCGCCAGCACTGGGGGCAGAACAGTATGTTTATTTTTATAGAGATTTTAGTTCCGTTTTGGCACCATCGAAGGAACCAGACAACAAAATCCAGGTGGAAATGTTAGCGGGCAAGGTATAAAAGACTCTGATACTCAGTCTTTAGCCAGTGTACTTGCTTGACCCAATATAAATGACAAAGTAAATGTTACTGTGCTCATAGACCTTCCGGACATTCCAAGACTGTCATGACTGGCTCTTCACTTGTCTCTCTGCTTGCCTCTCAGGGCTGTCAATAGCCTGCCAAGTGGGATGGCAGCAGTAATCAATCACTGTCTCAAGAGTGGCTCCTGCCATAACTGCCTCTTCACTTGCAACTCAACTTTACTCACCACAGATTAAACAAAGTTAAGACTCAATACCATATAGGTTACAGAGCTGATTTCCAGACTACCCCCTCACTTCTACTCCCCGAACTCCAAAGCAATTTAGCTGCTCGATGCACGATGCGCAGTCATGAATATAACCGCCCAGATGGACAGGGAAAAGCAGAGGCTGCAAACAACGTTGTTCCTGCCAACGGTGCAATAGATTGCTCGAGCACTGCAACAATCTTTCTCCTATTTATTTTGCCTGCGTTTACAAAGACATCAAACATTGTGTCAATTTCACTTGACTCAATCAACTGTTTTCTATCGATGAACTGAACGTGAGAGCTTGTGAGCTCTGTGAGGAGCAGGTCTTATCCAGAGAAACTGCGTGACCAAAGCTGATGCCCACAAGAGGTTTTTCCAATGCACAGTTCAGAGCTGAGCTCTTCTGTGGCTTCACTGCAACTGTGGTGATACAGGTGCCCCCTGTAGGTTAGCTGCTATATGTTCTCCATCTCAAGAGACTTCCAGCAAGGGAATTGTAGGAAACTGCCTCCTTACGCTGTCCCTTGAGTTGGGACATTTTAATCCAGCATCGGCACCACCTCCACAGTCTGTCATGATCTCTGCTTCCAAAAGGTCAGGGTTTTCCCCAACTCCCTTGGAAGCAGATCCATAACCCAGGTTCCGAGTGCCAACCAGTCCCAATTGGGACCTTTTGGACCCAGTCCTGGCGCCAGTGGCACCAGGCTCATAAATATGCCCAGTCCCAGCGCTGGAAGCGCCGGGCTCATAATGCTTGGGTGGACTTACCTGCAGCAGACCATGCTGCTTACTTGCCTGCCAGTTGAGCCTCTGATCCTCTTCTGTTTGGAACTACTTTTCCTGTTGGGTGGGGCAGGAGCCACTCCCTAGATTCAGAACACTGGAACTCTTCTGGAAAGCAGGAACTCTTTTCTTACCTAGGCGTGGCCGTGGAAGCAGACACCTAAGCACTACAGGAGGCTATTTAAACCACACCCGATGGATGAATCTTGCTTTGCGTTATTCTGCATCCTCAGCAGCAGAACGCTCATCGTGTCTTCTGCATCTGATCCTGGGCCTAAGGAAAAAGGCTTACCATCCGGAATCCAGTCTTCAGCAACACCTATAAAAGACAAGAAAGAACAGGTTAGCATTACGGTCTTCAGTGACAGCTCTTCACTTACCTGGTCCATCGGCTGTCACCAACGCCTCGTGCTGCATTCCGGCATCTGAAAGACAAAGGCTTACCTACTCTTCGTGCGCTCCGGAGGTCTTCACACTGCATTCCGGCATCTGAAAGACAAAAGCTTACCAACTCTTTGCACGCTCCGGAGGCCTTCGGCGCTGCATCCCGCATCTGAAAGACAAAACAAGGTGCGTTTAAAGACATTGGGGAACTTTAATACTCACGTGCCATTACTCCTTTCCACTCTAACCCAGTGGGTATTCCAGCACCCTGCAGCCGCTCCGAACTTGTACCTGCAAAATAAAAAGACAGTTAGAGCGCATCGTGAAGCAGGCAACAAGCGCTTACTTACGTGCTTCCAGGCGCTTCTATTCATCACAAGGGCTCCATCTTCAACTCACTTCAGCCCGTCATCCGCCATCGCCGGAACCCTGCAAAACAAGAGACATCATTACTAAAGACTTTAAAGACATTAGAATTACTCGAAACTTACCGTTCGTGCAGTAAACGACGGACAGCAGTCCTCTGAAGTCAAGAGGCCTGCTCCCCTTATCCAGTGAAGAAACTGGTTACAGCACCCTGCCTCGAGGCAGATGGAGAGCACGGCGTTCACTTACCTAAGACATCTTACCCTTCGAGTCAGACATACAGTGCACAGAGGTCCAGCCCAAAGAGCCAGCTGTGTGTTACACATCACCTTTGAAGATACGGTATACGCCCAGTCAAGACCGGCGCCTCTACGGGAATCAGGTGAGCGTTACACAGTCCTCCTTCTCAACCCACACAGCACAGCAAAGCAGAAAGTGGGAACTCAAGTCCCACAATGCCCAAAGAACGGGAATTAAGAAGAGGGATGCAGAGGCACGAGACTACAAGTTGCAGCCTAATAAGCTTAATGACCTACACCAGAGCAAGACAGAGCCATAAAAGGCCCTGTCGGGTAAAGGCCATAGAGAGCAGTAGTGGGAGTTGGAGTGATTGCAGTAACTCCACATTGCAGTTGCAGTAGAGAGGAGAGGCCAGAGCCTCTGTAGTCTGCTGAAGAGATGCCAGTTCTGAGAGGGTCTCTGCCTTCAGAGACCTTAATTGCAGATGTTGTAGTGTGAAAGAGTTCTTTGTAAAAGCATTCCCCCTGAAGACCGTAGCTGCAGAGGCCACGCGGCAGGAAGTTTAGAAGCCTTCCTACAAAAAGGCAGGCTCTGGTGGCAGGCAAGCAGCAGGGAGCCTTTGAAGTGAGGAACCCTCCTTTTATGACCAGCATGGGAGAAAAACAGAGAGAAGCCATTTGTCATGTCAAGCGGAGCAGCAGAAGCAGAATACCTGGAGGAAGTGGAGCAAGCAGATGCGCAAGCCAAACCTAGTGAGTTCACTATCATATTGTGACACAAGAATGTTCTGTGATCGCTCGCTGGTCAAGGTTGGGTATTTTGAATATGGAACGTATGTTGAAAGAGTAAAGTGGCAGAACTAAAAGAGTGTTGAATACCAAACTGATGTGAAGCAGAATAATAATCATTTTAGAAACCCAGCTGAAATGAAGTGGCAAATGTGTCAATATAAGAACTTGACGAATAAGTCAGCAAAGTGTCATTGTCTTTCTGGAGGCCAGACTAATTGCCAACAACAAAAGAGGGCACTAGCATAGCAGGTTAAAGAGAGTCAATATTTCCAAAGCCGAGAGACCCAATGGTCATAGGGCGGAAGAAGCAAGAGGAGGAACTGACCTAAACAAGCATTGCCTAAGCCGAAGAGGAACAAGAGTGGGGAAAAAGCCATTATCAGCACTTGGTTAATGCATGAGTGGGAAAGCAAGAGTGACAGGAGAGCTGCCCTTCTGAAAGAAGTTATTCAGGAGGAGAGGAGCATAAACGGCATTGCATGTGGCAATCACAAATATACAGCACCTACGTGTCTCACGTTTTCCCAGAAGAAGTAGTCAATACTTATATTGTGGAAAATCAAAAGACTTTATAAGTTGTGTGAAGTGGAATTGTACCACAGAAGTACTTGTAGTAGTGTTAGTGATTTCATTATCCTGGTAGGCGAGTACACCAGGGCAAGGGACCTTGTAGTTGTAGACCTGCCAGGTGAGTGGACCAGGTGAAAATTCTTAAAGTACTGTGGTGTGGTTAAAACAATGAAGAAGAAGAAGTGACAGAAAATATATTGTTTATAGAGTTGTGGTAGAATCATCCTTACACATCAATTTTGCTGATGCAAGTATTTTGTGAACTGTAAAATCATCTTGACAGAAGCATTTTTGTTGACACTGATGAAATGTGGAAGTATACTTATTTTCTGAGCAGCAGATGTGTGGAACTGTGCCACAAGTGGATAGATAAAATACTTGCTGAATATTTGAACTGTTGAACAAGTCCAAGTGAGAAACTTAGAGGAACTTTATTGGAACTTTCTTGCAAGACAGGATTTCCTTATTCCTTTGATTGATATACTGTTTGAATCTGGGGCAGGGGAACTTGGCCAGGTTACAAGGAGAATCAGTTACTGGGTTTTGAATATAACTGGTATTTCTGGTATATCTTAATTGCCACATAGCACCTTGTTGAGTTTGTTATATGTACAAGTGTAAGGGACCAAATCCTTTTGATAGAGTGTTCCTTTAGTTTATTTTGAAAGCAAGGGGACTCCTCGTCAGGGTGGGGATGGTGAGGCATGTATCAAACCTTTTTAAGTTAATAAAATGGCATCTTATGAAACGCCTGCAAAAAGTTGTCTGCCTCACAGTTATGACCACTCACAACTCCCTCTCTCTACTTAAGATGTGAAACATTGATTCCATATAGTCAATACCCGACACGCCTAAATCCTAAACCGTTGCATGACTGGCCTCAGATTTAAATCATCAACAATTGGTTTCAGACCTGCACAGCTCCTGCGTCAGCTGCACTGTGATTGGCCCCAGTATCAGCCTATCTGCTGAGAGTATCCAGAGCCAGCAGGCACAGCTCAGAAAGGCCCAGAAGCAAGGCCACTTCCTGTCAGGACATTAAAAAGGGCTGGATGCCTGGGCATAACACTCTGTTTCATGCTCCTTCACTGCCAAGCTGCCCACCAGAAAATTCCAACCATGTGCCGGCCCCTCTGTGATATCCGAATAGGTAAGTTGCATGCTGATTCATACAAGCCTATGTCCACTGCATCTCAGCTTCACCCCGTGCATCCAGCCTCCATGTTTCACCCCTAACAAATAACCTACCCCCACTGCCACTCACAATGTGTCTGCACGCTACCGCCCACTACCCTAACCCTTTCTCTCAGCTGAACACACTGCATCAATCAGTCCCGTCCATTGCCCAACCTGCCCTCACAGCGTTGCATTCTTCACCATCGCGTACTTCCAGTGATACACATCAAGTTACCACCCTGGCCAGGAAACACAATCTTGCTCAGAAGCAACCTTCTGTACCCTTCCCATACCCAGGATATCCCCTGCCCCTAAAGCCTGCATTCCTTTACAGCGCCCCCCTCAAAATCACCAACAGCTGATCATGCAATGAAACCATATATAAATGCCCTCAACCCTTGAATATGGTTTGGTGCTTCAAATGCATCGGATGCTACCTCTATTTTGTTACATGACTCACTTGATATTACTGCTTTGCATGCCTCAACCACTTCAATTGTTAGCTCGTTACATGCTCCACTTCACTACAAAGTGTTATGATATGGCATTATTAACGCACCTATGCATAAGTGTTTGTAGGCGCGACAAGGCAAGGAAGGGGGAACAGAAGGAAGACAAAGACAGCGATCTTACTAGGCCAGGTGACATTGAGATCGCACAAGTGCACAGGAGCGGGGAAAGGGAAAGTGCGGGCGAAGGGGGCGGGGGCAGTACAATAAATAGAATCAACAGTAAATAAATAAATGAAGCGTGCCTCGCTAGACACTACTGCCATGCGTGCGCCACCTCTCAACACTGCCATTTGTGCCACCCAATATATGCCTGGCTGAAATGTGTCGAACCTCACTGCAAAGCAAGTGTTTTGCATGATGGCACTGCCTTGCATGCCCCTTCTGATTACAATGTTCTGTGTACCTCATTCCAGGATTATGCTATGGGTGTTTCACCCAATAACAACATGCACCCCAGCAACCTGTTAGCCTCTACTTATGGCCTACCTCCTCTGTTCATCTCCTAAGGGAACGCTATCCCTGTACCCCCTACAGCCCTGAATACCTTTACTGGTGAAGGAGATATGCCCACAGACCCAAATATCAGGCCCACTTTCTTCCTGCCCCCTGCTAAAAACGTCATTCAGTCTTACATCACGCACTTCCTCCCACTCTCTTACACAAACTCGCCCTACCCAAGCTACTTCCTCTCAAAGCTTGCAATCAACTCAAGCCCACTAAGCAGCACTGGCACCCTGTCAACTACCTGCCCTAAGCCTATGAGTGCCCTGTAACACATCCATCCCAATCCCATGATTACCCTGCCTCCTGTGCTGCCCAAGCCCATGAGTGCCCTGCCACACATGCTACCCAACACCCATGAGTGCCCTGCCACCTGTGCTGCCCAAGCCCATAAGTGCCCTCCACCCCTGCATTGCACAAGCCCATGGGTGCCCTGCCATACATGCATACCAAGCCCATGAGTGCCCTGCCGCCTGTGCTACCCATGCCCAGGAGTCCCCTGCCACCTGTGCTGCCCATGCCCATGAGTGCCCTGCCACCTGCACTGCCCAAGCGCTTGAGTGCCCCGCTACACATGCATTCCACGCCCATGAGTTCCCTCGAATGACTTACACCCCAGACCTAAACACATGACCACTTCTTCCCCCCCTCAGAAGCCCTAGGACTACACAGCTCCAGAACTTCCCAACATCCCGTTGATTTCCAACAGCTCTCCTACTCTATCGCAACCAACCTCAGACTGCTTAGGCTATCCAACTGCACCTCACAACCCCCACCACTCAAACACCTCCTCACTACCATGAGTCCACATACCAGAACAAACCACCTCTTTGCACCCTTATTAACATCAGATCCCTGGGCGCCCATGCTAAAGAAGCTCATGACCTCATCATCGATAACCAAATTGACCTACTAGCCATCACAGAATCTTGGCTACATAGTGACTCAAGCCATATGCTCAGCATTGCTATTCCCCCCCCCCCCAACTACTCGATTCACAGAACCGACCGTGCCCATGCCATTGGTGGTGGAGTAGCCATCATCAACAAATCTAATCTGCATATCCACTCCCTCTGCCTCCAACGGAGGGATATGAAATGCTAGTACTTAAATTTAAGACTAATCCCCAGACCTATTTCACTATTCTCCTGATCTATTAACAACCTCCTAATGCTTCCAGCTCACCTGGCTCTGAAATACCTCTGCTCACAACACCCTTCCTCAAACCAGCCACCAAATGCATCATTTTAGGTAACTTCAATCTGGGTTTCAACGATCCCACTGATCATAAAGCTAGCACTGTGGTTTAAGTCCTTCACAACATGAACTTTTCAGAACTTGTCTCTGCCCCAACCCACATGAAAGGACACACTCTCGACTGGATACTTACAACTAATTTGACCATCAACATATCTCTCATCAGGCCAGTCCAATGATCAAATCACCCTCTGATTGAATTTAAACTACATCACTCGAAAACCACGAACAGCAACACCCATCAACCACCCATCCAAATCCTGAATTTGAATTTTGAATTTTGAAACATTTATAAGTGCACACACTACACAATAAATTGAATCCTGTTGCAGATGGAGCAAAGATTATTTGACAGTAGTAGTCATATGAACATTTGTGCTATTGGAGAGTGCCGGACAAAGAACAAAAAATAAACTCATTACTTGAAGAGATAAGTCTTTAGACCACCACAAAAGGTCAAAAGTTAGTTAGACCTTCTTAAATTCAACGGAAGACTGTTCCACAATCTTGGTCCAGCCACAGAGAAGCTACAATCTCCCCTCAAGACATATTTAGACTTTGGAATAGTCAGCAGGTATTTATCTTCTGACCTTAGTGCCCCAGCCGGATTATACAGTTTCAGTTTATTCCTTAGATAGCTTAGTGCCAACCATTCATGCATTTGTATACCAGGCACCCCATCTCAAATTGTATGCGGTCCTCCACTGCTAACTAGTGGTGGGAATGGTGAAGGCCTGAAGTTGGGGTGTTTTTAGATACCCAAATACCAATCTTACTCCAGAATTTTGTGCTTTTAGTAAGCGGCAGATCTGTGTAGACGGGGCTCTGATTAAAAATGCATTGCAACAGTCGAACTTAGAGTTGACTAAGGCTCCCACAACCATGGCACGATCAGTGTCAGGTACATCGGGAAATGCTTGCGCAGCAGCTGGATGTTGTAAAAAATGGATTGTACTTTGGCAGATACTTGACCACCGCAGCCTAGGTCACTCTGCCACACACATCCCAAATGTGTTACCTTAGTGCCGTATTTGAGTCTGGACCCCAAAAACAGGCATGGGGCGGGGGCTACTTTTTCCCTCCAATAGATGCTCTGGTCCAAACAAAATAACTTCAGTTTTTTTAGGATAAGCAAGAAGCACTGGAAGCTCACTCATGAAACTTTCAAACCCACCTTGGTTGTTCTCATTGAAACACAGGCTCCAAACTGCACGAGCAACACAGCCCTCACCAACCACTACCACAACAGCCTCCTAGTCATGCTAGATCAACATTCTCCCTTCGAAAACAAATCTATAAAACCTTTCAAACCCACTAAAATCTGGATCACAGATGAACTATTCTGCTCCACAGATAGAACAGAGCCATTGAGCATCTGCATAAGTAACACCTCATCCCCAACATTGCCTCCCTACTCACCACCATTTCCAAGACTTAAAAGGCCACTATTTTTGTGAATAAATCTGCTGCCTATGACAACAGAATTAGCACAGCAAGCTCCAACACCAAGGAACTCTTCACAATCTTGTGCATATTAGAAACTCCCTATGCGCAAACCTCCTTAGTTCAGCCTGACAAAGCGTGGTGCATGACTATTCAAACTGCTCCAACTACAAAAATCAATTTACTCTGTAACAAAATAAAGACTAAGAAAGCCCTACTTACTGCCAAACCTACGCACAGGTCCATATACCGCCCAAGCCTAGCACCCCCACCTCCCCTCTGGAGCAAGTCCCTAGCTTTTCCTTTCAACCTGCATGCCAAGTAACTATTCTGAAGACCATCCAGGCCCTCAAATCCTCCACTTGCAAAGGAGATACCTGCCCTGCCAACATCATAAAGCTCTCCGCCCCCAGCCTTAACCCCATCATTACAGAATTTGCTAACTCCTCTTTCAATTCATGCAAAATACCCACTACTATTAAAGCAGCCTGGGTCACCCACTACTCAAAAAGACCTCCCTAGACCCGACAGTACCGACCAACTACAGGCCCATTACCACAGTACCCTTCCTGTTCAAAATCCTATATTTCATTGCTTCCTTGCAATGCCATCAATTCCGAGAACAAAACTCTCTCCTTGGTGTCAGACAATCTGGTTTCTTACCAAAACACAGGACTGAAACAGCCCTTATTGATCTAAAAATGCAACTTTACAGCATTTGAGTTGCTGGCAATGGTGCCATCCTACTCTTTTCGTAAACATCTTACCTGCATTTGATGTTTTGGACCATGACTTACTCTGGGAAAACCTTTCCAGTCATCTTCCACTTCTCACCCGAGGCAGTCTGATGGATCAAATCCTTCCTAAGTGACCGTACCTCCAGAGTTTTCATTGGCAACCACTCAACCGATACTATCTCTGTCCCTCTTGGTGTACCACAAGGCTCTTGCCTCTCCCCAACCCTATACAACATCTACACTAAACCCCTCTTGGCATACTTAACACCCTAGGTATCACCTACAACAAGTTTGCGGAAAACAGGCACATTCTCATCCCCCTTTCCGGTAACTACATTAATGACTCTAACACCATTAACAAAGTCTTCTGCATCATTCAGTCTCGGATGACTACCCATAACCTTTGCCTCAATGATGAGAAGACAGAGTTACTCATTGTAGGCTCTCCCACTGGACTCAAAGTTCTCTACCCCTCTTACGCCTCCCTCACCATTGACAGCTCTACTATTCCTGTCCTCAAACATGCCAAAACCCTGAGAGTTTACCTCGATGCAGAATTAACCATGACAAGGCATGTCAATGGGCTGGCATCCTCAACCTCCCACACCGCTAAACTTATTGCATTAATTAGACAATTCCTGAGCCCCAACATCTGTCTCACCTCTCTCCAGAGCCATTATCCAGAGCAAATCGGGCTATTGTAATGCCCTATTCAAGGGCACATCCACATTCATTCTAGCTAAGCTACAGCAGCTTCAAAACAAAGCCTTCTAGGCAGCTCTGGGCCTCTGCAAATCAGACGACATGTATGCAAATCGAAGAGAAGTCCATGGGCTACTAATAAAAGCATGGCTTGACTTCAAAACTTTGACTATAGTGAACTGATCCATCTACAATGAAGCCCCCATGTACTTTAACCATTGCATCACAAAGAAACAGCATTGTTTCCCACTTCTCTGCTCTGACCAACTCACCGTAGCTATTAAACATTTTAAACTAAGCAGAGGAGGAGGGGTTAGTTTCAGCAGCATAGCCCCTGTTCTGTGCAACTCCTTATCTTCACACTTAAGAAATGAGCCTTCCTACCCAGCATTCAAGCGACTGTTGAAAACTTGGCTGTTCAATAGGTTTGAATAACACTCTAAGCATGATCTGTAAAGTTTATTACCCTGTACAAACGATGTGATACCTGTGGGTTTGGGCATTACACAAATGTTAAAATAAATAAGTTCCGAAAAAGGGGAGAATTCAAGCAACTATTAGGAAGACTAAGTAGACTTTTTTACAAAGGTCTTTTTAGCCTTTACATATTTGGCACAATTTGTGTAACCCCAAACGTCAGATCTATATAGAGCAGCAGTTACATTGGTAAATGGAAAGATATTTTTCCCTCCTTTCTGTCCATTACTGTGTGAGAGACTCGATTCATTTCTCCATGTTCAGAGGTTTTTTGGAGTGTGGCCACTGTTCGCCCATCCAGTCACATTACAATCCTCCAACTGAACATGTGTAACAACATCACTTGGCAATTTGTCATTGTCTAACTCTATGCATTTGTAGTTATTTAGTATGGTACCAGTCCTTTTAACTTCTTCAAAAAATGTGGCTCAAAGAATTCTTTGGGTGATTGACATATACCCTCCTTTTGAGTATTTTTTTTTCTGCCTGTGTTTGATTATTGTTTTGATTGCCCAGGGAATGAGTTGTAGAATCCACACGTACTCCCTGTTCACTGGCATGAGTCATTTTTCTTAAAATTCGTGTCTTTGTTCTTTTGGAATTTCAGGTTTTCCTGTTACATTGGTACAAATCTCCAATGTTTGATTTAGCTCTAGGTTAAACCGAACTTCTTTTTTATAAGTATTTGCACTTTGTCACATGTTCATTTGCCGGTACTTTCATTTTTAAATCATTAGGCATCTCAGAGTCATTATGCAAAATTACAACAGAGCAATCTGTTTTCTTGGCACTGCGGGTATGATAATTACTTAGTCGTCACTTATCAGAAACCCCCCGATCATTGCAATGGCCTTCAGCTCCCTCCTTTAATGACTATTTGTTCTGTACAAAACTTTCCTATTTGCTCAGCCAACATTTTCACTTGGGCCTCGAGACACTGGAATCTTTCCATTTCTCTAGAATCCTCTCTGTGGCCTAGATCAATATTGATTCTCAAGTGATTTGTCACGGTCAAATTAACAGACCAACTGTGATATGATGTCTTTCTGTAGCCCATAGAAGTAGGCAGTTCTAAACTCACTGGAATTGGGGTCAAAAGATACATCAAAATGAGAAAAAGCTATTTTTAAGTCTTGCAAAAACTGGCGAGGGGATGTATTAGGCCCAGCCGTGATTGTGTAAGCAACTTTCTTTGCCTCCTGTAATGAATGGAAAGGAGAGAAGTTACATCTAATCTCTTTTTCAAACTCTGCCCATGTCTATTCTGCTGTTCATTTAATCCCCTAATGATACTGGCTGTGGGGGCGTCCAGAATTAAATGAAAATATTGTCTGTATTGTTTCTTAGGTATCTGGAGGGCTTTAAATATGTCATGCACCGCTTCTAAGTGGTCCTCTATACAGCATTCTCCTCCTTTTTTAAATGGTTTGATTAGAGTTTTGATGGATTTCATTATCTTTATGGGGCTACTCGTTGCTATGCATGGAATTGCACTACTTTGTGATTCAATCCTGGTTTCAGGTGTATGAGATTGGTGGCAGCCCCCAATGGGTGTATCAAATCCCCCAAGGGTGCTGCGACTAAGTTCAGTCACCGACCCAATCACTGGGGAACTAGCTCTTTGGGTAGAAATAGGATTCACCTCAACTCCAGGGAATGTGGTACCCTGCCGTCTATCTTGGGACCTGGAAATGCACATTTGCTGTTCCAAATCCTTACACTTCTTAAGGAGCCTATCTGCCTCTTTTTGCAAATAGTTGTTTTCATCACTCATTGTATTAATTACCTCCTGCATATCGCACATTTGCATTTGGCATTCATTGAATTCTTTGTTTCTCTTGTCTCTTTCTTGAAACATTAACAATTTCCTGTTCAGCATTTTGGAGATCACTTTCTTTTTCACAATGTTCTTTTTGCAAAATCTGCATTTCCAAAACAACCTCATCTTTGTCTTGTCTAATATGGTCTACCAACGCTTTCAAATGTTCCAATTCTTGTTCACTCTCCTCAAACAGTTTCTTGCTTGTAGACAATTGAGTATCAAGATCCCTACATTTTAATTGCATGTCTTTTTGACATACCTCCAATTATGCTCTTGACATTTCCTCATTTTTACTTGCCCCATCCAGATCAGCTTTTAACCTGTTAATCAGCTTAGTATCATTTGCTTGCATTCACAGGGATCTATTCAGGATAAACCATGTCTTGGCTCTTAGCCGTATCAAACAATCTTTCTCTGCATGTTTATCAGCTGCATTTAATAGTCTCAAAAGGCAGACCTGAATTATGCTGCCTTCTGCAAAAATGCTGTCTAATGGTTCTTTCTGTACTTCACCATAAATGCGGTCATGCCATTCTGTGGCATTATTTGATGACCATGTCCCATTTGCATATAACTTTGCCTCCAGCTAATGGACTAGCTCTGAGAATGTGGCTTCCATTTCAGACATTCTGAAATTCACTTTTAGTTTCACCCTGCTATTATGAAATGGGTTCCCTCTAATGCACGGATGGTAGTGTGAGACACAATTGCCACGCCCAGTAGGTGCTCTATAATCACTTTCCTGGCCTGCAACGCACCTTATCTGTAGGATATTTTGTGAAGATTTGGGGTCTGGCAGCCCCATAATACACAAAACGGTCCTTATTATTATAATACTCTCGTGATCTATAGAGGTGCTTGGACCTACATTCAGAGACACCACACTTTCACATACAGTGCCACCTATAACCTGTGGCTGTTATCACTGATTTATCTACACCAGTGAACTATGCGTCCATAGGCCTCTTTACTGGTTCATAGACCCCCCGTAATGTATATATTGTATCAGGTTCCCCCAGACAACATGCACTGGGGAACACAAGCATACAGCTATTTATCACTGCTAAGTCTCATTTTAAGACAACTTATTCTGTCTGTTATTTTATCTACATGGGAAAAATGACAAATGTACTACCTAAAAATAAATCTTCCCCGTATCACAAATACTATTCCAAATGCACCAAGAAGAGAGAAAAACAAAAACACTCTACACAATATGCTTTTATATTGCTTGTATTATAAACAATTGCAATTCAAAACAAACATCTTACCATGTACATCACATTTTTATCTGTAATAAAAAACAAGAAAAGAAATATGGAGACAGAGAAAAATTCACTTTGCAACATTATCATATGACAAATTAAATGCAAGGGATTTCTTTTTGCTACTCTGCCTACATGACATTTTTAGATTGCTATTGCTCATTCGCACGAAAGTACACAGCGACCTCCTCACTTCAACTTGGCTGCTTACCAAAGATTTGTAGTTTTCTCCTCCAGACGACCTCCATTCAGATGAGCAGGCCCAGTCAGCAGGGGTGTTCTCTGTTATCTTGAATGTTTGGAGTGTGTGGCAAAAACAGAGTTCTCAAGCCAGCGCTAAGTGAAACCAGGCACGTCCGTCTGGAAGCCCAGTCATTCTCCAACTCCTCTGCCTCTGTCAGTCTTTCCCCAGCAAACCTCTGCACCTTCCCCTTTTCCTACGTAATACAACTGCAGATACTTTTCACCAATCAAGTTGAAAGACTGCATCACCCTTCCTTTAACTCAACAGACCAGTCACCCAATGAGCAACTGTAACTAATTTCATTTTCTGGTATGCAGGCTCTCTGCTTACTGCAAACACAGAACAATAATGGAGAAAAATTCAGTGCACATTTGAAAAACGAATTTCAGAATATGTATTTTCACCCCATTTGCACATAGAGATTACATTATAATGTTAATAGGTTAGCTCTAGTAGTTAGTAATTTTTAATTAAGTCAGTTACTTAGATGAATAATGTAGTCTCCTATGTATGAGGCATTTCAAAGAAGAGAAAAAATTTCTGATGCACTTTTAAACCTGCAGCCTGTCTCCAGCCACATACTCACATGTTATGCTGGTAACATAGACTGGCTATATGTGTATGCCACATTATTGCTGGCAACAAAACGCCATCACATTCAGTGAGGCGCTTTAAACTTCAGGACACTATAAAGCGCTATATACTACTACAACACACATGTGTTTATTTAGAGCATGCAGAGGAAAATATTTTGCACAATAGTGTATACCATGCATGCGCACAGTACTGTGATTGACACTTTTATGTGATACAGAAATCCCAGAAAGATGTTCGCTAGACATGCACGACAACTATGGCCACTATGCACTGGGCCACTAATATTTTTTATTTTATACTTTAATGTGACACAGTCAAAGACTTTACACATAAAGGAAAACATAAAAACAATAATAAATAAAATAATTAGAATACAGTTCAACTCAGGGTTCAGAAATCATAGTTCCAGATTCAAGATTCAAGATAAAGAAATTAAAAAGAAATTGATACATAGTTTAATCAATCAAAAATTCCAGGCACGCAAGCAAGCTTTCAGACAGGCAGAGTTGGTATTTCAAGTCGTCTGTCAAGAGGGAGAATCATCCTGGCAATACAATCCCACACATGCCAGCAGAATTTCCCAAACGGACCTCATCAGCACAAATGACGCTTCCCATGTCAGGATTGTACATAAAGCGCCAACAGCTGTTCAAATGATATCCAGGCACGATAGAGGGCCAACTACAGGCTCTTGTGTTCCGTGTTCAGAAACCAAAGCCAAAAGGTCCTCTCACTATGTGAGGGCAAGTTGTGGACATAAGGGCCCAAATTCCATTTAATCATGGGTAGCAAAATGGGAAATCCTGTCAATATGTGATTTCCAGTTTCAGGGCAATCATGGTTTTTGGACAACCAGCAGAATCTCTCAAGCCATTTCAATTTCTTGGTAGGCCCAGTGTTTGCCAGAACAGGCAGTCTGTTTATGCCGAAAGGCAGTAGAAACCTGCAGACAATTTTTGAGGGACACAAGATAAGATAATGCTGCGCTCTCCAGGGATATGTAGAAGAGAGGATGTAAACCCATAAGACTTCAGGCTCTGGAGGTGGGCATGGTCCTTTAACCTATACCAAACCAGTATTTTTCCCTTGGACACCTTCTAGAGTGCCCGGTAACCGTGTTCCCAGTCAGGGGCCCAGAAGAGAGTGCTGAAAATACGTAGAGGGGACTTAACAGAGCCCATCTGTACTATATTTACCATGTCTGAGCCCAACAATTTGAATAGGTCACACTGAAGATTGGTAAGGGCCTTCAAGTATAGTAGGCCAAGTTTCAGTAGGAGCCTGGTAGTCATTGAGCAAATGCCCAATTCTAGGTGGATGATTTCAATCGGGATGCGGGGGGGGGCAGTATTTGATGCCAAACGCGGGCCTCAACCCAAGATATATCATCCAGGGTTAGAGATTCCAGGCCATATAAGACATCCGGGCAGAAGCCCTGTTTGCACAGTTTCCGAATGCCATGGAGACTGAAACCTGCAGACTTTTTACTGAAGGCAGCAATCATGCTGCTAGTTGTGTTGCCTTCTTTTCTCTGGCAGCTTGACATGAAGGATAGTTTATTCTACTCTCCAGCTCCTCCCCCAGGTACCTATAGCTCTCAGCGTAATCTACACATATGCCATCCATCAGAAGGGAGGGGCAGACTACCCTTTTTTGAGTAAAGAGCATAACCTCATAACCTGGGTCTTTTAAATCATTATTTTCTGGTGCTAGTGTAATGTTTGCAACATTCAATCAATCAACTTCTTGTATAGCACACTTTCACCAAAGGCATCATGGCGCTTAAGCAGACAAATCTGAAGGTGCGAGGTATCACAACCAGATAGCCAATTTTACCGGAAAGGAAATGTTTTAAGGTTGTGTCTGAAAGATAGAAATAGAAAGACATTGGAAGTAAAAGCATCACAAGAGCATGTGCTCTGTGTGGGTTGCATTGGTTAGATAGAAACATTCCTTAATATTTCTGTAAACATCTCATTGCTTCTGTGTAGACGTTTATATGTTGGTGTGTTTAGAAAATACAGCGCCACAGTGAAAACAAGTATGCACTCATCAGCATGAGCGCTTTGAAACACTTGCCTGTGTATAGGCGCTATATAAATAAACAATACCAATATCATCAGAGATGATGAAGCATTTCCCAGCACCCAGATTGGAAGCAGAACACTATACTAGTAATCTCGAAAAAGGATTTATATCTAGTGGTGCCCACTGTCAAAAGAGACACACACGAAGTCCATTTTAAAAGAAGCACAAATAAAACATTAAATAAATAAGTCTAGTCATAAATACTTAAATCAGATTGTCACCATGTCTAGCTTATAAGGCAATATATGCATCTGAATTGATTGTTTGTACGCGTTATAGCGCCGTGCCAGGCCAGATGTATTTACTGAGCATTGCTTGTGTGTCTTTTGTTTTTATTATTGCCATATTTTACACCGAATAACGCACAACCAACCCACATGCTTGTGCTGTAAAATGTTCGGTTTCCTTTGCTGGTTTGTTGAAAGACTGGGTTATGATGCAATTTTATATGTATTATTCACAAGCTCTGCTGCATTGCAGTGAAGTTCATCAAACAAGAAACGTTCACAGCAATTCACTTTAACAATCTCCACAAATGCGCGTGGGTTAAATCAGTGTACGGAAGCTGTCTAAACTGTACTAAAGGCAAGCCTCGCGGAAGAGCTCATTTTTCTAGATGTGCATTTGTTTGGGGAAAACGCTACCCTCCTGTGACTGCATTATACATAAAACCCCTTCAGGACTTGGGAGCGCGCTGCATTCTCTTCTGATGGCATTGGAGTCAATACTGCATATGCAGACTGTATCTTATCTGGCATGTTAGGGGAAGGGAAATATATTGATTCAGCGCTGCGCTTGGGGTAGTGACATTTGCAGTTCAATAGATTACGAGTAATGAGAGGGCTTACCACTTGTCAATGAAGGCTTAGCGGGGTCCCCAGGGTCTTTGGCCATTCTTCCTACAAAGAAAGAACCTTTGCTGATACGTTATCAGCAGCCAGGTTTGTATTGTGCAATGGTATAAATGCAAGCATGCTTGAAGGGCTTATGAGCTGCTTAATCTACTGCCTGGACCTGTGCAGAAATAATACATCTCACTGCAATGACAGAGGAGTGAATGCAGATACTCCCTGACAAGCACAATTGATTATATGATTTAATTATTCACAGTGGACAGGAACAGTTGCTTAAATAATCAAGAAATGTGCTTTCTTTACAGCCTGTCTAATTAAACAAGCGGTTCCATAACGCACTTATTTAGACAACCCAGATCATGGTGCTGGCTCATGCCAATATTGACACTATGCATGGCATTAACATGTAGCCCTATGTTAAAGCAAAACAAAACGCCCCTTCACAAACAAGGGAACAGGCAAACTAAATAGAAACGCTTTATTGCCGCAAATTTTGAAAAGATAACCATAAGAATTGTTAAGAACTGGGACTGCACGACTGTAAAACACTTTTGTAAATCAGGGACGCGGTGTTGCAAACGTAGAATTATGAGCATACTGTTTTTTTAGGGGGGGGGAGGTGAGAGTGAAGATGAAGGGGTGTTCGGAGGCAAGGTTAGATTTGTGACTCTAGCAAATACAGGGAACAGCTTACCATAGAGTTTGTTACTTCAAAAGGTTTGGTAATTGATACTATATCCGGATGGATGGCACTGTCATCACTGAATGTTCACGGGAATCTGAAATCAAAGTCTGGGGAGTGCAGAGCACAATTTGAAATGGGGAGACCATTTCCACTTTACTTTGAGCAATACACGTTACTTAACGAGCGTTTTCCGGGACATGTATTAGCCCACCTGCTAAGTGTTTATTTAATTTTATACTTAGTTGAACCTTTATGGATTTTTTTTTATAAAAAGGTAGAATGTGAAAAGGTCGATCATAGCATGTCCTCACTAACGTAAAACTATGGCTATATGATGTGATCTGAAATAAAGTTCATCTTGGGGAGATTGTCTGTTAAATGAAAGACATTTAAAGCATGTAGAAAATCAAAATTAAATAATCAAAAATATATCCCAAAATATTCATCTAATGCAATAAAATGCTACATGCCGTTAAAGAGGCATATGTAATTGTCATGCATGTATAATCCATAGTGGGACCTATTTTTATGTTTATACATTGTATTTGGTGATTTGTAATATACCTATGGCATGCTAGCACAGGGGTTATGTTCGGTGGCATAAAGGCGAATCATACAGTAATATAACACATGACAAATACAAGGGAGTGTGTGAAATCATTCAAAGTAATGTCACCTTCCTAATTTCATTTAGTGGAAATACTCCAACCAACAGGGAGGTGAAGGGGAAATCGATCTATACTGCTTGAACAAACTAACCCCCTACCTTAGGAAAACCTAAACAAAATAGACAATGGGTTTGGTAAACAGTTGTTGTCACAGGAGGGAAGTCCACCTTCCCCTAGAGGAAGCCTAAAAGGAGGACAAACTCACACGTGTGAAGGGCTGGTGGCCAAGTATGCTGGAAATTAAAACAACAAACTTAGCACTTAGTGATACGCAGAAAACAAAAAATAAGCACATTCATTTTATTAATACAATGACAATGATAACAATTCATTACTAAAACACAACAAAACACATTCCACAGTTATTATAAATGTGGAACACACTACGATAAAAATTGCACGTACTGCAAAAGAAATCACATAGGGGCACAACTACAAAAAGAAGGGAGCACACAGGGGAAGAAAGTGTCATTAAACCCAACAACTAAGGTTTAAAAGAACAGACAGGGAAACTGAATTAATATGCATAAATTAACTGTGTTTTTAACCTACACTAACAGAATTAAAACAAAAAAATCAAAAGGTCAGGATTAACTTAATTCACCACTCAAACTCACACTAATTCACTCACACTCAAACCGATATGTTTCATTCCTCACTCATTCTAAACACACATAATCAAGGGAAATTCTTCAGGGGCATGTGGTCATATTAAAAGCAAATAGTACCACATATGTTTGAATATTTGGGAAGGGCTATGTAGGCTACAAATAGCAGTTATTTTACGTTGAAGAGTTAGGTACTCTCAGGGCATATTGAATCACACTCCGCACTATTATTGTCCAGTGGGGGTTACCCACTAGCAAGTGACCCAGCAGCTATTTCCTGCTATGGTAGTCAACTTCAACTCTGCTCCAGCGGATGGTGGACAGCAAACACCTGTGAACAGATGAAAAGTGGGGAGACCGTAAGTAATCTCTCTCTCATAATAGACTTTTGCATTACTTAGTCTACGGGGCTAAAGAATCGCCCCAAATTGTTACAACACAGGGGTGTCGAGACTTAGAAATGGGTTCACTTCAAACGGAAACACAGTGCTTGGGGTGGAGGACTTTCATAGCGGCAAGATAACTCAATGTTAAAAAAGCACCATAGAGCTGCTCGTATTGCCCATCAACAAGGGAAACAAACCAAAAGCATGCAAGGGATCTCTCCCATCCATTGTACACACTGCACTCAAATGATAGTAATGCCTACGTGGGTGAGAGACAACACCCTAGCAGCAAATTAAAACTCAATGTTCTTACCAGGGGTCTCATCACCCAACCTGGGCAATCCAGAAGAATTACATTCTAGAGGTTTCTTTGCACACGGTACAATATTCTCGGCAGAGAACAAGCAATTATGCAGATACCTCTTCATATTTCAAACCCCACCTGTGAATAATACATATTATACACTGTTGCTCGAGTTGGGGGTAATCAGCACCTTCATTGCAAAATCACCCAGTGCCATTCTCATTTCTACCTGACCACAAACGCTCATTAATCATTACCTTGTAGTACGTTGCAAGGCAAATGGTCCTCGTTCGACCTCAGTGTGGCAAGTTGGAGATCTCTCCCACCGGAATATTGTCAGAGCCGCGTTCACAATTACTAAAAAGGGCATGGGATGGTCCATTAGTTTACCTTAACGAAAACACGGAGTGTTTCACAACGATCTTGTCAATGCATGCTGTCAGGGGACGCTTTATGTGCATACCTACAGTCGCTAGTGCAGCTCAAAAGTTTTAAAGTTGCACCATGTAAGCGTGATGTCAGTCCCCCCGACGTGTTTCTGTTTGCATTCATTTATAGGAGAGGATGGCTGTGCACCAGCACGCAACCCGAAACGGCTGCAAAAATCGTAGTGACACAAAGCTAGCTTTACTCCTCTTGGTATTCACAGTCAGGATAATCTAGCTAGCACGGGCTCACAGTATCATAAAAACTCAGTCCCCTTATGAAATTAACATGGGAACATGAGTTCCAACTAACTCACCGGGGAAGCCTTGCTCACCACAAATTTAAATCAAAAGTGCGTCCATCAGGAACGATTCTACCATCAGTCTTGAATAGACGTGTCTAACAACCTACTCCTGATGTATCCCAGATGGAGAGCAGGTCGCTTCTTGTCTCCTTATTTGTAGAGGTTTAGGTACTAAAGCAAGGCACCTCCCTCAGCCAACCCTTGGCTGCTAATAGCATTAAGGGCAGGTGTTGGTGCGGCACACGTGTTCACGTTAGTAAGAGCCTGCAGTGATGACAAGAAGGCGTGTACGGAGATGAAATCTCCATCTTCTGCATTAGCATACGTTAATTAACAAGCAGCCACTTGTTAGGTGTCAAGTGAAGGCGAAGGGAAGAATGCCCCCATTACTTCGCGGTTGTTTAGCATTGGTGTAATCGCCACAGAGGCACATCTGTCGCACAGCCTCTCACGGTATTAGTAGAGAATGTAAAGGCAGACAACACATGCACGCAGGCAGTAAAGTTGGAATTGGACAGTGCATAGCACAATTGACACTCAGACGCTGGTCAAAACAAAACGGTAACAACTTGTCATCCGTTAATATTGTTCCATCATTGGTATCACAGGGAGAGCATTTTATTTCTGCAGCACACATTGGTTTAGCATTCCACCAACGTTATAACCAGCAACTCGACCACAGTGCTTGGTACAGTGTCCGTTGATGATGTGTAAACGAAAGCGTCATGAGAAGCACGCACAGCAATGGTGAAGCTAGATAACAAGAAGACATAGCACAGGTATTCACCTATTACCAGCCTAGAAAGATTTAAACAGTAACGTGTGCTGGGTTAGATTTCGTTAGGTAATCACAAAGAAAGAACTCCACCTTCATTTTTACACAGAGTGAAGAGGCAACCAGAGATTTATAATTCTTACAAGTGTGACCAAACACTTGTGCCAACCACAGACCTGTCAGTACTGTATTTGGGCGGTATTTTCATACACTAAGTGGTGTATGTGAGAGGGCCCGTGGATGATCAAATAATCAGAGCCAATACTCCACACTAGGTACTAAAGTAGTACGATATTCTCGCATAAACTACTCAAAACCGTGTGCAAAGATATAATTAGGCGTGCAGTTCTATTAATTTTAATTCACCCAAAGGCATGATTAAACCCTGCACTCTAATCTATCATTGATTCCGGTCTCTGAGCTTTTGGTAAGGAATATAAGATGTTGTTCCTTCTGTAAGGGTTTTATCTTTCCTCGATTGCTATCACCAGATGGGATCATTTTCCAAATGACGCTCCAATGTAGGTCCTCGATTTTATGTATGTATTCGATCCAGTGATCAACCAAAGGGGTGTTCTGTGTTGTATTGTGAATGCAGCTCTTATGTTCTCTCATTCGCACGTTCACCTTGCGTTCAGTTTTACCGACATATAATCGGTTGCACGGGAACCAGATTCCAAAGACCAACGTGGTGGAATTACAATTACTAAATTGTTGTTGTTGCCACATCGTATTTAAGCCCAGATTCAATTCAGTGCTTCTAGATGTAGAACTGCAGCACAAACATTGTCCACACGCAGAATGACCTATCAGTTTAAGCAGACCCCATTTTTCAGAAATGGTACTCTGTTTGATAGGTCTCAAGCTCACATCATTCCGTGTAATCGATTCTTTCAAATTGTGACTTCTTTTGAATGCAATGATAGGTTTAACAAGTGGTTTGTCGCAATGTTCCAAGATGTTCCAATTCTTGAGCATAATCTTTTTGATTTTCTTGGAGATGTGGCTAAACGTGTTAACAAATACCAATTTATCATCGTCGTTGGTCTTGGAATGAGTTTTGTAATCCAAAAGGGCCTGCCTGTTGTTATTGAAAGCATGTTTCTTGGCCACTTGTGTCAGTTTCTCGGGATAACTGCTCGCGAGCAGTCTTTTGCTTAAGCCATCTGCTTCTTCTTTGAAATCTGTTGTTAGCGTGCTATTCCTTTTCAAACTCAAAAACGGGCCCAACGGCAAGTTATCTCTTACATGCCTCGGGTGAAAACTCTCATAATGTAGAAGTGAGTTTTTATCTGTCTTCTTGTGGAAAGGTTTTACACTTAGCATCTTGCTCGTAGAGTTCGACAAAATCGTGATGTCTAAGAAGTTTAGTCCCTGGCTGTTCGAAGTGTATGTAAACTTCAAGCAGCGATCTCGCAAAGTGAGTCACTTATAGAACTTATTCAGTTCTTGTGGGTTGCCTTGCCAAATGACAAAAATGTCATGAATATACCTTTTCCTGGTTCTGATATTCTGTAGGTAAGGATTAGACTCGAGTAGAACTTTGTTCTATTCAAACTGCTCCATGTAGAGATTAGCCACACTAGGTGCTAGTGCAGCCCCCATTGCTGTACCCTGTATTCATGAAGTAGTCGCTCTTCTAGCATGTCTAGGGAAGCCCTTTGCAGTATGCCAGTATACAGGGCGACCACATCTAGACCCACTAACATTTCACAACCTGGATCAAACTCAAGACCCTCCACCTCATTAATCATTTGGATCGTGTCTTTTAAGTAGGATTTAATTTTTCGTACCAGTGGTTGGAGAAAAAAGTCTGTGAACCTAGAGAGGGGTTCCAGGATAGAGTTCACACCCGATACATTGGTCTTCCTGGAGGTTGTACTGTACTTTTATGTATCTTAGGAAGGGTGTAGAGCTGTGGGATTTGGGGTTTAGTAGCACAAAGAAAGTCTGCTTCCTTAACTGAGACCCACCCGCGGTCTTTTGCTTTGGTAACCTTAGCATAGATACGCAGTTGTATTTCAAGAGTGGGGTCAGCTGGTAGCGGTGTGTAGGACTGCAGATCAAGAAGTTGCCTGTTACATTCTAGAATCTATGCCTCATGGTTTTGAATAACTATCACTCCGCCCTTGTCGGCCTTGTGAATAAGAACCGCTTTGTTCTCCAGTAGGCCCTTGGTGGCTAGTTTCTCCCGATTACTGGTGTTATGAAAAAACAGTTTATTTTTACTTTGAATCTCTAGTATCTTCAAATCTTGAAGCACTCTTCTTTCAAATACTTGTGCCTCAGCTGTCCTCTCAGTGATTACAAAGGAGTGTGTGAAACCATTAAAAGTAATGTCACATTCCTCATTGCATTTAGTGGAAATACAACTGGACAATACACGTGCACACATGCCGCTTGTAGCACACTGTTTCCCATATTAGCTCTACCATGAAAGGTTGCCTCCACAGGCTCTTCGTGAATGTTCCTGCATGCACTGTAATGCTAACATCTTGATTTCCTCACATTTCAGAGTATTAATCAGGGCACATTTTAATCAAACATTTTAAGAAGTGTGAATGAGTGTTACCACAAGTAAATCAGTGAAGGTATGTGTTGCATCAGCATACAAACCATACGTTTATTGATGTTTGATGAGTGAATGTATGGAAGTGAAAGTAAAAATATTAGTAACTCACTCAATCTACAGCAACGATCCCACTGCCATTGACGATTATTACCACAAATGCCTTTCCATTGCCATCGATGTAGTAGCTCCCATCACAACTAAAATGCATTGCGTCAATAAAAAAAACAACTTCTGGTTTAATGAAGAACTAGTCGCCCTAAGAAGGAGGAAACACTCTCTTGAACACACCCCACCCCTGGCTCGGCCAAAGCTTTCAAGGATGCCAAAAAAACCTAGAAAACAACCATCTTCGCCCACAAAGCTAATTCCTACACCGCCCGCATCAGCAATGCAGCATTAGACTCTAAAGAACTCTTCTCTATACTTAGAGAACTAGAAAACCCCCTACCAGCCGAAATGCCCACCAACGCCAATAAAGAATGGTGTACTACCATACAAGACACACTTGCCTCCAAAATTGCTGTACTCCAGAACAAAATAACTACTAAAAGATAACTTCTAGCAGATAAAAATACCCCCACCCCCAACCCCCTCGCTAACACCAGCGATAACCCCAATCCCATATTCCACTTCACACCCGCACCCAAGAACTTGTACTTGACACCATCTTCAAATTAAAAGCCTCTAATTGCAAAGGACACACTGTCCCAGCCAAACTAGTCAAAGCATGTGCTTCCACCCTGACCCCCACCATCACCAATTTTGTCAACTCCTACTTCAACACCAATACAGTGCCAGGCTGCATCAAAGAAGCCTGGGTTACCCTGCTTCTAAAAAAAACAAATCTAGATCCCACCATTCCGAATAATTATCGCCCCATAACCAGGGTGCCATTCTAACTCAAAATCATTGACAAACTAGCGTACAACCAAATCCAAACTCACCTGGAATCGCATCAGCTCCTCGGCACCAGACAATCAGGCTTTAGGCCGAACCATAGTACAGAAACAGCACTTCTGGACCTTAAAATCCAGATGGATGCCATTAGAGATTCTGGGAAACTCTGCATACTCCTGCTGTTAGACCTCTCTGCAGCATTTGATCTGGTGGACCATGACAAACTATGCACCTCTCTCGCTCGGGATTTCAATTTCTCCAGTGAAGCTTTTGCATGGGTGAAATCCTTCTTAACTGATCGCACCTCCAGAGTGTCTATAGGCAAAGAAGCGGCCAACCCTATCCCAGTTCCCATAGGAGTGCCCCAAGGATCCTGTCTCTCCCCCACTTTGTACAACGCTTACACCAAACTCCTCTTCTCAGCTTTTGACGATATGGGTGTCATCTACACCAATTTTGCGGATGACACCCAGACCCTCATACCACTCACAGGTAACTATGACCAGGATACTGCAACCATAAACAAAATATACTTCATCATCCAAAACTGGATGGCACTAAACAGCCTCTGTCTCAATGATGACAAGACAGAAGTCCTCATCGTAGGATCCCCAGCCAAAATAGCGTCTCTCCACCCAGTCTACTCAGCTATTACTATCGATGGCACCACTATTCCAGTGCTGAAGCAAGTGAAAACATTAGTAGTCTACCTCGACGCCAGCCTTACTATGACTAAACATATTAACGCGCTTGCTTCATCGAAAGCCTACACCTCTTAACTCATAGCTCTCTGCCGACAATTCCTGACCCCAGCAAACTGCCTCACCTTAGCCAGAGCCCTAGTATTATCGAAATTGGATTACTGCAATATATTACTACTAGGCACATCCAATACCAACCTTTCCAAAATGCAACTTCTGCAAAACAAAGTTCTAAGAGCAGCCTTAGGATTAAAAAAATCGGACCACATTTCCAAGACAAGGAAGGACGCTCACTGGCTCCCCGTCAAAGCAAGAATTATCTTTAAAACATCATGCATTGCACACAAATGTCTGGCCAAAAAAGGCCCAATTTACCTTAACAACACCCTACACTTACAAGAATACACTAGATCACTAAGATCCAATGACAACCTCCTATTGGCACCCTCTCACTACAAAACTACCAGAGCGGGGGGCAGCAGTTTCCCTGTTCTAGACCCTAAACACTGGAACACCCTCCCATTAATATAAAAAAAGAATCATCCTTCCCTGGGTACAAGAAATTGCTAAAAACCTGGCTATTTAACGAATATTAGCACCAAGGCACATGCCACCGTAAATGCAATATACCAGTGAAAACTGTAAACTGTAAATATGGACTATCTTGTTGTACTAGCTCGCCAGCTGTGTTCAAATTTGTACTCTGTAACAATGTATGACTAATTCCTAAGCTGTCTTGTAACCACGCCGTGATACCTGAGGGTCTGGGCGTGTAACAAATAAAATAAATAAATAAATAAAGTAAAAGTATTAATCATACTGGGGAGGAAGGCTAGCTCAATTTCCTAAGCTCTTTTCCAGCAGTAACTTCCACCATCTTCAAAAGCTGCATAATACTGAAAACAATCTCCAGTAGGTGTCCCTTTAGTCTGATAAAACTAAACCAATTTTTAGAAGCAATTATACTATGAAAAGTGGCCCATCAGATTACTAGCTTAAAATGTGGGAACCCATTTTTTGATGGCAAACCTGCTACACAAGGGATATAAGTCTACAAATTGAAAGAAAATTCCTGACCACACCAGGAAGGTCCCTGCCTTCTCTCCCTACCCCTGATCCCACCCATAGCCATATCTTCTCATTTGTAATCTATATTCTATATGTTCCCTCCCCCACTATATATAAAGGCAAGTCTTATTTGTTTCGCTAGAACTCTTTCAGAATCCAAAGCTAATGCATCTCACCTTCTATCAGTAATTGCTGTTTCCAAGTTGGATTATTATATTATGTCTGAGCTTTGTTATTTTACTGTGGACTATGCTCTATTTGTACTGTGTGATGAGTTAACACAAATAAATGAATACATACATATAAAACAAATAGAAAGAACACATGTTGGGTGGTTTATAACTCCCTACCCCACCCCAGACGAATCCTCAACAAACTTTGCAAAAAAAGTATATGGCACCCTTAGAATGAAATTGCAAAGTTTGGTGGTTGCATGAGGGGTAAGGGTAAAGGGGAGGTCCCAAAGTGTGTGAAAATCCTCATAGACACATTAGAAAAAACAATTCTGCTTGCACCTACTGTGGGATGTTTTTACCCATGCATCCAAGCCCTACCATAAAACTGTGCAGTACTGGCATGGAAAACATCATGATGGCCAGAACTCCCCAGAGAGTACACAGGGAAAACATGAAGAGTAGGCTGCCACCCATTTTTGCCTATGTTGTGAGCACAGGAGGGCACAGCCTAAAACCACCATTGGGCTACACACACAGTAGCCTGAACCCATTGGGAATGGCAATGCTAATTGCCAAAAAGCAACTCAGAACTGTGGGGAATTAATTTTCTTAATCCCAAAAATGGTTGCAATACCGGTACTCACCACTATCAGAAAGCCGGCGTTTTAAAACCACCAGACCTTTGTGTAAAACTGAACAGAGGAACCCAAACCAGACCAAGGAAAGACTTGCTAAGAGGTGGATACAATGTAAAACTATATTCTGAAATGACTTGAAGGAAATAATTATTTAATGTATAGGTAAAAATTGTAAGTTTGATTTAAACTGGGAACTAAAGTGACATTTAGCTGAATTCTGCCTGACAACTACCCCCGACAGGAGAAACCTGCTCAGCCACTCTTCCGAGGCCTAGCTGCATCCTGCTTCCGCACCAAAAGGAGTTGACACCTCTCTGATTAGATTAGGGGAGGGGCACCGCAGGAGGTTGAACAAAGCCTTGTCCTGGACTCAGGCAAATGTTATATTGGGGGGGCCGTAAAGTGGCTTCCTCTTGGGAGAAGTGGGAAGAGAAGTGCCTCTGGGAGCCACCCGAGCTGGAGGCGGGGACAAGCAGAAGCTTCCCCCATGTGCTTTGGAACCTAAACCACACCCATCTGGGCCAGAGCATAGTTTTAAAAAGATAGATAACTCATAGTGCAGAGTTGTCAGGATTATATAAGTAATATCATTATTCTTGTGATTTTTCTGTGCACGTTTTAAGAGGTGTTAGGACCGTGTGGTGTATGCTGCGGGGTTGCTAGCGGAAAATAGGGTCTTACTCCAAATGTCTG
Source organism: Ambystoma mexicanum (assembly GCF_040938575.1). Lineage (NCBI taxonomy): Eukaryota > Metazoa > Chordata > Amphibia > Caudata > Ambystomatidae > Ambystoma > Ambystoma mexicanum. The sequence goes on from NC_090939.1 coordinate 359,668,053, forward strand.
CATGTTAAAAATCTGACACTTCATCAATTAATGGCCATACTCCTTGCGCACATGTGTGTAATTTTTGGTAAATGTCCGATTTGGTAAACCAGTCAAAAAGCGCAAAATGTTGTCATTTTTGAATGCAAGCCCCCAGAAAGATCAGAGGCGGACAAGCATGGACCATAAGGAATATATAATATGTACCTGTAATTTCAACAAATGGTGTATCTGGGAAATATGTATTTGAATCAAATATAGATTTGTGGGCAAATTGACCAGGGGAGGATCCTCTGACCCATAATCTGACCTCATCATGATGACAATCCATTTCCTTCCCCCAATCATGGGAGAGGGGAGAATTGGGCCAATGACAAGTAGAGAGGGGCAGGCTCAGTTATGCCACGCACACACCCACTTTCCAAAACACATAAAAAGAGACTGCTGGGACAGGTAGAGACATTCAATTCCATTTTCTGTGGGTCGCTCTGCCAGTAGACTCCAGACTTCACATCCATCAATCTTCAGAGACCAGAAATTTACTTCAGAACTTAAAGCAAGGGCCTAAACCCACAAACTGAGAACTCTTCTCAGCAGGCCCAGGCCTCCTTAAAATCATTTGCAAACTATTCCACAGCTGGGCTAGCTGTCTGAATTCTTTTGCCAAGAACTTTTGCCAGTACCCAGAAAGCAGTGTTACATCCAAAATCCACTTGATCCGGACTGGAAAGCAGAGCAGTATCCAGAACCAGAGGCCGCTGTATCCAGAGAGGCTAGACCAGCAGAGCAGAGCTGACCCAGACCGCTGTGAGCAGAACCAGAGATCGGGATCGCTGTGAGCAGAACCGGTGCCTGATTGACCCACCGAGCAGACAGAACCGCCACTGGACGTGTTGACCAGATCCGTGACGAGGCCCATTTATTTCAAAATTAGGAGTGAGTTTCCGCCAGAACTGTGCAGAGCCCAATCTCTTAGTTAAAATAATCTAATCCAAAATTTTTTTAACCTAATTAGAACAGCCTCCTAGAAATCATGTCAGCTGTCATTTGTAAAGCTGCAAAAATGTCACCTGTAAATTCTGCAGCTGCAAGCTGTCACCTGTCATTTTGAGTTTTACTTTAAATCTGAAAATCTACCTTTATTCAATCGTCCGTATCTCTGGAACCGTTTGGGCTAGGAACGAAAAAAAGCTGTGATTCTAGGCTTTCCAACAAACCTAGAACCAACTTCATAATCCCTATACTTTTTCTGCAATCGCGATTTACGCACTCGTGAAATTTACCGTGATTTGCGGTTTTGGCTCAATTTCTCCACTTGTCAAAATAGCAGCTCCATACTTTCCTTTCTTAAAAGTCTGTTTGCAACCTGGTAATAACTCATAGAGCATTGCTAAAGTGAGCCTGAATTAATACCAACAAGCATATCTCACTCACCCTGAATCTCTAGAGGGAATTAAAATCAGTTAGCACATTTTCCCATCCATTGCCATCACATTTAAAAGCATTTTGGGCCTGTGTTTCAAACTTCTACCTGTTTCCTCTAAGCTTGCTGGGGGGGGGGGAACTGATTTCCTTATTGTGTTTCTTTGTATTCATGAAGACTGTCAGGCCGATTCATGGAATAATTAGCGCGGAGCAAGTGGGCAAAAACGTGCGAATCGCCGTGGAATAGCGAAAATCGCAGTGCAAGTGCGAAAATCGCACGAAAAGCAGCGCACGTCGATTCATGGAAGGCCGTGCGCGAGAAAACCAGCGGATGTGCGATAAAAAAGTGCACGGCGCACGTTGGCGCACAGGCCATCTAACAGCGTGCGCCAGGTCACAGCGAAAATCGCACAGGCCACAGCGAAATTCGCACATAGCGCGGCGCACGCAACAAAAGTAGGCGGAACACGGGCTTAACACTCGGAATGGGGAACAACTTGCCAAAACGTGGGCGTCACGGGGGAAGTACAGGGCGCAAGTGCGCGGAACGCCCACACGCTTGCCTACAACACGTATTCATGGAATAGAATAGGTGAAAAAAGCGCACGCTCAAACCAGCGCACAGGCACAAACACGACCGCCACAAGAAAGCAGGCGGTAGCGTCTCTGCGGCTGTAAGAAATGTGCGCCAAAAGGTGCGCCAACAAATAGCACCTATATACTGCCATGATGAATGTCCCATACTGTGGCCCTCCAGGAAAAATGACGTGCAAAGGGGTACCCACAAACATGGACACCCGCTGACAAAAAATACGTGTGCGTGTATACCGGGGTGCACGGGAAGTCTCACACGCGATTTGCAGGGTACGTGCATCACAGGGGTTCGCGTGAAGTTATTCACGCGATCAGGCCTGGGGGAGCGGGCTACGTGTATTTCAGGGGTTCGCGTGAAGTTTCTCACGCGATCGGGCCTGGGGGAGCGTGCTACGTGTATTTCAGGGGTTCGCGTGAAGTTTCACACGCGATCGGGCCTGGGGGAGCGGGCTACGTGTATTACAGGGGTTCGCGTGAAGTTCCTCACGCGATCGGGCCTGGGGGAGCGTGCTACGTGTATTTCAGGGGTTCGCGTGAAGTTTCACACGCGATCGGGCCTGGGGGAGCGGGCTACATGTATTACAGGGGTTCGCGTGAAGTTCCTCACGCGCTCGGGCCTGGGGGAGCGGGCTATGTGTATTACAGGGGTTCGCGTGAAGTTCCTCACGCGATCGGGCCTGGGGGAGCGGGCTACGTGTATTCCAGGGGTGCGCGGGAAGTTCCACACGCGAATAGCCTGGGCGCGTGTATTTGAGGGGTGCGCGGGAAGTTCCACACGCGAATAGCCTGGGCGCGTGTATTTGAGGGGTGCGCGGGAAGTTCCACACGCGAATAGCCTGGGCGCGTGTATTTCAGGGGTGCGCGGGAAGTTCCACACGCGAACAGCCTGGGCGTGTGTATTTCAGGGGTGCGCGGGGAGTTCCACACGCGAATAGCCTGGGTGCGTGTATTTCAGGGGTGCGCGGGAAGTTCCACACGCGAATAGCCTGGGCGCGTGTATTTCAGGGGTGCGCGGGAAGTTCCACACGCGAATAGCCTGTGCGCGTGTATTTCAGGGGTGCGCAGGAAGTTCCACACACGAATAGCCTGGGAGCGCGTGTATTTCAGGGGTGCGCGGGGAGTTCCACACGCGAATAGCCTGGGTGCGTGTATTTCAGGGGTGCGCGGGAAGTTCCACACGCGAATAGCCTGGACGCATGTATTTCAGGGGTGCGCGGGGAGTTCCACACGCGAATAGCCTGGGCACGTGTATTTCAGGGGTGCGCGGGAAGTTCCACACGCGAATAGCCTGGGGGCGTGTATTTCAGGGGTGCGCGGGAAGTTCCACACGCGAATAGCCAGGACGCGTGTATTTCAGGGGTGCGCAGGAAGTTCCACACGCGAATAGCCTGGGCGCGTGTATTACAGGTGTGCGCGGGAAGTTTTACATGCGAATAGCCTGGGCGCGTGTATTTCAGGGGTGCGCGGGAAGTTCCACACGCGAATAGCCTGGGCGCGTGTATTTCAGGGGTGCGTGGGAAGTTTTACACGCGATTTCTGCACGGTACGTGTATTTCAGGGGTGCCGGGGAGTCCCACATGTGATTTGACAGTGTTGTTCCTCCCAGGTGTACCCTGTACACCCTCCACGGCCCCTGCAGGCAGCCCACACCACAGGGGACTACCCTGCATCCCTGTTCATGTCCCGCAGGCAGCCCACCCAACATGGGCATGCCCCCCAGCAAAGGCACATGTCTCCTTGAACTAATGAACACCAACTCATGTCCCCTTGCACCCCCACCCCCCAGCACTGTGGGGCACCTGCCAGCAGGCCCCCACCCATGTCCAACTCATGTCCCCCACCACCCCCACCCCCCAGCACTGTGGGGCAGCTGCCAGCAGGCCCCCAGCCATGTCCAACTCATGTCTCCCACCACCCCCACCCCCCAGCCACCAGGGTCACCCTCCACCAGGCCCCCACTCATGTCACCCACCACCCCCACCCCCCAGCCACCAGGGTCACCCTCCACCAAGCCCCCACCCATGTCTCCCACCACCCCCACCCCCCAGCCACCAGGGTCACCCTCCACCAGGCCCCCACTCATGTCTCCCACCACCCCCACACCCCAGCAGTGCAGGGGCACCCTCCACCAGGCCCCCACTCATGTCTCCCACCACCCCCACACCCCAGCAGTGCAGGGGCACCCTCCACCAGGCCCCCACTCATGTCTACCACCATCCCCACCCCCCCAGCCACCAGGGGCACCCTCCACCAGGCCCCCACCCATGTCTCCCACCACCCCCACACCCCAGCCACCAGGGGCACCCTCCACCAGGCCCCCACTCATGTCTCACACCACCCCCACACCCCAGCAGTGCAGGGGCACCCTCCACCAGGCCCCCACTCATGTCTCCCACCACCCCCACACCCCAGCAGTGCAGGGCCACCCTCCACCAGGCCCCCACTCATGTCTACCACCACCCCCACCCCCCCAGCCACCAGGGGCAGCCTCCACCAGGCCCCCACCCATGTCTCCCACCACCCCCACACCCCAGCCACCAGGGGCACCCTCCACCAGGCCCCCACTCATGTCTCACACCACCCCCACACCCCAACAGTGCAGGGGCACCCTCCACCAGGCCCCCACTCATGCCTCCCACCACCCCCACACCCCAGCAGTGCAGGGGCACCCTCCACCAGGCCCCCACTCATGTCTACCACCACCCCCACCCCCCCAGCCACCAGGGGCAGCCTCCACCAGGCCCCCACCCATGTCTCCCGCCACCCCCACACCCCAGCCACCAGGGGCACCCTCCACCAGGCCCCCACTCATGTCTCACACCACCCCCACACCCCAGCAGTGCAGGGGCACCCTCCACCAGGCCCCCACTCATGTCTCCCACCACCCCCACACCCCAGCAGTGCAGGGGCACCCTCCACCAGGCCCCCACTCATGTCTCCCACCACCCCCACACCCCAGCAGTGCAGGGGCACCCTCCACCAGGCCCCACTCATGTCTACCACCACCCCCACCCCCCCCAGCCACCAGGGGCACCCTCCACCAGGCCCCCACCCATGTCTCCCACCACCCCCACACCCCAGCCACCAGGGGCACCCTCCACCAGGCCCCCACTCATGTCTCACACCACCCCCACACCCCAGCAGTGCAGGGGCACCCTCCACCAGGCGCCCACTCATGTCTCCCACCAACCCCACACCCCAGCAGTGCAGGGGCACCCTCCACCAGGCCCCCACTCATGTCTACCACCACCCCCACCCCCCCCAGCCACCAGGGGCAGCCTCCACCAGGCCCCCACCCATGTCTCCCACCACCCCCACACCCCAACCACCAGGGGCACCCTCCACCAGGCCCCAACTCATGTCTCACACCACCCCCACACCCCCGCAGTGCAGGGGCACCCTCCACCAGGCCCCCACTCATGTCTCCCACCACCCCCACACCCCAGCAGTGCAGGGGCACCCTCCACCAGGCCCCCACTCATGTCTACCACCACCCCCACCCCCCCAGCCACCAGGGGCAGCCTCCACCAGGCCCCCACCCATGTCTCCCACCACCCCCACACCCCAGCCACCAGGGGCACCCTCCACCAGGCCCCCACTCATGTCTCCCACCACCCCCACACCCCAGTCACCAGGGGCAGCCTCCACCAGGCCCCCACCCATGTCCCCCTGCCCCCAGGTCCTGACGATACACAATCATGGCAGTAATGGGCAGCATACCCAGCACAAACACCCAGGCAAGGATTGCATCCACCCACATAGTGAATGCAATTACATGACACAACCCCAATGGCAAGTATGTAAATGAACACATGTCCGTCACACACACATACACAATGGCTGCAAGTGAATGTCAAAACCCATATCATGACATGTATGAAACCAAAGACAAAATAACACAAGTGGAAGTAAAAATATAAAATGTATTAAAGATTAAAAATAAGTAAACAAATCAAACATACAACTATGTGGATAACAAAATAAATGGTCCATGTTGGAGAACAAAAGTAAAAATCAAAAAACGAAAAAGGAATACAAAAACAAATGTTGACCAAAGCAATATCAAGTAGAAGCAAAAGAATGAAAAACCATTTCCACATGGTGAACACAATAATGAAAAAAAGAAAATGTTCCTTCAAAAAACAAACTAAATACAGGAATGTACCAGGGTCCATGAGCCCAACACCATAAAGGAAACCTACTACTACCTAATGAAAAAAATATATACAAAAAAGTGGCCATTGTCCGAGCGGTCCAAAATAATAAAAACAAATAAAGGAAACCTAACACTAACTAACTATATAACTATATACAAAGGCAGCGGGCAAGTCCTGCGGCTCACTTGTTGATGTTGCTGGCCAGGGCATCATCGAACTCCATGTCGATGTCCTGGAGGCGGCACTCTGTCCTGGCCCCGAGGTCTCGCAGGGATAACCCCATGTTCAGCTCAAACTCCCTGCGAGCTTCCTCGAGGCACTCAGCCCGCCTCAACGCCCGACGCATGGAGAACTCCGCCCTGACCATGGCGAGCCGCTCCTCTTCCGCCCGCTGCCGCTCCGCACCTATCCGCTGGACCAACTGCTCCCACACGGAAGACACCACCATCCCAGGGTTGCCCTGCCCTCCGGCCGATGCCTGCCCCTCTGATCTTGATGGCCCCGAGCCATGATGCCTCCCACGTCGAGCCCGCTGCTGCCTCCGACGCCACTGCCTCTGCCAGCACGACGGCATCCAGGCTGATGGAAACCACCGACGCCGTTGTGCACGTGCCCTGCCTGATGATGCTGTCACATCTTCCACCTGCTGGGGTCCAGTTGCTGTGTTGTCCACCCCTGCTGGACCTCCGACTCCCAACTGTGGCAGGGATGGGATCCCCACCGAGCTGGCTCCATTGGTCGGGGCAGGTCCACAGGGGGCCCTGGTGGCATCTGGGCTGGAAGACGGCAAGGAGAACGACTGGTGGATAGCCTGCACAGAGGAGGAGAGGGCCGCCACATTGGCCAACACATGCAGGAAACCCCCGAACATGGCCGATCCCAATTGGGCCACGTCGGCACGGTGCACTTCGTGATGACGTGCGTGCTCCTCCTGGGAAGCACGCACGGCATCACGAATCACAGCCGTGCGCATCGCGACCCCAATCAGGACCTTCTCCGCACGGCCAGGGGTTCCCACATCCGCAGGTGGAGGGGAGTCAGGTGATATGGACATCCCCTCTACCTGCGGACGGGCCTGGGACGGGGCATCCCTGCTGGTGCATGGTGGTGCACTCACAGGGTCAGGGACAGCGACATGCACAGGCCCCTCCACGGTGACCTGTGCTGCCTCCTGCCCCTGGCCCTGGACTGCACCACTTGCACCAGCAGGGATGCCCCCACCAGGCCCCATGTGTGCCCCAGTGGCGGCCTCCTCCTCCTCTCGCAAACCACCAACCTGGATGGCTCCTCACCGTCTCCCACCGTAGCAGGCCCCTGTGGGGGCTCACCCACCCCTTCCGCTGCAGCCGTGGGGGCATCCCCGCCGCCTTGCTCCACAGCGCCGTCTCCGCCCTCTTCTTCACTAGCCGCTGCGTAGAGGGAGACAAAGAACACAAGCATCAGGGCACTGTACAATGGTCCCCTAGACAGGAAGCAATAGCAGATGAGCACCACTGTCAAAGTACACTTCCATCATGTCCCTCCACAACACATGGGTCAGTCCAGGCAAAACACACACAGTAACAGGCATGGTGCATGCCATGGACATTTCCATGCATGTCCAATGGACTCTTGAAACATTCAATGATATGTAACTCACATGCATCATGGCTCATGCCTATCACAGGCACACACTTCACCTCAGTCACATCCATCTGGCCCCAAACACACCAAACACAGCGGATACAAGGGTAATTTGGCTGCTTCACTGAATCTGTGCATTGTCACACACATGTGTCATGCATCCATGGCATGCACAAGTCACAGACACGCAGGTCAGGCACACAGACATGGCTACCATATATGTACCTGCCCATCCCTCACCCCCACCCATGTCCAGGTACAGAGACTGGCATGCTCTCATGTTCAAAATCTGCATAGGGCTCCCCATGTGGCATTTGAACACATGCAACAACCATGTGGGTCACACATCACTGGTCGCACATGCATTACCATGATGTCCCTGCACACATACATGCATACATGGCCTATGGCACACATACAGGCAAGTATCATAGAACCAGCACACCGCAACATGCCCTGTCTCACACAGTAATGCTTGGACACTTACCGCTCAACTCCAGACGGGCCTCCCTCTCAAGGATCTGGGCGTGGAGCGCTGGGCGTACACGTTCCAGGACCCTCATCTGGATGGAACTCATGCGGCCCTGGCCCCCTCCACGAGGGCCGGGCCTTCACAAGGGTCCTGGACCTCAAGTCCTCCCAGCGCTTCTTGATCTTCAGGACGGCGCGGGTTGCCACCCCCTCCGCATTGATGGCAACCACACAGTCGGCCCAGATCCTCTGCCGTCCTTCCTTGCTGGCGCGGGACGATCCAAAGAGGGCATCATACTTCCCCAGGACATGCTCCACCAGGACACCAACTTCGGTGGCAGTGAAGCTGGTGCCCCTCTGCCCCTCTGGCCTGGGGTTGCCACTGGTGCCAGATGTGGAAGTGCCCGACATGGCAACCCCAGAGGCAGGTGTGGGTGGGCAACTGGGTCCTGGGGCTGGGCTGTGGAGCGATGTAATCCCAGTCGGGAGTCTTCAGTTCCAGCAGGGGTGGACACAGCAACTGGACCCCTGCAGATGGCTGATGTGCAGGCACCAAATGGCAGGGCACGGTGGCAGCAGGCAGGCAGGCAGGCAGCAGCAGATGGCACGTGGGAGGCTGCTCGGGGCACTGGGGGGCAGTAACTCGGCCTTCTGGGCAGGAGCGTGGTCTTCCGTGTGTTTTCGCGTGGCCAGCTTGATACGGAGTGATTTGGCACGTGAAAATCCTGCACGTCAGCGTGAAATCCGAGGAAAGGCCCTTAGCGCGTAAGCGCGTCAGCACGCATACGCGATTCTATTGGACCAGAGTCCCTCAGCGCGTAAGCGCGTCTGTGACGTGACCCGCACGGGTGTTCCCCACTCAGCACGTGATGACGGGGCACACGTGGAAATACTGCACGTCAGAGTGTCATCGCGTGTAATTGGACAAAAGTGCGCGTACACGCGATTGGCCTATGTACGTGTATTTAATGGGTGCGCGGGCACTTACACACGCAAGTACGTCAGCGAACCTGTATCCCATGGTGCGTGTGAATTTCCACACGCTATTGGACTGGGAACTGGATTCCAGGGGTGCGCGGGTCACACGCTGTATCCCGTGGTGCGTGTGAATTTCCACACGCTATTGGACTGGGAACTGGATTCCAGGGGTGCGCGGGTCACACGCTGTATCCCGTGGTGCGTGTGAATTTCCACACGCTATTGGACTGGGAACTGGATTCCAGGGGTGCGCGGGTCACACGCTGTATCCCGTGGTGCGTGTGAATTTCCACACGCTATTGGACTGGGAAATGGATTCCAGGGGTGCGCGGGTCACACACTCGCCTAGAACACGCGCAAAGCATAAATTTGCGCACTTTAACAATAACAAGCTCAGACGCCAGGATGAACATACCGTTCCTAGCAGCAGTGGCAGTGGGCTACCAAAGGAGGAGGAGGAGGATAGTCAGGGCCAGAATATTCACACCCAGAACCAGCCTTTTCGGGATGCCTGATGACCAGGTGTATGGGAGGTACAGGTTTCCACCACACATTATACTGGAGAAGGTCCTCAATGTACTGCACTTCTTAGCCACTGGATCATTTCAGCGGACAAGTGCCATAGTGGGTGGGGTATCACAGGCCACCCAGTCCTGCTGCCTACACCAGGTCTTGAACATCATGACTGCACGCCCATCAGTCCGCAGGCACATATACCTGCCCAGAACACCTGCAGAAAGGCATGCTGCCGCCTTGGATTTTGACGGTGTGGCACGATTCCCCAAAGTGCTAGGTGCCATCGAATGCACCCATGTGGCTCTACGTCCCCCCAGGGCATCGGAGCACATCAATAGGAACCGCAAGCACTGGCATTCCATCAACGTGCAGGTAGCATGTAATGCCAAGGGAATCATCACCTCAGTATATGCCAACTATCCCGGCTCCACCCACGACAGCTTCATTTACCGAATGTCCACCCTAAGCCGGGACCTAGAAGCTGGGCAGCATGGCGATACATGGCTGCTTGGTGAGTATGTATGCCACTGCACATGCATGCATGTTGGATACTGAGCAAGGTCACAACCCCACCAATGATACCAATCACCACCTCCACAGGGGACAGTGCCTACCCTCTCAGCCCCCACATGATGACGCCAATTCGGAACCCCACCACGCCACCCGAGGTAAGATATAACACAGCCCACATTACGACCCGGGGCATAGTGGAGCGCACATTCGGAGTGCTAAAGTCACGCTTTCGCTCCCTTGACCGTTCTGGCGGCCAGCTGTTATACGCTCCCCCAGTAGTGTGCAGGATCATAGTGGCAGCATGTGTCCTGCACAACGTTGCAACACGCCGGGGCCTGGCCGTGGACATGGTGGTGGCCCCACATCCCCAACCACATGCACAGCCGCTGCGCATGGGAGGGGAAAGGGCACGGGGGGAGGCAGCCCGTACACAGCTAGTGGCTAATTACTTCACATAGAAATCACACCCCTGTGGAGTGCACACTGCCCTGGCACATTCCATCTGACAATCAATGATGACTCAACCTGACACTGATCCTGAATGTCTGGAGAATGAACCGTGAATACCATATCAGCCTGAGATTGTTCACCTGGAAGTGTCACAATGTGTGCATCCCTACCCACACAGACACCACCAATGCAGTTTTGTGAAGTTACACATTCAAGCAGCTAAAATGATTACCCACTTGCAAAATGCAACAAGAGGACAGTGCCATGTCAGCCAACCCAACCCCAGCACCGCCACACGACACACCCTGCCATGTCATGCTAATTGCAGGTAAACAAAGTAATCCCCACAACATGACACTAGTCTCACTATGTACAGTGTCCCTATTAGAAACCTGCAACACCTGAAATGCTCACAGCAATGCCGGACCAACAACATACTTGAGCACGTAGTACCATTAACATGACTTCACAAATGTTACATATTAGTAGTCTCACCACCTGGAAATGCCTGCACTCCCACCACTACCAACTGTGCAGTGTTGGCGCTATGTAGAGTTGTAGGTGCACTGCTGCCAACATGGACCCCATCTCCAGACTAGAGGTCCTTGTGTAGACATGAGGAAGTGACCTGCAAATTGGGAGGTAGACACAGAAGAAGAGTTACACATCAATGCAACATGCAGTGTACAACACAACAGCAATATGCACTAGGAATGTATACACAGTATTGACTACAGACTGCCCACACAGCTCATGGGAGTCCAACGTCACTGTGTAATTCACTGTCACTTGGGCACACCCTTTGCAAGCCCATGGAAACGGGAAGCAGGAGGGGTGTGTGTGACTCAAACCCAAGCATCTGAACCAAATACATTACAAGCCTGCATGTGCCCAGCCACAATGCAGCGTATGCCCACAGGAACCACAGAAGCCAGCAAATCGTCCCAAAAAAATAGGGAATAAAATTAATTACCAATAAAAATAAAAATAAGAAACAATCAAAAATGGCCATTGATGGGCCCGGGGGGGTTGGAGAGGCCACCCAGGAGGTCCAAGGACAGGATGCACACCAGAACCAACCTGCGTGCATCCTGGGAAAATAAAACACCTCCATGGGCTCATGGCCCACACGGCTACCCAGTTGTGGGAGTATCACTGCTGTCGCTATTATCACCCTGTGCAGCTGCATCCGGAGGTGGTTGCACTATGGGAGGCAGCCCACGCAAGGCCCTAGTCTGCTCCTCCATGGCTGCAAGCATGCGGGTGTGGTAGGTCTGGTTCTGGAGGATGAGTGTGCGGAGGTCCCCATGCAACAACTCACGGGATGCCCGGACCTCCGCCCTCGTTGCCTGCATCTCAGCTGAGAGCGTACGGGTGAGACGCTACAGCTGCTGTTCTGTCCTTTGGTGTGTTGAAGCCTCAAGCTCAACAAGAGTCGTCCTGAGGTGAAGGAGCTCCTGCCTCAGGGCTTCCCTGTGGCCCTGGGACTCAATGGAGATGGCCTCCTGCAGAGTCGCCAGTGCCGCCCGCCTGTCCCTGTTGGACCCCAACATGTCCTCCCTGTGTGACTGGCAGATGGAGTCGGTTGCCTGCTCTAGTCGCTCCATCAGCCTTTCTGGGGGGACAATGGAAGTGGCCACCCTATCCATGGCCTGAGCCATCATCTCGGATGATGCAGCCTGTTGGGTTGCCATACCGTAAATGGATTGCTCCCATGCGGTATTGCCGGGTGGCGTACGGCCACCACGTCGGCGGGCACCACACCTGTCTGGGGCAAGGCGAACTGCGCCTTGCTGTGCCGGCACTGCCTGAGGCTGCAGGACTGCATTCCCCCTCTGATCTGCTGGCCCAGGAACAGGATCAGATGTCGCGGAGTGTGACCCTGCATCCGTAACCACCGAAGGCGTAGCGGCCAACACTGACATCCCCATGGAGGGTTCTGACCCTGGTGCAGGTGGGTGAGACAGAACAGAATCCCTCCCTGGAACACTCACCTGCGACGGCACGTAGGTCTCATCCGAATCAACACCTGAGTACAGCTCGGGGGAGGTGCAGCCAGAGACACCCCTTGAGAGCACGACCTGCAGCACTTGTGGGTTCTCCCCCACCACCACACCACGTCCCTCACTGGTGGTTGGTCGGCCCTCGGACCCCTCCTGGGTCTGCACCATCTCCACAACCCCAGCAGTATCAGGTGCGTCTTCCCCTGCAAAGACATGAAAACAAAGAAATGGAAACAGGCATTAGCACCATGGCACACAATGAGGGCTGAGAATCAAGAGAACCAGTACTTGATTGACACATGTCCCACATGACTAAAACCCTCCCATGCATGCACCCTCACTGCGTATGAAGTGCAGGGAAATGGCACACACTGATGACACCAAGATGGTAAATGAACACATTTTGTGCATGATGCCTGGCAGTGGCATCACACATTGGCCTGTGATTGCCAGGTGAAACACACATGCCATCACACAGATGGCATGTACCATTGCTATTGAGTGAAGATGGAGAGGAGGGCAGCACCTATTCATTCAGTCCAGTTCCCGCATGTAATTGCTTTTCTAATTCTAACAGGTCAGATTTTTCACCTGGAGCTGCCAGTCTGAAATGGTCCAATTGCACAGGGACATATGTGTACAAATGATATCCAGGTAACAAAGTCACTCCACTTCACCATAGCCATGTCAGACATGTGACTAGTGGACAGCGACATGGCTAGTAAAAGTGGGGGAATGCAAACAATCTGACTGAATGAACAGTGAAAAATAAGCAACAATGTTGTGGCAAGGTGACACTTCAAGGGCAACTGGCGTGCAGTTGGGCTAGATGTCTACTGTTGGCAGAAGGGATACTGCTATGGCCAAATGCAGCTGCGCAGGAAGTATTGCATGAAGCACATGGCTGACCCATACGACTCAGGCGCACACACTCTCACCTGGCACACAAACAGAAGCCCTCACACACACACCATGCAACTGGATGACACACACATGCATGTGCACTCACCGGACAATGCCTCGTAATCAGCCAGATCTCCCACGCCTTGGATCTGTTCCTCCGTGACGTAGGTCCCAGCGACTGACTCATGTGGAGTGAGTTCCGTGTCTACTACTGGAGACCCACCTCCAGTCACTAGAGTTGCGGCATGACTTGAGGCCAGCTTACTCTTTGCCCTGCGCTTTAGGTCATTCCAGCGCTTATAGCAATCATTGGCTGTGCGCCTCACGATTCCAAGGGCACTTACGATGTCCGCAACGGTCTGCCAGTGTGCCTGGCGTTGTGCAGGTGTGGTCTTGGATCCTGCAACAATGACCATCTCGTTGTCATGTCCGGACACATACTCGACAAGTGCATTCAGTTCGTCATCCGTGAAGCTGGGCTTCCTGGACGGGCCGGACTGTGTAGCTGTGTCTGGGGCATCAGCCTGTGCCGGACGAGCACTCTTCCTCTTCCGCTTGGAAGGTGGTGGTGATCCTGAGTGTCCTGCGCCGCTCTGGACACTAGGGGCAGGAGCCCTGGTGGACTCTGTATCAGGAGTGTGGGATTGCACACTCAGCATGGGAGTTGGTGCAGGCATTGGCTCTAGTGTGATGGTGTCAGGGGGAATGTCAGCAGCATGGACTAGGACCAACACTGTCCTGGCTGGGTGTGTGAGGGCTGGGGTGGATGGAGCCGCAGCTGCCCCTGCAGCCTCTCCGCCCTGCCTCCTTGGTCCAGCAGATGACCTTGCTGCCCCAGATCCACGTGGCATGATGGCATCAACGTGCACCAGCGCACGTGTCGTAGCCCTGCTGACCTGGAAGTCAGCCATGGAGTCAGCCAGGTCTGGTGCCACAATGGGCTGGTCCAACAAGGGCTGAGCATGGATGGTGTCAGCCACATCAGCCTCAATGGGAGGGGGGGAGACGGGGGGGATTATGGGTGCCCGTGACTGGTCCTCCACACATGGGGGGACAGGCTCACCCTGCAAGTTACGACCACGTCCCCTACCGGATCCACCACGGCCACCACTTGTGGCTCTTCCACCTTTGCCACCCTTACGGAATCCTCGCCTCCCAGCCATGGCACTGATGTTAATGTGCGTATGGGAGTGGATGTAGACTATTGTCCTGGGCAATTGGGGGTCAAAGGGGTTGGGTACCAGATGGTAATTGTACCCTAGTGCTCTACCAAGGCTGAATGTAACCCCTGGGGAAAGATGACGGGTAATGCAACGCACAGGAGGCCCAAAAAAGGGAGATGACGTGCACGCAACCCCTCCTAGACCACGTGTGCAGAAAGAAAAACCTGCACTACGCTGTGGCACCCAGTAACACAAGAATGAACGTATGCGTGTCACACGCAGCCTAGAATGACCTCTGAAGGGGTAGGCTACACACGGGGCAAGCCCAGATGTTAGATACGTGCGTGACTCACCGTCTGCCTGGTAAACGAGCGTGTAAAAGGAGCACGCTTGGTTGGCAACACCCCCGCCAAAAGAAGATTTGTACGCTGTCTGAGGAGACAGGACAACAGTAGAAGGGAACACTGTTTGAGGGAACAGGCCCAGGTAAACCAGTAAAAGAGAAAAAAGAGAAAAAGCTGTCAGAGGTAACAGGGAATACGAACTTGAAACGCCGTGAAGTAAATCGCGTGTGAAACGACAAGAAGTACAGAATTCACCCACTCGCTCTCCACGAAAAGCACGTACAAGGAAAACGTGTTCTACACGTACCTTTTATACAGGCCCACACGTCCAGCGTCACTTACGCGGCGTGTACGCGCTAGGGCCATTTCCACCAATTACATGCTTTGTCACTTCTGCGTGTACGCGCTAGGGCCATTTCCACCAATTACATGCTTTGTCACTTCTGCGTGTAGGGCCATTTCCACCAATTACACGCTTTGTCACTTCTGCGTGTAGGGCCATTTCCACCAATCACACGCTTTGTCACTTCTGCGTGTAGGGCCATTTCCACCAATCACACGCGATTACACTCTGACGTGCAGTCTTTCCACGTGTGCTCTGTCATCACGTGCTGTGTGGGAAACACCTGTGCGGGTCACGTCACAGATCCGCTTACGTGCTGAGGGCCTTTCCTCAGTTTTCACGCTGACGTGCAGGATTTTCACGTGCAAAATCACTCCGTACCAAGCTGGCCACGCGTACGCACACGGAATACCACGCTCCTGCCCGGAAGGCCGAACTACTGCCCCGCAGAGCCCGAGCACGCTCCCACCTGCTGCTGCCTGACTGCCTGCTGCCCCTGCACTGCTGGGGGGTGGGGGTGGTGGGTGACATGGGTGGGGGCCTGGTGGAGGCTGCCCCTGGTGACTGGGGGGTGGGGGTGGTGGGAGACATGAGTGGGGGCCTGGTGGAGGGTGCCCCTGGTGACTGGGGGGGTGGGGGTGATAGGGGACATGAGTGGGGGCCTGGTGGGGGCTGCCCCTGCACTGCTGGGGGGTGGGGGTGGTGGGATACATGGGTGGGGGGCTGGTGGAGGCTGCCCCTGCACTGCTGGGGGGTGGGGGTGGTGGGAGACATGAGTGGGGGCCTGGTGGAGGGTGCCCCTGGTGGCTGGGGGGTGGGGGTGGTGGGAGACATGAGTGGGGGCCTGGTGGAGGCTGCCCCTGCACTACTGGGGGATGGGGGTGGTGGGCGACATGGGTGGGGGCCTGGTGGAGGCTGCCCCTGCACTGCTGGGGGGTGGGGGTGGTGGGAGACATGGGTGGGGGCCTGGTGGAGGGTGCCCCTGGTGACTAGGGGGGTGGGGGTGATAGGGGACATGAGTGGGGGCCTGGTGGAGGCTGCCCCTGCACTGCTGGGGGGTGGGGGTGGTGGGAGACATGAGTGGGGGCCTGGTGGAGGGTGCCCCTGGTGGCTGGGGGGTGGGGGTGGTGGGAGACATGAGTGGGGGCCTGGTGGAGGCTGCCCCTGCACTGCTGGGGGGTGGGGGTGGTGGGAGACATGAGTCGGGCATGAGTGGGGGCCTGGTGGAGGCTGCCCCTGGTGGCTGGGGGGTGGGGGTGGTGGGAGACATGAGTGGGGGCCTGGTGGAGGCTGCCCCTGCACTGCTGGGGGGTGGGGGTGGTGGGAGACATGGGTGGGGGCCTGGTGGAGGCTGCCCCTGCACTGCTGGGGGGTGGGGGTGGTGGGAGACATGAGTGGGGGCCTGGTGGAGGGTGCCCCTGGTGACTGGGGGTGGTGGGGGTGGTGGGAGACATGAGTGGGGGCCTGGTGGGGGCTGCCCCTGGTGACTGGGGGGTGGGGGTGATAGGGGACATGAGTGGGGGCCTGGTGGGGGCTGCCCCTGCACTGCTGGGGGGTGGGAGTGGTGGGAGACATGAGTGGGGGCCTGGTGGAGGGTGCCCCTGGTGACTGGGGGGGTGGGGGTGGTGGGAGACATGAGTGGGGGCCTGGTGGAGGGTGCCCCTGGTGACTGGGGGGTGGGGGTGATAGGGGACATGAGTGGGGGCCTGGTGGGGGCTGCCCCTGGTGACTGGGGGGGTGGGGGTGATAGGGGACATGAGTGGGGGCCTGGTGGGGGCTGCCCCTGGTGACTGGGAGGGTGGGGGTGATAGGGGACATGAGTGGGGGCCTGGTGGAGGCTGCCCCTGCACTGCTGGGGGTTGGGGGTGGTGGGAGACATGAGTGGGGGCCTGGTGGAGGGTGCCCCTGGTGACTGGGGGGATGGGGGTGGTGGGAGACATGAGTGGGGGCCTGGTGGAGGGTGCCCCTGGTGACTGGGGGGGTGGGGGTGATAGGGGACATGAGTGGGGGCCTGGTGGGGGCTGCCCCTGCACTGCTGGGGGGTGGGGGTGGTGGGAGACATGGGTGGGGGCCTGGTGGAGGCTGCCCCTGCACTGCTGGGGGGTGCGGGTGGTGGGAGACATGAGTGGGGGCCTGGTGGAGGGTGCCCCTGGTGACTGGGGGGCTGGGGGTGGTGGGAGACATGAGTGGGGGCCTGGTGGGGGCTGCCCCTGGTGACTGGGGGGGTGGGGGTGATAGGGGACATGAGTGGGGGCCTGGTGGGGGCTGCCCCTGCACTGCTGGGGGGTGGGGGTGGTGAGAGACATGGGTGGGGGCCTGGTGGAGGCTGCCCCTGCACTGCTGGGGGGTGGGGGTGGTGGGCGACATGAGTGGGGGCCTGGTGGGGGCTGCCCCTGGTGACTGGGGGGTGGGGGTGATAGGGGACATGAGTGGGGGTCTGGTGGGGGCTGCCCCTGCACTGCTGGGGGGTGGGGGTGGTGGGAGACATGGGTGGGGGCCTGGTGGAGGCTGCCCCTGCACTGCTGGGGGGTGGGGGTGGTGGGAGACATGAGTGGGGGCCTGGTGGAGGCTGCCCCTGCACTGCTGGGGGGTGGGGGTGGTGGGAGACATGAGTGGGGGCCTGGTGGAGGCTGCCCCTGGTGACTGGGGGTGGGGGTGGTGGGAGACATGAGTGGGGGCCTGGTGGAGGGTGCCCCTGGTGACTGGGGGGGGTGGGGGTGGTGGGAGACATGAGTGGGGGCCTGGTGGAGGCTGCCCCTGGTGACTGGGGGGGTGGGGGTGGTGGGAGACATGAGTGGGGGCCTGGTGGAGGGTGCCCCTGGATGGTGGGGGGTGGGGGTGCAGGGGGACATGAGCAGGTGTGCAGGGTAGTCCCCTGTTTTGTGGGCTGCCTGCAGGGGCCGTGGAGGGTGTACAGGGAACACCTGTGAGGACCCACCCAGCCTAATCGCATGTGATAATTCCCACGCACCCCTGTAATACACGTACCCAGCAAAATGGCGTGTGATAATTCCCACGCACCCCTGTAATTCACGTACCCTGCCAAATCGCGTGTGATAATTCCCGCGTACCCCTGTATTACACGTGCCCTGGCAAATCGCATGTACGACTTCCCGCGTACCCCTGTAATACACGTTCCCTGGACAATCGCGTGTTGAACTTCCCGCGTACCCCTGTAATACACGTTCCCTGGACAATCGCGTGTTGAACTTCCCGCGTACCCCTGTAATTCACGTTCCCTGGACTATCGCGTGTTGAACTTCCCGCGTACCCCTGTAATACACGTTCCCTGGACTATCGCGTGTTGAACTTCCCGCGCACCCCTGAAATACACGTACCCTGGCACCCTGGCTAATCGCGTGTATAACTTCACGCGTACCCCTGATATGCACGTTACCTGCTTTGCGTTCCTTGTTTGGCAGCCCTGTAAACTGGTCCAGGGTTAGCGCAGCCCTTTGCGATGATTTAGCGATTTTGATGGTTTTTCCTTGCGCGAGGGCGTTCTTGGGGGCGTTACTGGCGCTGCTGCAGGGTCGCTGCGATACTCTGCGCCACGGCTGGTTTGGGAGCCTAAAATCCATGAATACGCTGTGCGCGGAAATCGGTTTTAGCGCACGTGCCTGGCGCAGACAATCGCACGCGGACACTCTGCGCCAGCCGCTTGCGACACTTTTCTGCGAAATTCTATGAATTACCCTCTGTGTGTGTTACTTCCATCTCCTTGCATTGCATATAGGGGGGGGTGAATTGCCACCAGGGGAAAAGTGAACATATTATCTCTTGTGAAACCATATCAGTTTATTTTCTGTACTGCATTTATTCCACCTTGCATTTCCTTGAAACCATAAAGCAGTTCAGCTACCTCATCCTCTATACTACTTCTAAGTAACCCAAATCAGTTTACCAGTAGAACGTTATCCATTGTTGATCACTGTCATATTTTAAGTGTGATATCCAATATTAATTTATTATAAAAGTGTGATAGATATATATTGTTATATTTCTCAAATAAACCTTATAAATTTGCAAAACAGACCTACTTCTTGGCTCAGTGGGTTCAGGGGGATTCTAAGAGAGGGGTGTTATATAAGGGTTGTCATCCAGAGTACATGAACTGGACCTAAAAATATATCAATAAGGGTTTCCCTCAGCATCCCAGACTAAGCATTGACTTAACTGTAGTGTTGAAGTGAAGCCGCTTAACAAAGTGGGGGCTTGTAGCTGGAGATTCTGGGTTAGGTCTATCACTTGTGCAGATTAATACAGTGTGCTAACTTACAGAAGACATACATCCGGTCGGATCACCACGCTGTGTTACGCTGTAAAGCACTCCTGAAAGGAACGCCCTAAGGAAACGGTCTGTTTTGCAAAAATAAAATACAAACTTCTGTAAGTCAGGAAGGAACTCAAATTCCAGAATGTCGACACTGGTAGACATCAAAATAGCCAGAGAGCACTTCTTACATAAGCTATTTGTGAGAGGTGAGTGGACTCATCAGGACCAAACGGTCTGGTTGCAGGCAATCGCGCAACAGGTCACTGAAACAGGGTCAGATAAATGGAGAGATCAGGGTCCCCTACATGTGGCCCTGAGTGAACTATATATGGCCCCTAAAGCCAAAGATGAACATAATAAGATTGCCAGGATAGCAGCATATTTGTACCTATATATGGGAGCCATGCAGGACAAATGTGCTGAAGGCCAAGATCTGGCAAATAGGCAGCAGATGGCGTTAGAGAAGGCCCAATCTTATCAGGACTGTTCTGAGCAGAGGCTGCTCAGGAGCCAGGAGTCAGATAAGGACAGCAGACAGTACATCACTAAAATAAAGGAGGATATGGATGTGCTGCAACAGGAAAAGGCTGACTAGGATACCAGATTTCTGGCCTTGCAGAAGGAGTACCAAGAAGGTTTGAACTCCCTACTGCAGAGCCAGAAAAAGCTGGAGCAACAGTTAGACTTCAATAGGGCATATGCTGAGCAGGTAGTCACCCTGCAAAGCCACCTAGATAGGGAGAAGGCAGAGAGCAATAAACTGATTTTGAAAGACCTGGATTCCCAGGCAGAGTTTGACCAGGAGCGCCAGAAAGCTGGTGCCTTCCAAAGGCAAAGGGAGGACCTGGTTGCACAGATGCAGGCTCTTAGTCAGGAAAGGGATACCTTAGGCCAGGAAGTCTGCCACTTAAAAAGGAAAATGGAAGAAAATCACCTGGCCCTCCAGGGACTGGGTGACCTCCAAAAAGAACACCAGAACTTGTTAGAGCATACCAGGAGGGTGGAGGATGCTCTGACAAGAAAGGAGCAGGCCAATAGGGACACAGCTCAGGAGGTAACCCTCCTGCAGCAGAGACTGGCCCGGTACTCCAGGACCAATCAGGAGGCACAGAGAGAGAATTAGGCTCTCTGCCAGCACAATGATAGGCTCCAGTAAGGCCTTAACTGAGGAACTGAAAGTGCAGGCTCTTGCATTGCAACAGGGAACAGGGGCGGATAGAGATGAAGTTCGCTGGGAAAGAGAAACTCCTGAGCATAACCTCAGGAGCCCTAGTACCAGAGGCCTTCATCTCTCTTAGTCCCTGGACTCTGCCACCCTCATGACCCCTCGCGCACATGAGCCCAGGGCCACGGGGATGGCAGATTACCATCCAGCTAGAAGTATGGGGCTCATAGGCCAGTACCTCCTAGGAATGGAGGGGCGGGCATCCGGGTATGGGCACCCAAGCACAGTGCAATTTAGTGGGGAACCCCAGGAGAGTAGGCCCACTAAGGGCATCCTGAAAACCTCTGCACAGTTAGGTCAGTGGGGTGGGGGGTACCCATCAAATCCTGGTAGCAAGGAGGGATCTGAAGACTCCTCTGAGCTTTACAGGACACAGGAGACCAGGTCCCCACATTCTGCCAGCTATTCCCAGGCTCGCAGAATCCGGGAAAACCTGGAAGATCAGACGGGCACCTCTGGGAGCAGTGCTTCGGAGTCAGAGGATAAATGGACCAGGGTGACCCGAACCAAAAAGGCCAATAAGGCAAAAAGGGCCTTGCTTAAGGACCCATTGAAACAAATAAAGGCAATAAGGAGTGTCATCACGCCTTATCATAAGAACACCAAGTATTCTGTTTGGGAACACTTGGAGCTCTATGAGCAAATGATGGAGACTTTCCATTTGAAGGACAGCAGTAGCTGCATCCAGTACGTCAAATGGACCTTCTCACCGGAATACTCCAGTTTCTTTGCAGGGCTGGAGGATCAAAACCATTTAAGGTGGTCCACAAATAGGGTGGCCATCTTGAAACATTTTTCTGTGCACAGAAATCCTCAAGAGGCTCGCAAGGCAGCGTACAATTTGCAATGTGGGGAGGATCAGGCCCCACAAGAGTTTGTGCAAGAATTAAAGCGTGCTTTTGCGCAGACCACCAGAAGGGTGCGCACGGATAGCAGAGAATTTATCAATACGTTTTTCCATGCCTTGCCCAAATACATCATGACCCAGCTAGTGAGAGATTTTCTTGAGAAGAGGTCACTAGACTGGGTCATTGAACAGGCTACCCGGATCTATGAGGTGCAGAAGCCCATAGAAAATAAAAGTAATGCGCAGAAAAGCCCCAAAACCAACAGCACCCCTGCTGCTGCCAAGGTGGCAGAGGTAAAGGTCACCCCCGTTTTGGATTTGGAGATGGGGGGGCCTAAAAACCTACCTGAACCTAATGATGCCAAACCCAGAAGGCCCTCAGGCCAGTCACGGAGAGGGAGCCAAGGAGGTAGTCCCACAAATGGGGTCACTCACTCCCCTGATTATGTCAGTACCCGCTACAAGGGAAACCGACCCATCCTGGGTTATGTGTGGACTCCTCCAGCCCAAGGGGGGGGGGGTCCAGCCAAGCACCTAAACCAGGGAACTTCCCTCCCAACTTCCCACAGGAGGGCAGAAATTCTCCAAATCCTGGGCAGAACTTTTTCCCCAGGTATCCACCCAATTTCCAGCCCCAAAATCATCCATCCTTCTTTCCCCAATTCCCTGAGCCCAGACAACCTAATCTGGGAGAGGGGAGGCAAAGGGTGGAGGGGTACCAAAATCTTCCCAACCAGGGGTACTACCAGAGAAGGGATAGCTACCCTTCCCGGGATCAGCCCAGGGGAGAAAACAGAGCCCCGTATCAGCCAGAGCGGGTTTCACAACTTGAGCACCAGGTCCAAAATATGGCACGGGATCTGGGTCACATACTGAGGGCTCAACAGAACCCTCAGATTAGCATGCCATCGCAGAATGCCCCAAACTCTGGGCCTGGTGCTCCAGAACAATGACGGGGGCAGCACCCCGATAACCCACTGGTTCCCTGGGAGGAGGCACAAGGGGAAGAGGGGTGTAAAGCCTTGGAGGAAGCTTCCTTCCTCACTTGCAAACAGCCCCTGGAAACCCAGGAACCAGAAACGAAATCTCCTGCCCCTGAAAGTCTGCCTCCAAAGGAGCAGAGGGGGGGTAGGAGAAACAAAGGACCCAAACAGACCCACTTTGTGGAGGAGGTACAGGTCTTCCAATTTGAGGTAGAGGGATCCTAAGAAGATCCTTGGAAAAGGATCTTCTCCTTCAGAAATGGGGGAACTCCTCTCAAGGAAAAATGGGTCCCAAGGGATGCCAATTCAGACTGGGGAGATGTGGAGACTGAGCTACTGCCGCCCATCATCTCATCCCAGAACCGACAATACCAAAATCCGATGGGTCAAACCCATCCTGGTGACTGCCTCCCAAAAGGCAAGGGCGGCCTAGAACCGGAACCAGGGGAACCTAAAACCGAATCAACAGACTGGGTAGATGTGGGGATTGAGCTGTCGCCACCCATCATTCTATCCCAGAACCAACAATACCAAAATACCGTTGGTCAAACCCATCCTGAGGACTGCCTCCAAAAAGGGGGGGTGGCCCAGAACCCGAAACCATTTCCAGTTGCCAACTTTTTCTTTCAGATTCCCCAGGCTCTCCACAGAATTCTGCCCAAATCTCTTCTCTTGCAATGTCCAAAAGCAGAAAGTTAGGCCACCAGTTGTCCAAAAATTTGCATTATCTGTGCCCCCTTGAGGAGAAGGAGGGAAGATATTATGCCCCGGTACGAGTACAGGGGCAGGGTACAATTTCGGCACTGTTGGACACTGGATCCCAAGCTACCCTTCTGTCCAGAAGGGCCTTTGATGAACTAAATGCAGTAAGGGGGGGGAATTACCTTATTCCTCTCACCTCTATTCCTGGACAACTGCAGAACTTTGACGGGAAGGAAATTCCTGTCGAGGGGACTGCAGATTTGGACATCAAAATTGGGCGACACAAGGTGAAACGCCCGGTCATAGTAGTGACTCCAGAGGGCACCCCTTGTTTACTAGGGAATGGCCTCCTGAGAAGGTTGTCACCCCTAATAGATTGCGTAAACAAGGTCCTCTGGACCCAGACTAGCCGACCAATAAAATTAAAACAGAGTGTCAACCATGTTAGCTTAAACGGCACCTGCCACATGGTTGAACAAAAATCTGACCAAGTAGAATTTCACTTCCAGAACGACCACATTCCAGACGTAACAGTAATAGCAGTAGGACAACAGACTGGTGATGGGGGGTCCTCTCTATTTCTGAAAATCAACCTTCCTTCCAGTTTAAGGTGGTATTCCACACTGAAAGGAAACACCCTGAAATTCTTTACTAATCCACAATCAGAAACTCCCACTCCGATAGTCCAGAAAGATGTGAAATCAGCTCAGAGCCTGGCTGATATTCAGCAAATTGGAGAGCAGTTGTTCATCCCTGTTCAGTTAAATGATGGGAAGGACTCTGTTCTCGCCTGAGTGTGTGTGAACAACAGTAAGAGCTTCATCAGTGAAGCCATGTTTCGCCAACTCCCAAAAGATAGAGCCATTCCCACATTCAAACTGATAGACAAATGGGAAATGGACCTGGAAGCACCCACTTCAAAACCTCTCCTGCCAAGCAGGTCTATGCTCAAAATCTCCATTGGCAACAAGAGCATCGTCCATAATTGTTGGGTCGTGCGAGACGTCACTGCCGCCTTTTACTAAGGCAGTGACATTCTCAATCGCTTTGCCATTAGTTTCGACCTAATAAACTTCAAAGCTTAGTCCCGATTAGTGGATAATCCCATGGGCTTTGATGATCCACAAAAAGCATTTTGGTCAGCTCAATTGCTACCTTATGCAGTTGAAATTCAGATCAAAGAGGAAGTCACCATCCCAGAAAGGACCCGACAATTCTCCCTGGAAGTGAAAGTTAAAAGAGGACAACAATTGAAAAACCCTGATGCTTATATACATCTAAATGCTTCTCTCCAACAGCAAGGGTTGGTGGTAAACCCAACACCATTAGTCAACATAGAACATGACACCATTCCAATAGAGGTGGATAACAGCGACTTAAAGAGTATTACTCTAGCCGCAGGCACCATTATCGGATTGGCGGTCGATGACCGACATTTTTCCATTGATTTAGGGAATGAACTGTTAGGACCGATCCCCAAGGACTGTTTTGACAGTGACAGCGATGACAATACAACACCAGACAGGATCTTCACCCGGCATGGGGGGAACTTCCTGGTGTACACTTCCTGCCCTTATGGTAAGGAAGATGTGACTTGTGACTTCAGGAGGGATGAAGTGATTTTTCAGGTCCATGAAGGCTGCCTTCCCCACCTGAAGCCGCCAGTCCAAATCAGCACTCTGACCAGGGACTTCTCCACCCAGCTGGAGGAGGCCGCTGAGATAGCCAAACCAGAAGTCTTTTCAGGCTTCAGGCAGATGGTGGAAGAGAGAGTCAACCTAGCTGATGCCTGTGTGACTCTAGAACAGAAGCAAAAGTTGAAACAAGTTTTCTTGGATTTTCAAGATCTCTTTGCGGTAGACTCATATGACTGTGGTCACACCGACATCTACACCACAACAATTCCCACGGACCCTGGAATGACTCCAGTGTTTGTGAAGCAGTATCGTTTGCCTCTCGCATCCATGGAGTCCCTTACTGAAATAATTAAGAACCTTGAGTCCCGGGGAATAATCCGTCCAGTCCACAGCACTTTCAATAATCTGGTGCTGGGAATATTGAAGCCAAACGGCCAGTGGAGACTCTGCGCCGACCTTAGGGAGCTCAACAAACGGGTCCATACTTCCCGATGGCCTCTGCCCTACATTGACCAAGGGCTGGCCCAGATTCAAGGGTCACAGGTATTCACAGCAATAGACCTGACCAATGGATACTGGACCGTGCCTGTCAGTAGGGAGGACCAATACAAACTGGCTTTTATCTTTGGGGGCCAGCAGTACACATGGACCCGGACTCCCTCCGGATACCTCAACTCCGGCAATGAATTCAACATTTTCCTACATAAGGCCATGCCCGACCTGGGTGCGAGGGGTAACCTGGCTTATGTAGATGATGTCCTCATCAAAAGTTCATTTGTGGAGGAACACATAGCGGAGATCCGTTATGTTCTGACGCAGTTGAGGGCGCCGGAGCAAAACTTTCCTTTCAGAAAGCACAGTGGTGTAGAACCCGTGTTAATTACTCCTCAGGGTCTCTGTCCCCAAGAAAAGAAAGTGGAAGCACTTCAGAAACTGAAGGATCCCACAACTCTGCGGGAACTAAGGAGCCTCATTGGACTGACTAATTACAGCAGAAAGTTCATTGAAGGCTACGCAGAGATCACTAGACCCCTGATTCATCTCATGAGGGGGGGTCAGGTGGGAATGGGGTCCAGAACAATCCGAGGCAGTAAGACAACTCAAAAGAAGCCTCTCACAAGCGCCTTGCCTAGCTTACCCTGTCAGAAACAAGGAGTTCTTCCTGGTGACAGGGTTTTCTAATACGTGCTTGATGGCAGTATTATACCTACGCGAGCAAAACTTTATCCAAAGTGACAGAATCCGGGCCGGAAATGTGAGTAATTCCCGAATTACTTCCTGGATTTTGTCAATGCAAGGCTTTCCTGTAGAGGTCAGATATTGCAAAAACAAGAAGAGTCCCCTCGTGCAAGGTCTGGCAGACTTGCATGATTGTTCCAGAGAAAGCTGTCCCGAGGACGAAAGTCTAAAAATCAAGGACAACATGGAGGCATATCTCAATTCCCCACACAAAGTCTTTGAAGAAGACAAGTGTGAAGGAATGCCCACTGTATATGTGGATCGATGCTCTTACCATGTTGACAACAACGGGGAGAAAGAGCTGGTGGCCGGTGTAGGGAATGCATGGGTTTAAGGAGTTTCCTGAACCCTCCGCTGGATACAAAATTGGTCCCCGAAGTAGTCAGGTGGCAGAAATGAGGGCTGTGCATCAAGCCATCCTCACTGCTGTCAAACATCAACTCCACGAACTGGTCATAATCACAGATTCGGATTATGTATGGAACGGGTTCGTGGAGCACCTGGTTAATTGGAAAACCAGAGGCATGTTATGTGCTAATAACAAACCCCTGAAACAATGGAAGCTAATCCAAAATATTGATGATCTGGTCACATCGAATGGTATGACCATCTACTGGAAAAAGATCAAGGGTTATTCCAAAGTAGAGGACCAGACAAAACTGGAAATTACTTAGCTGATCAGCTGGCCAAAACCGGGGACATCCAGGGGATCTAATCGAAATAGAGTCCCTGTTGGGGGAAATCCAGGTCACTGCTATCACTAGGTCCCAGACAAATGCTCACAATGATCTTTCAACTGCACAATGGAGTAAGGAGACCCCTGATGCAGATTTGATTACAGCTCAGAAGGGGGATCCAATAATTGGTAAGTTTTACCAACACATTGAGGACCCTGAGAACTTTCCCCTGATGGATACCGATTACATTGGGAAAGAGGACCTAAGAGTGTTGATGAAATGTCCAAAGATGTTCCGGATCCAAGATGGGCTGTTGGTAAGGAAATCCCAAGCTGGCCATGATCAGTGGTTGGTTCCTACCTCATTCCGAAGCCTGATGTTAAGTCACGCCCATGATGCGACCACAGCCGGTCATAGGGGGTTTCACACAACACTGGAAATCTTAAGAGAGGTTGCATACTGGCCACACATGGGGAAGGACCTCGACCAATACTTGAAGGGGTGTCTTGTGTGTGCACAATTTCAGCCATCATCCCTCACACACTGTGCGCCTCTCCAAAAGAGGGGGATGACACTGCCATGGTCAGATTTGCAAATTGACTTTGTAGGCCCTGTAATTCGCTCGTCTAGAGGAAACAAGTACATGTTGACGGTTACATGCTTGTTTACCAAGTGGGTGGAATGTCTCCTGGCCCCAAACTGCAAGGCAGAAACAGCAGCTGCCCTGATGATTAACCACATCTTTTCCCGTTTTGGTCTACCTCAAAGGATTGAGTCAGACAGAGGTATCCACTTCACCAGTGAAGTAATGACAAAGATGTGGGAGATACTGGGGGTTAAAAGGAAGCTACACATTGCTTACCGGCCAGCTTCTTCTGGAGCAGTGGAGAGATACAACCGAACCATTGTGAGCATATTAAAAATCTTTGTGGCAGTTTCTGGGCCAAGTTGGGATATCCGATTACCTCTGGTCCTAATGGCCATCAGATCTACCCCTTCATCTGCTACTAACATGTCACCATTTGAGTTGATGACCGGACGCAAGATGGTGCTTGCCCAGCATTTGCTCTACAGGACCCAAGAGCAGACACTGATAAATGCCTCCACAACTCATGAGTATGTGGAGAATTTAAGGAAACACCTCCAACATGCTTTTGCCTATGCTCAGCGTAATCTAGAAAGATCATCTGAGAGTATGAAAACGCACTATGATTTGAAAACCACCAGGAAGAAATATGATGTGGGAGACCGGGTCTATCTAAACAATTTCCAAAGGAACCAGGCCAAACAGGGAAAATGTGTGCCTACATGGAAGGGACCCTTTGAAATTGTCGACAAGATCTCCCCTGTTGCCTACAAAATCTGCATCCCCAAAGGTAATTTGGCGGAAAGGGAAGATAAGTGGGTCCATATTAATCAGCTGAAGTGTTGCCATCCCAGGCACACTCTGCAGCAACTGGAGGAGTCCTCTGCAATACCAGAGGGGGCCGCTCCAGAGTAATTCAGTTCCAACCCTAAAATATCCCATATATAGTCTCTAAAATATTATGACGCTTGTAAGCCACTGTCTCTGAATTATATCTTGTTTTTAAAAATTGGAATGCTATGTCTATTAAAGTATAAAGTGTATATGTCGACCCACTATATCAATAGTGGGGGAGAAATGTCTATGAATAGGTAGTGCCGCTTTCCTTTGTCATCCTAGGAGAAAGAAAACATGGAGACTGACCACGGAAGGCGACCTGGGGACCGGAAGCGAAGATCCTTGGGGTCCGGGGTGCCACCCAATCCTCCCATCAGGACCAGCAAGGAGAACTGATTGATCGACTGGAGGGAGGAAAAGATGCTGAACTGTGCCATCTATGGAATTGGAAGAAGAGGAGACGAACATCCCAGATCTTGCGAGTTCCATCAGTGAAAGGACAGAATGGCCATCGCAAGAGGGGGGGCTTGTGGGATGTTTTTACCCATGCATCCAAGCCCTACCATAAAACTGTGCAGTACTGGCACGGAAAACATCATGATGGCCAGAACTCCCCAGAGAGTGCACAGGGAAAACATGAAGAATAGGCTGCCACCCATTTTTGCCTATGTTGTGAGCCAAAGTCCATTACCTGGACCATCTGGCTACTGGCCATTACCACAAGGGACAGTCTATGGGGTTAAACTGGGTATCAGGTAATACTGTCCCTAATATATTTGGTCGCCATACATAATGTTGCCAGGAAAAGTTTGTGGTGACATTATATAGGTGACCATACATATAGGGACAGGCGAAGCGGGGGTTGCAGGGGTGTCCCACGGTCCCTTTGAAAAAATAAGCCTTCGGGGGTTGTGGGGGTGTCCCCCACATGTTCTGTGTAATAATGTATCTTTAAAAAACTTCAATTTTTCTTTGAGTTTTTTGCATGGCAACATTTATAACAGGGCCACCAGGGACCGGCTATGTGGTAAAGTATTTTGAAATCTAGATAGGTTTGAATGGGAAAATAAATTCTGCTTGCAGCTGCAACCAAAAGTACTGGAAGGGATTGAGTTAAACATTCGCGAGGATCATCAGCAAGGACCTCAAAGCATGGTTTTGGAAATCTGTCCTGTGTTTTACTTTTTCTAAAGTGTCAAAATATAAGTACAAAAAATTGTGATATAACTTTGGTGCCTGGTCAATAGGCCTCACCCTGAGCAGGGATAAATGTGTTCTCTGATTTGCTTTCTGGGGCGTATGGCATGGCCGAAACCCTAGGTTTAAATGTGAACAAATATTCTGCTTGCGTCTACAGCCTTAAGTGCTGGACTGGATTACAACAAACCTGCATGAGGAGCATCAGCAAGGACCTGAAAACATGCTTTTGCAAATCTGTCCTGTGTTTTACTTTTTTCAAAGTATCAGAAATTATGTACAAAAAATAGGGATAGAACTTTGCTGCCTGTGCAGTGGGCCTGGCACTTGGCAAGGACAAACATCTACTCAAAATTGCCTATTGGGGAATGCAGCATGGCCGAAGCCCATGCCCCATGGATTGTGGGGACTGGCCATAGCTGAAAGCTATGATCATTGGCCATTGGTCGCATTATGAGGGTATAGTGGACCTTGAGAAACTAAGTAACTAAGCTTTGCACTCTAACAAGTGCAACGATGTCCTCGGGCTATTGTGCGCTATATAAATACAAATAAAACAAAACGAAACAAACAAACTGAACTAGGATGCAGGGTAAATGCGGTCGATATTGAGGGTAGTTTAGTGGTGCTGGGGTCATGGTCGAGCCTCATGCCCTCGGCAATTCATCCATGACTTGCATCCTCAGCATGCGCTGCTGATAACGACACACATCAGTACACGTAAAAAATATGTTTGGTAAAGGAGATTTATAGTTATTTCATGTATATTAAAAGAGGATTTATTAGTGAAAACATGTTGTTAAAGGGACGTTATAGTTACAAGTAAAAAGTAAAACCGACAAAAAACATAAATGTGCCACTTATGGTAAGCTAAGCAACCATAATTTACGCCACCACTGTGCACTGCTAAGAATAATACCCAGGACATCAAAGATGACATCACAAATGTCATTAAAGACATCACTGATGACATCACATATGGCATTCATTTTCCCGAAAAGTCTCTACAAGGGGTTGTGTTTATAATGTTGGTAACACGATGTCAGGGATTATCTGGCGACCTATCATGAACTGCTTCATGTTTTATAGAATGTACTCATCTAAACAAAACATAATATTGGAGTGTTGTAAATACACGAACCTAATCATACATACACATAGGCAATGGCTGCAGCCTGCACCATAGAACTACAGTATATTTAATCTGGTAATTTTGGACAGTAAAATAATGAATGCTACCTCATCAGAGTTTTCAGTAATGTTAAACATGTAATAAATAGCTAATAATTCAAGGCTTACTACACACTTGTGTTAGAACAAACAATACATACTAAAAAGTAAGGAAGAAAGAAACATCACCAGAAAATCTCAATAGCATTAAAATTAATCTTCATGTATACAAGTGAAATGCCTGCTTATTATCCTTGTGTATGCCCCATGAGCTGAGACCAAACCCTAAGGAAAGTACTTTAAGAACACACAACATGGTTAACGTCTAGTTATATAGCACCTTTTGAAATTCCATATTCTGAATGTCAGTGAATGCAAACAACTGGCCTAGATGTGTCAGTGAACAAAAACAAGTGGCCTAGACATGTGATGTCATCAGTTTTGTCATCAATACCATTTGTGATGTCGTCTTTGATGTCCTGAATGTCAGTCTTAGCAGTGCACATTGGTGGCGCAAGTTATGGTTCTTAGCTTAGCATAAGTGGCACATTTCTGTAATTTTTTGGCTTTACTTGTTGTTAGGGAGAATTCTCATACATGTGATAGTTCCCCTTACCTTTTGAGACCCCCCAGCCACTTTGCTGGATTTCTAAGATTTTAATTGTCACCTGGAAAGAGTGTGAGCCTTTTTTCCCCACTCTTTCATGTATTTTGATGTGTGTTTTACTTTTGCGTTCTTTGGATATGAGTTTTAGACAACTCCATTGGCATCATCTTTTTCTTGTGTGTCACACAGCACCCTAAGTGCAGTGGCAGAGGGATGTCTTTCAGACTTCCCAAGGTTTAAATACCTTTTCTGGGACTGACTACTGTTTCCCAGTGAATTTAAAGTTAAATTGACTTTACTAGTCACTTTAAATTCATAGACCCAGCACACACTATCTTCCTATAGAGTGCCGGAGGGGTTGACTAGCATCCACTGGGTCTAAACACTCATGTAGCAGTCAAATGTTACACTTTCCTCTTGAAATGACTGGTGTCAGTGGTTTTAGAACAAACAAACATGATTTTTCCCGACTGCAAACACCGGTAGCTAGAAAGCGGGACAGTCATGTTTTTTAATATGGCGCCCAATACCCCTCTGTAAAAACAGACTCTGGTCATCTTTTTTCAACGTTTCTTTTTGGAAAGTTCCTTCTAGTGTTTGTCTCTGTGTGCAAAACCAGGTTTGGTCCCTTTGTTCGTTGGCCTTTGGCAGGCTTCAGTGCTGAAGCCCTCCTCTGGCGCCTGTGTGTCTGGGGTGACAGGATGTGAGGGAGGTGCCCGAAACTCCCTGTGCTTAGTCTCCTAGGAGACCTGAATGCACTCTGGTGTGATTGGCTAGCTGACTGTCCGGCAAGGACAGCCACCCTGCTGGCTGGGTGACAGCTTGGCTCGAATGAATGGGAGAAAACTGTTTATAAGCAAGTCTCTGGGACTTGGAAGGCAGAGTCGACCACTGGAACAAAAGAACCGAAGACAAGCTGAAGGAAGATGACTGCTACAACTCCTGGACCATTGGTTTGCCCAGTGAAGCCAAGCTGCAGGTCCGAATTACCTGAAGCTCTCTCAACAGAGAAGCCCTTCAAGGACGACTTCTCCCCTTGAGCTGGTGGGAACAACCAACTCGCAAGCCACCTTGAAATCATCTCCGTACTGGTCTAATTTTCATCAGGGTGCTGTTGAAAACCGGATAGCCAGTGAGAAGGATAGCAGATGTGCACTTTAAGGTACTCACACCTTGAACCAATGTTTTGCCAAGCAGGTGGCTTCTTCCCTGTGCGGTGCAGGAACCTCCCAATGTCTTCCCTCTTGAACCCACGACTGAGGCCCAGGAACAGTGAGATCTGTAGGAACTGCCAGGAACATCTGCCTCAGCTACAGATTTTCTTCATCCATAAGGTACAGTGCAAGTGCAGTAGAGAAATTCTCTTTGCCTCGTGAAAGTTTGTGAAACTTTCCCAACTTTGGAGTCTTGTTTGCTCCTAATCCGACATATAACTCTTTCCCTTGCAAACTACTTCCAAGAACGTTGGCAAAGACTTAACCGTTTACTACCAGACGTGCTCTATCCTATACAAGACACTGAGCCATTGAAGTTGGGCCAGGCCTATTGAATTGAATTGCCTCTTGTAGTGAACTGAAACTATTTGCCCTGCTTAGGAAAGTAACTGTGTTTTTATTCTTATAACCTTTGTCTTTCTACCCCTTTTGAAAGTTGCTGAAGTGCCATTTTGCTCCCACTTCAGGGGAGCCTAACTTGTTCAGAAACGTATCGGTTGTGTACTGTAGTGTGTTATAGTGTGACATTGAGCTGCTTCTTACTAGTGGAATGTTTTCTAACCAAATGTGTAAATAAATGTACATTCTTTTACCAAGAAACCTTGAGTTGAACTACTGTGATTGCAAGTCCTTTGTGTAACATCTTTTACAGCTCACATCCCTCTTGAGATACGTCTGGCTTCTCAGCCACTGCTACCACATAACTGTGTAGTATAGGCTTCTACCAAAGGTCATATTGTGCTTGCATAAACTCCTTTTAACAAAGTTTTTCTCTCTGAATTTCATAGGTTTTTATTAGTGCAACTTAACCATAATGTCCCTTTAACAATGTTCTCTCTGTGAATATATATATATATATATATATATATATATATATATATATATATATATATATATATATATATATATATATATATATATATATATATATATTCAGTAAAAAACGTTGTTGAAGGGACGTTATGTTTAAGTTGCGCTACTAAAAACCTATGAAATTCAGTAAAACACTGTGTTAAAGTGACGTTATGGTTATGTTTTGCTACTAAAAACCTATGAAATTCAGTGAAAAACTTTGTTAAAGGGACGTTATGATTAAGTTGCGCTACTAAAAACCTATGAAATTCAGTGAAAAAAACTTTGTTAAAGGGACGTTATGGTTCCAAGTAAAACCAAAAAACCCTTGAAATTCGCCAGTTATGGTAAGCTAAGCAACCATAACTCGCGCCACCACTGTGCACTGCTAAGACTAACACCCAGCACATCAAAGATGACATCACAAATGTCATTGATGACATCATTGATGACATCACATATGAAATTAAGTTTGATGAAAAGTCCCTACAAGGGGTTGTGTTTTTAATGTTGGTAACAAGATGTCAGGGCTGATTGGGAGACCTACTGTGAACTACTTAATTTAGTGTGTGACGGCATATCTGTTTTTAACATGTATAATTTCACAGTGCAGGTCTTCCACATTTAAGGCAAAATTAATCAGTTAGAAGTGCAATAGGTGAATAAATACCGTGGATATGCTGAACCTGATAGGATTTGTAGGGTGCAGAACGCTTACCCTGTAAACTCTCATGCCAATCGCCTTTCACAGCCCCAACAGCCACAACAGCTCTTAACTGAAGCTCTTTCCCGGAAGCGCGGGCGAATGCACATGCGCTCCAAGTAAATGGAATGGTGGGGATTGAGGGCAGTGCTCGGATGTTTGATTAACGGGTAGAAAAATATGAGAACAAGCACCATTCACTGGTAATTTTGTAGTCCTGAGCGTGGAGCGTGGTCCTGGCGCAGCCACAACAGCTCTTAACCGGCACTCTTTCCCGAATGAACTACTTAATGTATTAAAGAATGTACCGACCTAAACAAAACATTATATTGGAGTGTTGTTGTTAGCACAGGAACCTAATCATACATACACAAAGGCAATGGCTGCAGCATGCACCATAGAAGTGCAGTATGTTTTACTGTGGTAATTGTGGGTAGTAAAATAATGAATGCTACCTCATCAGCATTTTCAGTAACGTTAAACATGGAATAAATAGCTAACAATTCAAGAATTACTACACACTTGTGTTAGTACAAATAATGTATATGAAGACCAACAATGGCTACAAATTAGAGGCACATATTGGGAAACTAAAGTAAGGAAGAAAGAAACAACAGCACCATAAAATATGAATTACATTAAAGTTCATCTTCATGTACCCAAATTAGTTTTGTGTTTGAGGCCTGCGTCTTGCCCCATGTAAGTCCACCGTGAGCTAGGAACATACTTTAAGAACATATGACAAGGTTAATGTCTAGATATATAACACCTTTTGAATTTTCCTATTCTGACTGTCACTGAACAAAACACCTGGTATGGATATGTTGGTGAACAGAAACAGTGGCCTAGATATGTGATGTCATCAATGACATTTGTAATGTCATCTTTGATATGCTGGGTGTTAGTCTTAGCAGTGCGTGGTGGTGGCACAAGTTATGGTTGAGTAGCTTACCATAACTGGCACATTTCTGCAGTTTTTCTGTTTTACTTGTAACCATAATGTCCCTTTAACAATATTTCTTCACTGAATATCATAGGTTTGTATTAGTGCAACTTAACCATATCGTCCCTTTAACAAAGTGTTTTCAATGAATTTATATATGACATGGCCTACTATAACTGTGCCTTACCTGAACAAATCCTCAGAAAACTTTGGAAGGCAGTTATATGGCCCCGTCAGATTGATTATGCATAGTTTGTTAAGGTTTCGTGGAGAGGGGCAAAGTTATAGAGTGGTCCCAAAATGTGTGGTTTTTCCCATAGAAGCAATGCATATAATGTTTTGCTCACACCTACAGCCCAAACCACTTGATGGATTTTCACCAAATTTAAGGCAGGAGCGGAAGCTTTTTTCCCAAAAGCGGACCTTTGTAAATTTGCTGTAAATCCATCCAGCAATTTTTTTTAAAGCAGCCAAAAAGTAGGTAAACAAAAATGTGTGATATCTACGTTAGGTCCGCGGATTCACTTCCCTGTTTGGTTCACAAACAGGCCTCCAATTTTCCCAGAGGGCTGCGTGATGTTCGCTGACATTGGGCGCGTCCGGTGATTGGATGGTGAAAAGCGTGAGGTGCGTCATATTTGTTGGAAACGCCCACCATGTTGAATTTGAGGACAGCACTCGTTGTCCACGAACATCATAGTAAAAACATTAAAAAACACAACACTGCACTTGTCAAAGTAATGAAGGATTATAACTTTGTTGCCATTTGATGAATGTGCACAAAAGATTTTCGAAGGATTATAGACCCAATCTTGAATTTGTCTGCAAAGTATGAATGGATTTTGTCAACTAGGAGCTAAGTTATATGACTATTTTATGAACATACATTTTTACAAAAAATAAAACATGGATGGATTTGCAGGAAAATTGTGCAAGAAACATTGGCAAGGACTTGAAAGCATGGTTTTGCAAATGGGTCATAATGTAGGTCCAATAATAGTGATATACTATTGGTGACTGAGGTATTGCCAGTGGCCATGGGCAGTGGCCAGTTTGTCTGAGTCATGGCCTATGGACGTGGGAAGTGGCCAGACTGTCTGAATTGTGGCCAAAGGCAATGACTCAGTCAATCTGGCTACTGGCCAAGAACACGAGAGACTGGTAATGGGGTTAAAGACAGCATGGCCACCAGGGACTGGCTATGTGGTATAGCTATCCTATAGTTAAGGTGAGTCGGAGACACAAAGGAACCCCTCAAAATTCCATTGTTAATGACTTTTGATTTGAATAATGGATTTGACATAACATTCTGAAATGCTTTAAAGGCTGTACCCCACCAGACAGCAAAGTTTCATACGCGGGACAGTCACCCAGCCAATCAAACAGGAGTGTGACTTGGGTTAACAAAGGAACCCATAGCAGGGGCCCTAAAACCCCTCCCTCACATCCTGCCTACCCAGACTTTCAGGGGCCTAAAGGAGGGCTTCTGTGCAGAAGCCTGCAAAAAGATGGTGAACAAAGGAACAAAACCTGGTTTGGTGTGTAGAGACATACACGAGAAAGACTTCTCCAAAAAGAAATGGGGATTAAACCCAGCCAGAACAATATTAAAAACAATATGGTCAAGCGGGTTTAAGTTCGAGGCTACCAAGATAGCCTAAAACAATACCATGGTTATTTAAGATAACCACGGTAGGAAAAATAGGGTAGGTACCACTGCCACCAGCCAAGTCTTAATGGAAAGGGAGCAAAACAATGCTCCAAGAGAAACAGACACAAAGGGATAAATATTAACCCTTTCCAGTACTCCATGTAAGATGGTTTGTATTGGGTCTGTTGATTTAAAAGAGACTAGTAAATTTAATAGTAACTTTACATGTTCTTGGGGACTTACTGGTGATCCAGTAAGACTGCATATTGATGAATCCGTGCAGCCCATTGCCCTGAAACATCGCAGGGTACCCTTTCACCTTCGTGAACATGTGGACAAAGAGCTGGACAACTTGGTCGATTTGGACATGATTGAGAAGGTGGAGGGTCCGACTCCCTGCGTGTCCCCGATTGTGGTGACACGGAAGCCCAAACAACCAGATGCCGTCAGAATCTGTGTCGACATGAGGTTGCCGAATAAAGCGATCAAGAGAGAGAGGCACCTCACCCCAATGATTGATGACCGATTGTTAATGACTTTTGATTTGAATAATGGATTTGACATAACATTCTGAAATGCTTTAAAGGCTGTACCCCACCAGACAGCAAAGTTTCATACGCGGGACAGTCACCCAGCCAATCAAACAGGAGTGTGACTTGGGTTAACAAAGGAACCCATAGCAGGGGTCCTAAAACCCCTCCCTCACATCCTGCCTACCCAGACTTTCAGGGGCCTAAAGGAGGGCTTCTGTGCAGAAGCCTGCAAAAAGATGGTGAACAAAGGAACAAAACCTGGTTTGGTGTGTAGAGACATACACGAGAAAGACTTCTCCAAAAAGAAATGGGGACTAAACCCAGCCAGAACAATATTAAAAACAATATGGTCAAGCGGGTTTAAGTTCGAGGCTACCAAGATAGCCTAAAACAATACCATGGTTATTTAAGATAACCACGGTAGGAAAAATAGGGTAGGTACCACTGCCACCAGCCAAGTCTTAATGGAAAGGGAGCAAAACAATGCTCCAAGAGAAACAGACACAAACGGATAAATATTAACCCTTTCCAGTACTCCATGTAAGATGGTT
Source organism: Ambystoma mexicanum (assembly GCF_040938575.1). Classification (NCBI taxonomy): domain Eukaryota; kingdom Metazoa; phylum Chordata; class Amphibia; order Caudata; family Ambystomatidae; genus Ambystoma; species Ambystoma mexicanum. The sequence goes on from NC_090939.1 coordinate 359,705,945, forward strand.
TGTATTGGGTCTGTGGATTTAAAAGAGACTAGTAAATTTAATAGTAACTTTACATGTTCTTGGGGACTTACTGGTGATCCAGTAAGACTGCATATTGATGAATCCATGCAGCCCATTGCCCTGAAACATCGCAGGGTACCCTTTCACCTTCGTGAACATGTGGACAAAGAGCTGGACAACTTGGTCGATTTGGACATGATTGAGAAGGTGGAGGGTCCGACTCCCTGCGTGTCCCCGATTGTGGTGACACGGAAGCCCAAACAACCAGATGCCGTCAGAATCTGTGTCGGCATGAGGTTGCCGAATAAAGCGATCAAGAGAGAGAGGCACCTCACCCCGATGATTGATGACATAATTGCAGAGGTGCAGGGCGCTTGCTTCTATTCGAAGCTGGACGTCCATGCAGGCTATCACCAGGTCGTTCTTCACCCCGAGTCGAGGTACATCACCACCTTTACCACACACCGAGGGCTTTACCACTACAAAAGACTGAGCTTTGGTGTGTCCTCGGCGGCGGATGTTTTCCAAAACATCATCCGGGGGCTCTCTGGCAGATCTGGAGGGCATCTTGAACATCAGTAATGACATCCTGGTGTTTGCTAAGACAGAGGTGGACCACCTGCGGCATCTGGCGAAAACGTTTGAGAGGTTGCAGTCACTGGGCCTCACCCTCCACAAGGAAAAATGCAAATTTCTACGACCATCAATAGTGAGGTGTCACCAGATCCTAAGAAGGTCCAAGACATTAAAAAGGCACAGCCTCCGGAATCCGTGTCCGATGTGCGGAGCTTCCTGGGCATGGTTACATATTGTGGACGGTTCATCCAGAATCTCGCCTCCAGGTCGGAACCGCTCAGAGCACTGACAAGGAAAGAGTCCACCTGGAACTTGGGCCCGCTTGAGCAGGCAGCCTTTGACGACATCAGGGGTGCGTTAACTGCAGAGGACACCATGTCATTCTTTGACCCTGTGTTACCATCGGAGATCATTGTCAACGTCAGCCCGTTTGGCCTGGGAGCCGTGCTGATGCAGATTGATCGTGATGGGGGTGTCCGCCCAGTGGCCTACGCCTGCAAAGCACTGTTGGATACCGAGCAACGATATTCGCAGATTGAGCGTGAGGTGCTAGCGGTGCTCTGGGGCTGCAGACACTTCTGGCTCTATGATCTTGGATGCCCGGTGATTGTGGTGACGGACCACAAGCCAATGATTCCCATCCTTGCAGGGTCATCGTCCAAGCCGCCAGCAAGGATTGAGCGGTGGATGCTCGCTCTCCTGGAATACGGAGTCACCCTGGTGTATCGGCCGGGGGCAAACAATGCGGCGGACTATCTGTCTCGACACCCGGGTGCGCCTGTGGAGGGAGACCAGGGAGCCCATGACACATGTGCAGAAGAGGCAGATGAACATGTCGGTGTGGTAGTGGAGGCAGCCACGCCTAATGCCATGCCCCTCGAGGAGCTGGAGGCAGCTGCAGCAGAGGACGAGTGTTTTGGAATCTTGAGGCACTCCATGCAGCAGGGCTCCTGGAAGTCAGTGCTGGAGGCTCTGGCGGGTCGCACACACGATGCCAGAACCGGTCTGGAGCAGCTGTGGAGGTCCAGGAGGAGCTATCCTTTTCAGCCTCCGGCCTTCTGCTCAGGGGAGACCGCATTGTTGTGCCTCACGCCAAGGTGAAGGATGTGATTACTCTTGCCCACCGTGGCCACCAGGGTGCCGCTAAGACCAAGGCCCGCCTCAGACTGAAAGTATGGTTCCCTGAACTGGAACGGAAAGTGGACGACTTTGTGGTGGACTGTGTCTGGTGTCAGGCGGCGTCTCCTCTGCAGCGTGAGCCAGTCATTGAAGCGATGCCTCGAGGGCCGCGACCATGGGAAGTCGTTCATGCAGACTTTGGCTCTACCACGATGGGCACCCACTTCCTGGTGCTGGTCAACGAATACTCTTGATACCCGGAAGTGGAGTTTGTGGAGTCGGTGGCATTTGAACATGTCGTGGTGGCCGTGGAAAAGGTGTTTGCGGCCCATGGATTCCCCCACACACTGTGCTCGGACAACGGGGCACCCTTCCAGAGCGAGCAGTTCTCGGAGCTGATGGAGAGCTGCGGGGTAATCCACCAGAAGATCACACCCCTCTGGCCAAGGGCCAATGGAGAAGCCGAGCGGCTGATTAGGACTCTAAACAAGACCTTTAGAATCATCCAAGGCCAGGGACAGTCCCTCCGAAGGGCTCTCTATCTGTTCCTGAGGGTATACCGCACAACTCCACACGCCTCCACCAGGTTGGCACCAGCTGAGGCGTTATTCAAGCGGTGCCCTCGTGGGCTGTTACCAGAGGTGGGTGAGAAGGAACCAGGGGTGATCGACAACCAGCAGGTCGAGGCAGACCGGCGAGCGAGGATCGAGCAGGAAAACATCCGGCGGGGGCATCGACCGCAGCGGCTGGAGCCGGGCGATGAGGTCCTCATTTGAAATAGACACCCCCATGGAAAGCTGTCCCTTCCATAAGAGCCAGAGCCGCTGGATGTCATTTCAGTCAAGGGATATATGGTGACTGCCTCCGACGGAAGATCCGAGTAACATGCAATGTGAGCTTCTTCAAGAAGCCAGGGGACCCAAGGACTGACCCGCCCCCCGATCCGGACTTACTGGTGGTCTCTGAGGACGGAGGGGATGCACCTTGCCTGCCTGAGTCCCCGGCCCGGGGAACGGCCATGGACAGATCGGCCGTGCCGGAGGTGAGCGGGAGGTACCCCCAGAGGGCTGGGTGAGGGAAACCCGCTCACCTCAGCGACTACGTGTTGGGACACTTATTTGGTCGGCCCGAGGCTAATGACGATTAAGTAAGGGGACCTGGGTGGATGCGAATAAAGGGGTGTTTTGAAGTTGGGTGTTAAAGTTGTATTGTTGTTGTGGTTTGCAGTGTGTAGTTCTTAAATGTTTTGCTGTTGTCCTCCCGAAAAAGGAGGAGTGTTGCACCGTCCGATGACGGGACGTGCACGCGGCGGCGTGACGTTTCACGCCGCTGCATGCAGTATAAATAAACGGGGCATTCTCGGCCGCGGTAGGACGTATGTGTGTGTGTCCTTTGTGTGCTGGGGGCTTACGGGAATCGCCGGGGGTATGGACACACCCCCAACACTAACCACACCTTTTCTCCAATCTGATAGGCGGGAGCTTCCTTCCGATGTCGATCAGCAAACAGTTTTTGTCTTTCCAAAGCTTTGGTCAGATACTCTGTTGCCGCCTTAAAAATCTGAGTGATGGTTTTATGCAAGTTGTTAATGGCTGGCATTTCTAGGGTATCGGGTGGATAAAATATTGGTGTCCTCGGATGTCTTCCATGTACAGTGTAGAATGGAGTTTGCCCTGTGTTTGTATGAACTGAGTTTTTGTATGCATACTCAGCTATCCAGAGTATATTTTTCCAAGAATCCTCGGACTGTTGCAACATACACCTCAGATATTGCTATAAACTTTGGTTGGTTCGTTCATTTGCCCATCAGTTTGAGGGTGATGGCTTGTGGACAACCGGAGATGGATTTTGGCAATCGTACAACAGTTTCTCCAAAAGGCAGAAACAAATTGCGTTCCGCGATCTGATACTAATATTGATGGAAATCCATGCAATCTAACAATTTACTCTAGGAACACAGAAGCGAGAGTTGGCACAGTTGGGGGTTCCTTCAGAGGGATGAAATTGGCCATTTTGGAGAATAAATCCACAACGACTAATATGGTGTTGTATCCACTGCAGAGTGGAAGATCTGTGATGAAGTCCATCGACAGCGTATGCCAAGGTGCTGGCCATACTGTTAGGGGATGTTGTAAGCCAGCGGGGTTCTGTTTCTGAGACTTGTGTTGTGCACAGATACCACAGGTTTCAATAAATTGGGCAATGTCTTTTCGCCAGGTTGGCCACCAGTAGTTTTGTTTTACCTTAGTCTGAGTTTTGGCTATTCCTGGGTGTCCTTCCACTAATGAATCATGGTAATTTGTGATGATTTGCTTTTGCAGTTCTTGGTCTTGGACATATAATCGTCCTTGGAAATACGGTATATTGTCTTTGATGGTGTACTGGTCACATTTTAACAGCCATTCCTGTTGTGTTTATTGACCGATTGGGGATTGCAAACTGGTTCTTTGGTCATCCACACATGTGCTGGCAGCTATTCTGGTTTGAATCCTTTCCTCAGGAATTATGGCCACGGGATCGGATGCTGTAAAAGCCTCTTTTTCTTCACTCATGCGTGATAGAGACTCTGCTCTCTGATTAGATATTCCAGGTCTATAAGTGATAATAAAATCGTATTGCATGAAAAAGAGAGCCAAACAAAGTTGACGTGAGGATTGTGCTTTCACGGTTTTCAAGTATTGCAAGTTATGGTGGTCCATGATGACAGTGACCGTATGTCTTGGCCCAAGAAGGTAATGTCTCCAGGCCTTGAATGCTGCTTTAATTGCCAGTAATTCCTTATTTGTGATTGTGTAGTTCAACTCGGGGGCTGAAAATTTGCAGGACCAGAATGCAACAGGGTGTAGTTGTCCTCTTTCAGGGTCTTGCTGTGACAATACTGCTCCCATGGCTATTTTTGAAGCATCTGTCTCACTATTTAAGGTAGGTCTGGTCGTGGGTGTCGAAGGACTGGTGCTGTAGTGAATGCTAGTTTCAACTTATGGAAGGCTTCATCAGCTTCTGTCGACCAATGGAACTTTTGATTTGTCTTTAACAAGGAGGTAATTGGATGTACAATTTGTGAAAACCCATGTATAAACCAACAGTAAAAGTTGGCAAATTTGATCATGCTTTGCACTCCTTTCGTGGATGTTGGTGAGGGCCATTGTAGGATTGCATCCACCTTTCGTGTATCCAGATGTACACCTTGTGGTGTGAGCATGAAACCGAGAAACTCGGTTACATGGAAAAAACATTTTTCTACTTGGCACACAATTTGTGTTGTCAAGCTTCTCTAACACTGCCCGGACATGGCCTACATGTTCTTCCATTGAATTTGAGTAGATAAGAATGTCGTCAATGTAAACAAGAGTGCAAACGTCCAGTAGTTCACGGAGCACATAATTCATAAAAAGGGCATGACCTGGTATTCAAGGAGGCCGTACTTCGTGCAGAAGGCTGTTTTCCACTCGTATCCCTCTTTTACTCTTACAAGATGGTATGCTCCTCTTAAATCCAGTTTTTTGTAGATTTGAGCATGTTTCACTTGGTCCAGGAGCTCTGGTTTAAGGGCTATAGGTAAAGGATATCATGTATTTACTGTGATCTGATTGATGGCTCTATAGTCGATGCAATGTTCAACAGCAGGTAAGTGATGGTTTAAGGAAAAGCGCAAAGTATGGCAAAGCGCAACCTTAAACTGACCATTTTTTCGATGTCTAACCTTGTCTTCTGTTTTTCCTTACAGGCGCTGCTGTTGACGATGGAGCGTCTCGTGCTGGGGTGCCAAGATGAAGATTTCGCCATTCCGGAAAGTGTAAAGATTAATACTTGGTTCGCCGAAGAGATGTACAGGTAAGAACACCTTCTCCCAGTTGGTAAGTATGCTGGCAGGAAGCAGGATGTCCAGGAAGAAGGATCTTCAAAGGTAAGTGTGACATCAGGCGACAGTGAGCGTTACACTGCTTGCAAGTGCAGAAAAACGCGAAGCGTCTGTCTTGAGGATCGGGGCAGCTTATATAGTTGAGATCGTGGGCACGCTCATTAGGGCCGGCTTACCAGCCACACCCTGCCACTCCTAGAGAGTGAGCACGTGCAAAAGCAATCCATTAGCAGCCACACCCAAGAATACACTTGGGGATGCTTAATGGATGGAATGTTCAAGGTTAATACATCCTGCTTAATGGATGGGATGTTCAAGATCAATGCATCTGAAGAACTATGTCCATAATAAAATCTTTTTGGTGTTAAATGGATGTTCTTGTTTACTTTTGTTCATGAGCCTGGCGCCAAAGGCACCAGGATAGTGTACACCCAGGTCTCCTGTGCATGCAACCTCTGCATGCCTGTGCCCCTGACTTCATGACAGCGGCTGACTAGTCCAACAGAAGCAAGAGTGCTGATTTCCCTTTACCTTTCAGATAATCAATCTGGATCTTGGCGGAGTCCAAGTAGCCTATTGGTCTAAAGGTATGATTGTATCTGAATATAGGCTGCTTTATAAATGATCTTTAGTAAAAAGGGGATTGTCGTAATAGGTCTAAAGTTTGTAGGGATGCTTGGGTCAAGTGAAGGTTTTTTTAGGAGTGGGAGTAGCCATGAATTCTTTAGGTTGGTGGGGACAGTGCAAGTACGGAAGTAGGTGTTAATTAAAGAGGCGATAAAATGAGCAAGTACACCAGCAGCTTCCTTTATGATCGTTGCGGGGCAGGTGTCGCCTTGATAATTAAAAGGTTCAAGAGAGGCTGTGATATTTTGTACTTCTTGGGCAGACACTGTTGTGAAATTGAAACTCTGAAGACGGTTGAGGGAGTGTGGGGCTCAGTTTCTGGGCATAGGCCGGGGAGGCAGGTTGAGTTTTTTGCCAGCTATTTTTTCTTGGAGCATGGTGATTTTGTTCGAAAGACTTCTTGAATTTTGGTGCATCAGGTTTTATCCTTGATGCAGTTGTCTACTGGTGGGGTGGGATATTCGAGTTCTCTTAATATAGTAGAAAGTTCTACTGGCTTTATCAATCATATTGTTGTAAATATTACGCTTTGCAGAAAGAGTTTCATCCTTACAATTGGCTGAGATTTTTTGAAGGGTATCTTTGTTAACAATGAAGGGGTCATTTTTCCAGGTAGCTGTCATGATCTCTGCTTCCAAAAGGTCAGGGTTTTCCCAACTCCCTTGGAAGCAGATCCATAACCCAGGTTCCGAGTGCCAACCAGTCCCTATTGGGACCTTTTGGACCCAGTCCTGGCGCCAGTGGCACCAGGCTCATAAATATGCCCAGTCCCAGCGCTGGAAGCGCCGGGCTCATAATGCTTGGGTGGACTTACCTGCAGCAGACCATGCTGCTTACTTGCCTGCCAGTTGAGCCTCTGATCCTCTTCTGTTTGGAACTACTTTTCCTGTTGGGTGGGACTGGAGCCACTCCCTAGATTTAGAACACTGGAACTCTTCTGGAAGGCAGGAACTCTTTTCTTACCAGGAACTCTTTTCTTACTTAGGCGTGGCTGTGGAAGGAGACACCTAAGCACTACAGGAGGCTATTTAAACCACACCCGGTGGATGAATCTTGCTTTGCGTTATTCTGCACCCTCTGCAGCAGGACGCTCATCGTGTCTTCTGCATCCAGTCCTGGGCCTAGGGGAAAAAGGCTTACCATCCTGAATCCAGTCTTCAGCAACACCTATAAAGACAAGAAAGAACAGGTTAGCATTCCGGCATCTGAAAGGCAAAGGCTTACCATCCTGAATCCAGTCTTCAGCAACACCTATAAAGACAAGAAAGAACAGGTTAGCATTCCGGCATCGGAAAGGCAAAGGTTTACCTACTCTTCGTGCGCTCCGGAGGTCTTCGGCGCTGCATCCGCATCTGAAAGACAAAACAAGGTGCGTTTAAAGACATTGGGGAACTTTAATACTCACGTGCCATTACTCCTTTCCACATCTAATCCAGTGGGTATTCCGGCACCCTGCAGCCGCTCCGAACTCGTACCTGCAAAATAAAAAGACAGTTAGAGCGCATCGTGAAGCAGGCAACAAGCGCTTACTCACGTGCTTCCAGGCGCTTCTATTCATCACACGGGCTCCATCTTCAACTCACTTCAGCCCGTCATCCGCCATCGCCGGAACCCTGCAAAACAAGAGACATCATTACTAAAGACTTTAAAAAGACATTTGAATGACTCGAAACTTACCGTTCGTGCAGTAAACGACGGACAGCAGTCCTCTGAAGTCAAGAGGCCTGCGCTACCTATCCAGTGAAGAAACTGGCTACAGCACCCTGCCCCGAGGCAGATGGAGAGCTCGGCATTCACTTACCTAAGGTGAGAGCGTTAACCTTTGGGGTCTACAGGAGAGGAGAAGAGGAAAGAGATAGGGACACCCCAATAACCCCAGTTCATTAACCCCATATTTTCTATCTGCAGACATCTTACTCTACACGTCAGGCATACAGTGCACAGAGGTCCAGCCCAAAGAGCCAACCGGGTGCTACACATCACCTTTGAAGATACGGTAGTCGCCCAGTCAAGACCGGCGCCTCTGCGAGAATCAGGTGAGCGTTACAGAACGCAAAGCCCACCGCAAAACTCTCGCCCAGGCGCTATGGAAACCTCGGATACTGACCCCCTAGCCCGGTTACTTGGGGAACTAAGGGCAGAAGTGCATGCAACTCGTCAGGAAACAAATGCTCTAAGAAGGGAACTAATTATTTCCAAGGAGAGATCAGACAATCTTGCTAGACAAGTGCTACAGTCACAAGCCGGACAGACCCCGTTACCCGCATCAGGGGCAAATCTTCCTTCAACATCCTCTATGAATCCAGTGCAGATCAACCTACCTGGGAATGTACCTCTGGCTCCGCCCGAGCGATTTTCTGGTGACCCAAAGAGGTTTGCAGTATTTATCAATCAGTGCCGGTTGCACTTCTTATGCCGGCCAGCAGCCTTTCCAACTGATCAAGCTAAAGTAGCTTTTGTACTTTCGTACCTTAGTGGCAATGCGGCAGACTGGTCGATCCCTCTAGTTCATCAAGATGATCCGGTTCTCCATGATTTTCAAGCCTTTCAGCTTTGTTCTTCGTTCCAAAAAAGGAAGGAGACCTTAGAACTTGTATCGATTATCGCTCCCTGAACCAGATCACCGTTAAGAATAGATATCCGTTACCTTTGATCCCTGAACTCTTGGACCAAGTCAGAAAAGCATGCATATATACAAAGCTGGATCTTAGAGGAGCTTACCACTTGGTACGAGTAAAAGAGGGCGATGAATGGAAGACGGCCTTCCGCACCAAGTATGGGCTATTTGAATATCAGGTCATGCCCTTCGGACTTTGCAATGCCCCGGCCGCCTTTCAATATTTAATGAACAATGTCCTCAGAGAGCTCATAGATGTATGTGTTGTTGTTTACATTGACGACATCCTCGTTTATTCTTCATCGGAATCTGAACATCGGAAACACGTGAAAATGGTCCTCGAAAGATTGCGTCAACACAAACTTTTCGCTAAGTTGGAAAAATGTGTTTTCAACGTGACTGAAGTTGAATTCTTGGGATTCATATTTTCACCTGGCGGGGTGCGTATGGATTCAAAGAAGGTCGATGCAGTTCTCAAATGGCCATCACCATCCTCCGTAAAAGGTGTGCAAAGCATGTTAGGCTTCGCTAACTTTTACCGCAGGTTTATCCCCGAGTTCTCTCGAATAGTCCAGCCCATCACTGCCTTGTTAAAGAAAAACAAACGTTTTGAATGGTCTACCGAGGCGGAACAAGCTTTCCAGGATTTGAAGACTAAATTTATCTCTGCACCAATCTTAAAACACCCTCGCCCCGAACTCCCCTACATCGTGGAAACTGATGCTTCAAGCCTTGCCATGGGGGCAGTTCTATCACAAAAGGACCCGGTAATCAATCAGTTGCATCCCGTGGCATTTTGGTCCCGCAAATTCTCGCCTCCTGAAGTCAATTACACGATTACTGACAAGGAACTTCTGGCTATCAAGTCTGCCTTTAAGGCTTGGCGGCATTATCTGCTGGGGGCCCGACACACCGTTACTGTGATTACGGATCACCGAAACCTGCAATATTTGAAAACCGCAAAAGCCCAATCCTCTAGACAACTCCGTTGGGCATTATTCTTTGCCGAGTTTGACTTCATAATTACCTATCGACCAGGTACAAAGAACGGTAAAGCCGATGCCCTTTCTCGGATGGGAGTGGAAGAACACTTGATCAACCCTAAACCTGTACCAATCATTCCCGAACAAAGAATTCTGGGTGTAATCGCCACAGAATCCATAGAGGAAGTTAAGGATAAAGCCAGGCAACTTGTAACTCCAGCAGATATACAGAATTGGCATCTGCAGGGAAAGGACTTTGCAGTAAAGGACAACTTATTGTATTTCCAAGAACGATTATACCTACCCAGCACAGATTTACAGAAAAAAGTAATCTCTTGTTATCACGACTCTTTAATGGAAGGTCATCCCGGTATAGCCAAGACCTCAGAAAAGATCAAGCGCTACTTCTGGTGGCCGTCTTGGAAAAAAGATATCAGAGACTTTATAATGTCCTGTGGAGTATGCGCCCAAAACAAGAGTCAAAAGGAAAGACCAGCAGGCCTCTTACGCCCTATTGACATCCCACCTCGCCCTTGGCATACGCTTTCTATGGACTTCATCACCGATCTACCTCCATGCTCCGGATACAATACGATTCTAGTAATCGTGGACTTATTCTCCAAGATGGCGCATTTCATTCCGCTCAAAGGCTTGCCAACAGCAGCAACTCTGGCCCGAGAATTTCTCGAAAACATCGTCCGACTGCACGGTTTTCCTTCGGTTCTAATTTCGGATCGAGGTAGTCAATTTATTTCTCATTTTTGGCGAAGTTGCTGTCGGTCGGCTCAAATTGATGTGAGACTATCGACCAGTCACCACCCTCAGACCGACGGACAAACCGAGAGGACCAATCAAACTCTGGAACAGTATTTACGCTGCATGCTGCAACAAACTGAAAAAACTTGGAAAGATATCCTTTGGATAGCCGAGTATGCCTACAATAACTCTGTCCACTCGGGAACTGGGAAAACCCCATTTTTTCTTTTGTACGGCAGTCACCCTCGAACCTCGGAGTTGGATCCCCTCCAAGATCTTGAAACACCAGCAGTAGACTACCTGCATTCTACAATCACCCAAGCCTTTAAGGAAGCTGTTTCTCACCTTCAAAGGGCTAAAGAACAATACAAGAAAGGAGCAGATCAACATCGGAAGGAAGCCCCTCACTATCAAGTAGGGGATCAAGTCTGGTTATCCACCAAATATCTATCTCTAAAAGGGCCACGCACATTCAACCCAAGATACCTTGGTCCCTATTCCATCACTACCATAGTAAACCCAGTAGCGGTCAAGTTGGACTTGCCCCCGCACATGAAGATACATCCGGTCTTCCACGTCTCTCTATTAAAACCCGTGCAACCTCAAACCCGACTAACCAAATCTCCAAAACCAATCCTAGTGGATGGAGAACTCGAGTTTGAAGTCAAAAGCATTCTGGACTCCAAGATCTCCAAATCTAAACTATTCTACCTAATTGACTGGAAAGGCTACGGCCCCCAAGAGAGATCCTGGGAACCTGCTGAATATGTCCACGCTCCTCGCCTAATCAAAAGATTTCACCGAACATTTCCTGACAAGCCAAAACCCCCGGAGAAGCCCGGTTTGCGAGGGGCCTTGAGGGGGGGTACTGTCATGATCTCTGCTTCCAAAAGGTCAGGGTTTTCCCAACCCCCTTGGAAGCAGATCCATAACCCAGGTTCCGAGTGCCAACCAGACCCAATTGGGACCTTTTGGACCCAGTCCTGGCGCCAGTGGCACCAGGCTCATAAATATGCCCAGTCCCAGCGCTGGAAGCGCCGGGCTCATAATGCTTGGGTGGACTTACCTGCAGCAGACCATGCTGCTTACTTGCCTGCCAGTTGAGCCTCTGATCCTCTTCTGTTTGGAACTACTTTTCCTGTTGGGTGGGACTGGAGCCACTCCCTAGATTTAGAACACTGGAACTCTTCTGGAAGGAAGGAACTCTTTTCTTACCAGGAACTCTTTTCTTACTTAGGCGTGGCTGTGGAAGGAGACACCTAAGCACTACAGGAGGCTATTTAAACCACACCCGGTGGATGAATCTTGCTTTGCGTTATTCTGCACCCTCTGCAGCAGGACGCTCATCGTGTCTTCTGCATCCAGTCCTGGGCCTAAGGGAAAAAGGCTTACCATCCTGAATCCAGTCTTCAGCAACACCTATAAAGACAAGAAAGAACAGGTTAGCATTCCGGCATCTGAAAGGCAAAGGCTTACCATCCTGAATCCAGTCTTCAGCAACACCTATAAAGACAAGAAAGAACAGGTTAGCATTCCGGCATCGGAAAGGCAAAGGCTTACCTACTCTTCGTGCGCTCCGGAGGTCTTCGGCGCTGCATCCGCATCTGAAAGACAAAACAAGGTGCGTTTAAAGACATTGGGGAACTTTAATACTCACGTGCCATTACTCCTTTCCACATCTAATCCAGTGGGTATTCCGGCACCCTGCAGCCGCTCCGAACTCGTACCTGCAAAATAAAAAGACAGTTAGAGTGCATCGTGAAGCAGGCAACACGCGCTTTCTCACATGCTTCCAGGCGCTTCTATTCATCACACGGGCTCCATCTTCAACTCACTTCAGCCCGTCATCCGCCATCGCCGGAACCCTGCAAAACAAGATACATCATTACTAAAGACTTTAAAAAGACATTTGAATGACTCGAAACTTACCGTTCGTGCAGTAAACGACGGACAGCAGTCCTCTGAAGTCAAGAGGCCTGCGCTACCTATCCAGTGAAGAAACTGGCTACAGCACCCTGCCCCGAGGCAGATGGAGAGCTCGGCATTCACTTACCTAAGGTGAGAGCGTTAACCTTTGGGGTCTACAGGAGAGGAGAAGAGGAAAGAGATAGGGACACCCCAATAACCCCAGTTCATTAACCCCATATTTTCTATCTGCAGACATCTTACTCTACACGTCAGGCATACAGTGCACAGAGGTCCAGCCCAAAGAGCCAACCGGGTGCTACACACCACCTTTGAAGATACGGTAGTCGCCCAGTCAAGACCGGCGCCTCTGCGAGAATCAGGTGAGCGTTACAGTAGCTTCACATTTCCTTTTTTCATATCGTAGGTTTTTGAGTTTGGGAGTGAACCAAATATTCAGGCGTGCTATGGGTTTATGGATTTTTAGAGGTGCAATAGAGTCTATGGCTGTGCACCAATTTGAGTAGCTGTTAGGCAGAATCACCTGCAGTACCCTTTGGGAACACTAAAGGCAATTAGGACTACAGGTAAGCACAATTTCACCTTTGGTACAAGCCTGTACTGCACAGTAAAGTGGTAGTGATGGCTGAGCAGCCAGATGTATCTGAAGAGTTTAAGTGAGCAGTAGAACAAGTTACACAAAGGACCAACTAATACAGTGATTCAAGTAAACACTTAATCAAGGTTTCTTGGTAAAATAATATACATTTATTTAGTCAGTCAGTTAGAAAACATTACACTAGCATAAGCAGCTCAATATCACACACTAATAAACCACAAAAATCCAACCGGTATGTAATTGAACAAGTTTAGCTCCTATGAAGTGGGAGCAAAAGGGCACTTTAAATACTTATTAAAGGGATAAAAAGACAAGGTTATACGAATAGAAAGCCCAAATACATTCACAGGCAGGGCAAAGGGTTTCAGTTAAATACAACCAGCAATTCCTCTCATGGGCCTGGGCCAAAGTCAATGGTTCATAGTCTTTGTATAGGATAGCATAGTTCTGGTAGATAAGGTTAATTCTTTGCCACAGAGTTTAGAAGACTTTGGCTAGGCAAAACGTTTGACAAATGTTTAGGGAAGGACAAGCATTCGAAGTTGAGGAAAGTTTCACACACTTTCTCGATGGCCGATAATAATTCTGGACCGCATTTGCACAGTACCTTGTTCATGAAGAAAGCTGTAGCTGAGGCAGTTGTTCTGGCAGTTCGAGCAGATCTTACTGTTCCTGAGCTTCAGTCATCGGGACAAGAAGGAGGACGTTGGGAGATTCCTGCACTGCCCAGGGATGAGGCGAAAAAGCTGTAGCAAGACATCGGTTTGAGGTGTGAGTGCCTTAAAGTCCACAAGCTGGTTTCCTTCCCTCTGGCTATCCGGTTTTCAACAGCACTCTGATGAAAATTCGACCAGATGGGGATGGTGTCGAGGTGGTTTACGAGTTGGTTGTTCCCACCAAATTCAAGGGAAGAAGTTAACCTTGAAGGGCTTCTCTGTCAATTGGAGTTTCAGGCAATTCGGACCTGCAGCAGGGCTTCACCGGTCATCCAGGAGTTTCAGCAGTCCTCTACCTTCAGCTCATCTTCGGTTCTTTTGTTCCAGTGGTCGACTCTGCTTTCCAAGTCCATGATACCTGCTTTTAAACAGGTTTCCCCCAGTCATTCCAGCCTGGCTGTCACTCAGAAAGCAGGGTGGCTGTCCTTGCCGGACAGCCAGCCGTCCAATCACACCAGAGTGCATTCAGGTCTCCTAGGAGACTAAGCACAGGGAGTTTCAGGCACCTCCCTCTCATCCTGTCCCCCCAGACACTCAGGCGCCAGGGGAGGGCTTCAGCACTGAAGCCCGCCAAAGGCCAATGAACAAAGGGACCAAACCTGGTTTGGTGCACAGAGACAAACACAAGAATGACCTTTCCTAAAAGAAATGGCAAAAAAAGATGACCAGAGTCTGTTTTTACAGATAGGTCTTGGGTGCCATATTGAAAAACATGGCTGACCCAATTTTTATCTACCGTTGTTAGAGGTCAGGAAAAAATAATGCTAGTTGATCTAAACCACTGCCACCAGCCATTTAAAGTAGGAAAGGGTAACATTTTACTAATACATGAGTGTTTTGACTCAGGGGAAGCTAGGCAACCCCTCCAGCACTCTATAGGAAGATAGTGTGTGCTGGGTCAGTAAATTTAAAAAGACTAGTAAAGCCAATTTAACTTTACATACTCTGGGAGACGGTAGTCAGTCCAGAGAAGGTATTGAAACCTTGGGGAGTCTGAAAGACACCCCTGTGCCACAGCACTGAAGGTACTGTGTGACAAATAGAAAAATATGATGCCACTGGAGTTGTTTTAAAACTCCATAACCAAAGAACACAAAAGTAAAACACACACAAAATACATTGAAGAGTGGGAAAAAGGCTCACACTCTTCCCAGATAAAAAAAAATCAAATCCTAGAAATACAGCAATGTTGCTGGGGTCTCAAAAGGTAAGGGAAATTAGCATATTTTGAGAATTCTCCCCAACAGTAGTCATACATAAATACATACATTTACAGTCATATAGAACATTAGGACATCAGGAGTACTGTTTTACATTTCCTTCATAGATTGGTGCACTGTGTCATGTCTATAGAAATTGGTCATGTTGCACTGTATGTTGTTGTTCGAAATCCATAATTGGTTGTGGTCTATCATGAATGCTAAAACTTTTTTATTAACATTTCTCCAGGATTTCTCAATTTTACCATTAAATCTGGTGGTCCATCTCCATTTATGCCTTTGAGCGTGATTGGAAAAGATAACCATGGTGTGAGGAAATAGTTAGTTAGTTTTCCCATGTCTTGTTTTATCATTAACGTAAGGGCCACCCCTCATATATTCCCCTAATCATTGCTCCCACAATTAATTAGTATGACATCTGGGTGCCCTCTACTTGTCAGACGTAATCATTTTTGAAAGACTTGGAACCAAAGAACTTTTCCTACAATTCAAACTGCTTCTTTGTAAAATCTTTCAAAACTAGGTCCATGTTAATATTTAGTTTCTCCAAAAAATCCAGCAACCAAAACAGCCAACTGTCTCCAATCAGCCACACTGTTTTCAAACCAGCCATGATATCTGCAGTCTTTCTCTGTTTCCAGAAAAATTATTCCTAGTTTGAATTTTTAGTAGTTTGTATGAGCAGAGTATGTATGGTGTTTGTGTGTTGTAGTTTCTAATTGGTTGATGGTTCTGTTGTTGTTATTTGCGGCTACATAGCAGCCACCCAGAGTGCAATATTGATATTCGTGGGTACATACCCACACCACCCCCTCTGCAGTCGCAGCTATATACGGGCAAATGACATGCTGTGTATTTGTAGACGTGTGTTAACTGTGGCTATCTGAAATTCTTGGTGGGGTGGCATAAGATATGAATTAAGTGGGTGATTGTAAGAAACTAGGGTAGTAGAGGAGGACTATGAGGAGTGGAGGGGGTCTGGCAGGCATGTTGGGGAGAGTTTCTGGACTTTGGTGGAGTGGAAATGCAATTTTGAATCTGTAGTTTTTGCGATTAGCCAGGGTTATCAGCAAACGTCCAGGAGGGGCTTTTGTATAACCGCGGCTATGAAAAGCATGTGCGTAGGCACATCAAAATTATTCTGTGTCTTATTTGTTGTGACTGGACCTGTGGGTATATTAAAAGTCGCATCTATAATTATACATTTTCACTGCAATAATACTATTTTTATGTGGATGATATAGTACAGAATTGTTTTATGTACTTGGTTGTTTTTAATTTGAAGGTTTGAATGCCACTTTAGTTTGATTTGGGGCTTGCAGATAAATGTGCTTGCAGCTGCGGATACAAACCAAGATCAGTAGCCGCGTCAAATAGCCATAGCTTTGAAAGATGCTAGGCGGGGACAAAATTGATTTCTGACAGATTCATTGTTTTTTATTGGTTGCTTAACGTATTATTGTTTATAATTGTGTAACGTATTCTTTGAAGTGTTGTGTTGGAGTTTATTGATTGATATTGGTTGTAATATAAAAGTGTTCACCATTTTTTTCGTTTTCTTTATTTCTATGTTCCTCTTGTTGTCCTATTGATTTGTGAAAACTATGAAAGTGACCTTTTTGTGAACTTTTGAAAGTCTGATCCCAGAACTGAGAGTGTGCACATGTTCTGTGTTTAGCTATGGTGAACATATATTCATGATTTGGAGCAGCTGAAGGTGAGTGATATTGTGTTTTTATTTATTGTATGTACATTTTGACTTGTTGTATGTGTGAGATAAACGAAGTATGTTTTAGGTGTCTCATTTGGTCAAGTTTATAAGTATTGTTTGCAAAGTAGGGTTTTCCATATTTTACTTCAGTGTTTTTAGGAGAGTGATGAAGCAGTATGACATGTTTTGCTAAGCTTATGTTTGACAAAACATATATTTCCAAATAAAGGTTGTTTCTCAGTGACATTGGAAGATGTGATTTGAATGAGGATGCATAATAAACCCTAGCGTGAACCAAGCAGTATAACTCTACCCTTGGCAAATATTGTGCCTTTGTGTGTGCTTTGTAGTTGGACATTAAGCTGTTTTGTGTGACCTTATATTGGTGATTTTCTACTGTATTACAATTGTGGAAGTGGGAAATTATGAAGTGAAGAAGGTGAATTTATAGTGGCTATGTGGGTAGTGTTCTATAGTATACGGGACATGTCTTTATACTGCAGGATTTCCACTGTCATATAATTGTTGGTAGTAATTTAAAAATAATAATGAACAATCATATTTGGCATTTGTCCAATTTGCTTGCAAATGGTCTGCTTTCGAAGGGCAGACTTCTATTTGGGTTCCATGCTATGTAATGCAATATGTTGTTATGCAATGCATTGACATAGGGAGATGTAAAATGAATGAGGGTGCATAATCTGTTGGGCAAAATGGTATTATTGATGAGGTTTGCTAAGAATGTTTTCCGGGGCTAATTATGGCACATGGCCATTGAAAATGAGTGGACTGGGGATGGGCAGTGAAGGGAGGATGTACATGCTGATACCTTTTATTGAGTAGCAGTAGTAGTTATTAGTTTGTAGGTGAAAGGTAGGATAGTGGATCAGGCTATTGTCGTATTATGCTGAAATAGGCAGAAACAGATGAAGTAGTTAATTGCAAATGTTTTTTGGTTGAGGATGGCTAAGGAGGAGTAATTACATGGGTGCTAGGAGAAAGAATGGAGTGGTAGGGCCTAGTTATGTGACCACTCAATAGCTCAATAGCATGTCTGGTGTTCAGCTGGTAAATACAAGCTTGTGAGGTGTGAAAACTGGAGTCGGTGGACCAACTAAGTGGTAGTGCATTATCTTGGTGCTATGTTCTCTTATCATGCTACTTTTTAATTGAGAGCACAACATAGATGAATGAACAGTTGGTTGGTATATGAAAGCAAAGATGGGTTACATATTATTTTGGAACACCTTTAAGAATGTGAATGAAGAAATGTCATGTTTCTAGTGAACATTTCTTCTATTTGGAAGTTGCTTGGAAATTGTACTCTGAAGTTATGTGTAGAGTATGTGAGGTATTATTTAAGAAGTGTGTAATGGTATGTGGATTATGGTATTATTGATAAGGTTTGATAGGGGACTTAGACATTCAAAATGTTGTGATAGTGAGTATGTGTAGTGGAGGAAGGATATACATGTTCTGTTGAGTAGTAGTAATAATATTCGTTTAAAGGTTCCTATTTGAATCATGGTGCCCAATTTGGGAACAGATTTTTTGGAGAAAAAAAAATGTGTTTAAATCGTAGTGGCAATTTTTAAAAATAAAATGTGGCATGATGTCTCACCAAACAACACACTGAGGAATCAGCGCTATACATTATCGGAACAGCTTCAAACTAGAAAGGGGATGAACAGTATGTTACGCTCACCTGACCCTCACAGAGGCGTCGATCGAACTGGATAGCTTCGGTCTCCACCAATGTGACGCGTAGGGCCGAGATGGCGGACTGGACTGGCCCACCTAGCTTCGTTTGCTTGGCCCATAGGAATATTCTTCTGCAAATGGAGAAAGGGAATTAACCACCCGTGGAGTTGAGCGTAAATCCCCCCACCCCCGCTGTTCTCCCACAGATCACCTTTGACGTCCCCTCTTATAGTCTCACCTGATGGTTTGAAAAGATGAGCTCTCCATCCTGCTTTGAGCGCAGGGGCGCGTTGATAACCAGTTGCTTCACTTGCTCGAAGGAGTTGGTGAGTTCCAGAACAATATTGACTCCGAGATTCCCGGCAAGACGCCGTAAGTATAAAGTTCGTAAGAGTTCAAATGCCTGACTTTCACTCTTGTCCGATTCCTTGCAGGTTGCAGTTTGACCCTAATGAAGAGTTCCTCGTGGCAACCGGTAGTATTCTGGTAAGGATTTGTATTTTCCAACACAGTTCGATAAAATAATGTCAATATGTAATCTGTTGCTTTCTCCCTTATTCAGGCGCTGAGAGAAAGTATGAAGTCTCGTGGAATAATACCTCCGGCGGTAAAATCAGGTAAGTCTATTGTGGTGAGGAGGGTTCCCCTTGTTAGTCCCTTTGTTTCACCTTGCTGTCCTTTTGTTTCCCCTTAGGGGCCGGGGTTCGGCAAAGATGCAGTTGAAGCTGCGCCGATCTGTGAAGAGGAATAGTACCCCCAGTGGTAAAATCAGGTAAGTCTATGGGGGGGTAACTAATATTCCTCTGTGTATTCCCTTGGCTCACCTTGCCGTTCTTGTATTCTCCTTAGGTGCCAGAGTGCGGCAGGAACATGCAGGAGGATGCGGTGGAATGTGAAGATGCGGCGAAGGCTGGTGAGTTCAGCGCGGCGCTGCAGCAGGCGAGGCGACGCGCATAAAATAACTTCTTTCTTCCAGCTCGAAGGCGCGATGGATCAGGAATTCAGGAAAGGATCAAAGGTATTGCTCTTGTTCTATCCTTTTCTCCTTCTTTCCCCCTTTTTCTAGGAGCTCCAAACTCGAAGCGGGCATGGCAGAAGGCTGGATGCAGACTTGCAGGCAAGGTGAGCGTTACGCTGCTGGATGCAGAATAACGCGAAGCGTGTGCTGCTCTTCGCGCGTGGTTTAAATAGCCTGCCAAAGTAGTCCCAGGTAAGTATTCCTCCCCAGCCCCGCCCGAGTAAAAAAATAGTCCCTAAGTAAAGTAGTCCCTTCCAAGCCTCTTTTGGCTTGGGGCTCTTGCAGCATGGTCTGCATCAGGAAAGTTTGCAGCATGGTCTGCATCAGGTAAGTTTTAATCTATGAGCCTGGCGCCTATGGCGCCAGAACTGACTCTCGATATGAGCCTGGTGCCATAGGCGCCAGGACTGGACCAAATAGCCCCTAGCAGGGGTTGTTGGGCTTGCTTAGGATAACTTGATGCCTGCTTCCGGGGTTGCTGGACTTGGTCTTGGTCCCCGGGGGTAGGCATCATGACACAGTATTCAAAGGTCTATAGTCTGTTAGATCTGACCAGATATAGTCCAGTACTAATTCGAAGGTTAGGTGGCAACAACTAGATGAATGTTTTTTAATTACCTGGCGAGCTCTGAAATCTCACAGTCCCAAAAATAATAAAATAATGGAAGGTAATCTGCATATGATAAGGACATTTATCATTGAACATACACCCTAGGCAACAACATAGTTCTAATCAATATTTTCCATGTCAAGTTGTAAGGAGGACAAAGGAAAAATAAGTCTATTTCATGCTTTATTTTGTTGAAGCAATAAGGCACTGGTCCCTCAGACCGTTGCCACTGAACTGTGAATGTGAGCATTGGTAAGATTCCAATGCAAAATGTAATTTTCAATACACTTGCATAGGAATAATCAAGACAGTCCACATAATTCACATTCTTAAACGACAGCTGCATTCTAAATACTGTGAAAGAAGTCTATCTTGGCAGCAACTCGGCTCCCTCAGATAATCTGAAAATGCTTGTTTAGGGCAGGTTTAACATGGAACGTGATCATACCAAGATTGTTGCACTTCATTTCTTAAGGGTAATGACAGAGTGATACAACGGAGAATAATTAACATATTGAAGACTTATTTTCTTTTACTTCAATTGCTTACACATTGATGTATCATCAGAGCTCAGCACCACAAGTGGCAGCTACAACTCCTAAGCTCACTGCATTTCCAGGGTCCAGAAATGTGTCCAACCACCACACCTCTTTCTGAAACTCAATGCTGCCTCCACACATCTTGACAGATCAAGTTACATTTGTCATTTTGAACAGTCCAGGTCGTTTAACTGTTCATTGATTTGCCAAGATAATTGAAATTATGCAAAGCCATTCTACCGATAATGTTAGGTAGAATGTCTGGGCTCTGCATAATTTGGAAATCAGACATTTTATTGAAATGTTAGTTGTTAAACCTTTGGACAAACACCTTCTGGTAAATACATCAGGCTGACTCAAGAGACCAAAAGGGTTTCAACATTCTTTTCTACTTGGGCATCAACCTCTAGGCAGGTAATTCTCGATCTCAAATCATTAATATATAAAGAGAAGGCCACTGGAGTGGTGCATATAACGCACTGAAGTTAAACCCTGTTTGCTAAGGAAAGGGGTCTAATTTTCTCCCAACTAGGGACCCAATGTATCACAGCATAATTATGTGAGTACATCCCCTGATTTGTTAATAATAACATTGCTGTTAATTGCAATGCTTTCAGAGTGTCTCGTGGTTGTTCCCATTGAACAGCATTAAAAGCACTCTTGAGCTCCACAAACAACATATACATTGTATGTTTGCCAAACCACCCTTCCACATTATGTACAAGAAAATAAAATCCCTAGAGGTTTACGCATATTGATCCTGCTGGACTTTGAAGATCCAGCAGACAGCGACCTTGACACTGAATGGGAAGCAAACCTCACAGCCAGTTCCAATAACATGCTCAAGTTATTAATTGAACATGCCAAACAAGAACATTCCCGCATTGTAATACAAGTTGATGCTCTCAAAGAAGAGATAGAATTGTTTGATGCACCCAGTGCAACAGTAGAAAAAAATTACAAAACCCGATATACTGGACTTCGCAGGCACCAGGACGATGTGAAACTTCGGAAATCACGCAAATTTTCACGTGATGACCGAGATTATAGGGATAACAGAGTGTACACCTATCAGCCAAAATATGATGAAGTTTCAAGATCAAGGAATAGTAGTGCTGTTTCGTCACCAGCAAGCTCAGACATTGATATGATATGATATGATATGATATGGTATTTGTAACGCGCCTATACACATGTGTTTCAAGGCGCGACGAGGCAGGGAGGGAGGGACAAGGGGAGACGGACAACGATCCTACTAGGCCGGGTGTCATTCAGATTGCGCAAGTGCAGGGGTGGGGGAGGGGGAAAAGTGCAAGGGGAAGGAGAGGGGGGAAGTGCAGTACAAGGTAAGTGGCGTAAAGTAATAAATAAATAAATAGGGCCAGCTGGTGGCAAGTGCGAGGTAAGTGCAGAGCAAGTGCTGGGGAAGGGGGGGGGGGGTGTAGGGATACAGAGACAGTCCCGCAGTGCAAAGGGGTTCCAGGGCATCAGTGCAAGTGGAGAGTGGCTGGGCCCAGGACCGAGGCCGTTTAGAGTGGTCCAGTTGCAGGATCAGTGCAGTTTCAGTGAAGAATTTATTAGCTGTTCAGCAGGGGAGAGGGAGAGAGAAAGCAGAAGCAAAGAGGAAGGTTTTGAGGTGCTTCCGGAACCGGAGATGGTTCTCCTCAAGTTTCAGGGAGGCAGGAAGGCTGTTCCAGAGGGAGGCCCCTGCCGCGGAGAGAGATCTACCCCCAGCTCGATGCTTCGAGAAGCAGCTAACCCTGAGGGAATTGGAGGCGGATGAGCGAAGGGCTCGGGAAGGAAGATATTTGGGAAGAGAGAGTTGAAGGTATTTAGGACCCAGGCCCCAGAAGGCCTTGTGGACAATGCAGAGGGTTTTGAACTTTATCCTCGCAGCCACTGGGAGCCAGTGTAAAGATTTCAGTCCTGGAGAGATACGGTCCCTGGGCTTGAGGCCAAGGACAAGTCTCGCAGTTCTGTTCTGGATGAGTTGCAGAGGGCGGAGAGTGGAGGCAGGCAGGTTAAGATAGAGGCTGTTACAGTAGTCCAGCTTCGAGAGAACCAGGGCTCGGGAGACAGTGAGCTTCTGGGGGAAGGAGAGGAAGGGAAGAATACCTCTGAGGAGGTGCAGCTGGTAGTGTGACCTCTTAGCGACGTCAGAAATATGAGGAGAGAAGGAGAGTGTGGAGTCAAAGATGACCCCAAGGTTTTTTGCCTTGCCGGTAGGAGCAGAGAGGGGGCCAAGGGAGGCAGGCCAGAGAGCTGCAGGGAAGGAGGGAGTGGGAGTACCGATGAGTAGAATCTCAGTCTTACTGGCATTAAGGCAGAGGTCATTGGCGGCACACCATTCTTGGATAGCAGACAGACAGTCAGAGATGAGGGAAGGAGAGGGGGAGGCTGAGGGTAGCCTGAAAATGAGCTGGGTATCGTCCGCATAGCACTGGAAATTAGGGCAGAGAGCGGCGATGCGGTGGGCAAGGAGTGCCAGATACTGGTTGAACAGCCAGGGAGAGAGATTAGATCCCTGGGGGACACCACAGGTGGAGAAAAAGATGTCGGAGAGGAAGGACCCCAGTTGGACCTGGGAGGGTCGATTTGAAAGGAAAGAGGTCAGCCACGCCAGAGCCTGACCAGTGATACCCAGGTTTTCCCGGAGACGGTTGAGCAGGATGGCATGGTTGACAGTGTCAAAGGCAGAGGAGAGATCGAGCAGAATGAGAACACACGGAGTGTTGGAATCGAGGTTCAAGAGCAGGTCTTCACGGATGTTCAGGAGAGCAGTTTCCGTGCTTCTGGCAGCTCTGAAGCCAGATTGATGGTCATGAAGACTACCAACAGATTCAGAATGGAGGTTAAGCTGGGAGATGGCCAGTTTCTCCAGGAGCTTGCCCAGGAAGGGAGTGATGGAGATAGGGCGATAGTTAGCCGGGCAGGAGGGGTCGGAGGAGGGTTTCTTGAGAAGAGGGTGCACAAAGGGAGTGCTTGAGGGGGGAAGGGAAGACTCCAGAGGCGAAGGAGTGGTTGCAGAAGTCAGCCAGGGCAGGAGCCAGGGAGTCGATGTGGTCCTTGATAGTTTTGGAGGAACAGGGGTGAACCTGTTTAGACGAGACTTTCATTGATCGGACTTGTCTGGAAACCTCGTCAGCAGAGAAAGGTGGAAAGGCAGAGAAAGAGGGAGAGAAAGTGACATTGAATGACCCGGGACAAGCCATGAATCCGCCAATCTGGCATATATTGATGAATCTGATCTCCCAGATTCTGAGCTATCAGTTGACACCCCAGCTCGAGGGGGTGAGAATGATACAATAACTGAACCATCTCCTTTTTTGGAGGAAATCCGTCGCTACAAAAAAGGAAACCGGCAAGCTGCAATCACAGCTATGAAAAAGGTCAGGTTCCAAGTTCCCCTTGCTACAAATATCTCAATCCCAGGTCCATGCCCAGGGGTACAAGGGGTGGCAAGCCTCGTAGGAGGAAACATCCCACTACCTCAACGCAGAGTGACATGAGCGTCGTCCCAACAGAACTTGAGGAACCAAAACAGATGAACCTAATCTGCAATTTAAGCAGTTACAAACTCTCTGCAGACCAATGTACGGTCCTAAACAAGGGCCTTTCCTTTGCTCCATCTGGACACAATGATTTTGTCCAGATACCAATTGATTTGTTCAAATTCATCCGCAAGATCAAACTCAAAAAGTATTTTGCCACTCAAGTTAAATTCTATAAAAGCAAAACCACTGTACCTAGCCCATCAGACATTACGATGCAAACCATACTAAATACACATGTACTTCTCTCTCTAGAGGAATGTGAACAGAATCCATTCATGAACATAACAGAATTCATGCATGATCTTGATATTCAGCAACACAATTATTCAAGAATTATCCAATAAATCAAAATTTGTACCAATTTTTCCCAAAGACAATGTTATTGATACCTTTCATCAGGCGGTTCTGAATGATATCCACCGATTACAGGATAAACCTAAAATCAAAACAAGGAACACCAGATACAATTTATCCTACTCTGAACAAAAAGCTTTACGTGAACTAGCATCAATTGATGCACTTATCATCAAGGAGGCAAAGGGGGAAACATAGTAATCATGGACAGAAAGGATTACATTACAATGGGATTAACACATCTTGCATCTCCAGGTTGCTACGAACATCTTCCCTCTAACCCTTTACAACAGCTGAAAACAGCAGTTTGAAAAATGATTTCCTCCTGGCATTCACGGGGACTATTGACCGATGTAGAGAAGCAGTTCCTGTTAGTAGAAGGTCCAACTATGCCAGCATCCTATTTTTAACCAAAGATACACAACTCTTTTGATACAATACCTGAAGGTCGACCAATATTTAGCAGTGGAGGAGGCATACTGGAACCTTTATCTATTTAGATTAATGAATGCCTGTCTCCACTGGTCATTACCATACCAACTTACCTCAGAGATACTATGCACACACTACAAATACTTGAGGAATTTAAGATTAAATCTGGATTACTTTTGGTAACGCTTGATGTTAAGTCTTTGTACACCTCAATAGACCATGACAAAGCAATTGCAAGTGTTGAGTATATGTTTAGAGGACATTCAGCATCATTTTTTGACCATATAGCAATGGTCAAAGAATTTCTATCTTTTGCACTATCAAACAACGTATTTTTATTTAACAATGTTTATTACAAACAACTCACCGGTGCAGCGATGTGTGCGAGCTATGCCCCGGCTCTCGCAAATATCTTCATGCATCATTTTGAACAACAGTTTGCTTTTGTTAATAACCCCTTCGTACAACATATTCATATTTGGAAACGTTACATTGGCGATGTTCTTTTCGTATGGACAGGCACAGTGGATTGTTTGAATGCTTTTGTTTCATTCTTGAATACCAACAGATGGGGAATCCAATTCACTCATGAACACAGTTGCACCAGTATAATTTTTTTAGATCTTACAATCAGCATAACTAACAATATGCTTGTAACTAAAACATTTCGTAAAGGAATAGCAGTGAATTCTGTGTTGCATGCTTCTAGCTGTCACAAGAAGTCTGTTATACTTAACATACCGAAGGGTGAATTTATTAGAGCCAGAAGGAATTGTTCAAACAATGTTGATTTTCAAGAGGAATGCCAATTCATACGCAGACAATTTCTGTCAAGAGGCTATGATAAGAATGTTGTTAAAAAAGCTGAAGCATCAGTCATGAGTCTGAAGAGAACCGAACTGCTCACTCCCAAAACCAAAGTGAATGTACCTTACAGTAAGAAACTTGAATTTAATACGAGGTTTAATGCAGATAGTTCAGATGTGTACAACATTGTTAAAAAGCCCTGGCATCTACTTAAACTTGACCATGATATCACACCCTGGCTAGATCCTCAACCTAGTTTCATTTTCAGTAAAGCAGGTAATTTAAAAAATATCTTATCACCGTCCTTCATGGCCAATGAACAACCAGCTAAGACTTGGCTAAGCCAAACTAGTAGTCATGGTTTCCACAGATGTGGAAGCCGTTCGATGTGCGATTATGCACTAGTAACCAGCACAATAGATTTTGACAAATTGGGTTCACACCGAATCAACTCCTTCATTAATTGCAACTCGAAATTCTGTGTTTATTGCATATTGTGTGTGTGCAGCAAGCGCTATATTGGCAGTACTATCAGACCATTAACGATAAGAATACGGGAACATTTGTCCACTATCTCCAACCAGGACTACAAATACCCACTGGCAACACATTGGCAAAAGGAACATCAACTATATCAGATTTGTGGGTATGGTAAAAGTTACGTTGCCTCAATCTGGTGGCAATCTAGTCCTGAAATTGAGACAACTGGAAGCTAGACTTATTTGCCAATATCGCACGTTCGCACATGGCCTTAACACCGACCATGAACTATCTGTGTTCCTCTAAATGTAAACTACACACATTACCTCAAGGAACTAATCAGTAGTCACATTTGGCAATGCAAATGTCTCTTGCATGTAAGGTTGTCTCTCCCTCTCTATGTACATGTTACCACAATCCTTTATACATAAGGATTCTTTCTTGTCAAATCGTTATTTAGATATGCGACTTACCAGAGATTTTGGCTTTAGGACACAAGTGAACAAGGTTACTACCTAGGTAAATCGTAGCATGTATCTTGGATTCCTAGATGCAGAGGGCCAGACTTGGTCCCCCACCCCTATCTCTCCCTTCTTTTTGGGACCACAGATGCATGACTTTGCCATCATGCACATTTAATCCAATACTGATTAACTATTTTACAGCCGCTAATGGCTCCTATTAAATTGCTCTTCTTATTTTATAAATCATACCTCCATCCTAACTAAGTATCAGTGAATTTTCTTAATTTGATTTTAGACTAAAACTTAAATCACATATATTACAGATCGTACTAAATTATCAGTTAACTCTTACCTTTTTCAATCACCGATTTTTGGTGAACTGAAAGTGCAGGGCTACGAGCGTGGTATGCGCGAGTAAATACAATCCTAACATGGCGGCTCCCAAGAGCAAGTTACACAAACGCTGCATACGCTCTAGCTCCGGCACGAACACCGCAGTATTTATTTAAGGTGGCTTTGAACCGCGGAGCCTTAGCTCCAGTTCACATTGGCGGAGACGCCGGTGAGTGCGGGTCTTTCGCGTAAGCCCCTAGACTTTACAATCAATCTGAGGGGCTACGCATGTGACAAATTAATCTTCATTGATGCAGTATTACTTATTAATTGGTCTTTTTCTCTCCTTTCTGCCCCCTCCATTTTTCTCTGTGCATTTCGCCTTCTTTTACTTGATATGCAGGCATCTCTACGCAATGGAAGCAGTATATATTTAGGTATGCCTTTTTTAGTTATTACCTTGCATGGTTGCCCTAGTGCTTAATTTGTTGAAATTATTAAATAGCTATCCTGAGTGGGGTTTGTCTGTCTTTCTACCACAGTGGAGCTCACAATACTTATGATCTGGACTATGATCCAATACATTGGTAAGCATTAATACTTCTAGTATTTTCTCTTTAAAACAGAAGAAATTCCTTTTTCTTTTTTCGCCCCATAATTAATAACATTTTAATTTCCAAATGAATTTCTCAGTCAGGCTGACCCACCTCACAAGAAATACAAGGTAATTTATTATTCAACTATGGTTGTTTTGGTATGTCCATTGAGTTGGAGAGACAATACTTTTCATGCTTCTGTTAAATATCTTCTTGGCCTATTAATTGATGCCAATTTGGCTCCTTTCCTTGTTTTTCTTTTATATTTACATATTCTACTATGACTCCGACAATTGTGGATGCACTACATTATATCCTTTTCAAAAAACATGTGATCTGATAAATTGTTTAAAATTTACTTTATGCACATTAATGTTGGTTTATTATGTCTGTCCGACCTATGACTCATTATTTTGTGGGTCTTGCCACACATGTACCCCTTAACTGGATTTGCGTTTGTTGTTCAAACAATGTTAACTCATTGTGTTCAATGATGTTGATCCTTGCTTGATTTGATGAGCTGAATCTTTGTATAACGATGTACAGAATCACCTGCCTCTGATGACGTGCCTCTTAGCTCGAAACACATGTCAGGCTGTTCAAGAATTCTTCAATTAAAACTCATGCTAACTGTAGTTTGAATTGTGTTTTTGTGCGCAGATATCAGGCAAACCACTTTTTTGTCTCATTCATGTACTGTTGGCAACTTTGGCAGGTTGCCTTCTCTTTTGCCTCAATCTGCAGCCCTTACACACATATCAAACTGTGAGGGCTCCTTGTTTCTCACAATAATCCTTTTCTCCCAAAAATGTGGTCACTTGTGAACTATGGCTGCATCCCGCTATTCACATACGTGCACCTCTAACTTCATTCAGCACCCCAGATCCATGCAGGCACCCCTAAATTCCTGATCGGAGCTTAATTGTGCATGTTTAGTACTATGCGATTTGGAGTTAGTGCATGCCACCATGTGGCAGTGAGATCGCAAGCTTTGCATGCAGGTTTCCCTGACGTGATGTTGCATGGTCAGATCCATGAATTTGCTTAGTTTGTGCAGTGCTAGGCGTGCAATTTCCTTGCACAGCCAGTCCCTCAACACAGGCCCACATAGCTCCTTGTTCTTCATCATTTTACGTGTTGAATGGGGAATTATCATATTCCGCCGCCTATTTCTTTCCTTGCATAGGCCTGTCGCACACTTTGCGTGCAGTCTCATGCAAAACGCTCAACTGCATGCAGAGACGAGATGGGCTAGCACAAAGTACCCCAAGGTCCCGAAAAAGGACTGCAAAGTCAATTCCATGAATCGACAAAGGGGTTTTGCTTGCAGACTATTCCTATGAATCAGGCCATTAATGTCTACATTATTTTAGAAGCAGTGAGTAACAAGGACATATTGTTGTCCTCTGTGGCCACCAGAACCTCTTGAAACGTCGATGAAACAGAGGAAAGTCTTTTACAATTAACCCTCTGGTAGTTTAGTCGTATACTGATTTACATTGGTTAAGCCAACTGTTCTCTGTTAGATTGCACTCCAGCACACTATTAATCATTACCTAACCCTTAGTGGCATTCTGCGGGAAATAGTGCTGATTTTTCTGCACGATTGCCTTCAACAATGACTCCCATTCCCACTTGCATTCTTCCATCTTTTTTCTAGCCAGCACGTTCTAGTATTTCCTGCTTTAACTTGTGCATGCCCCAGAGTTTTAATTAAGCATTATTTCCTGATAATAGGGCCATTTTGTTTGGTAAGAGCGCAGAATACTGAGGAAGGCTTAAGTCTCTTACAGAGCAGTATTGCCATTTGTGATATTGTTATATGGCAATAATGCTAAAGTACCCGACTGCTGGTCCGGGTGCTGTAGGCACCAGTACATTTTTTAAGAAAAAAACTTATGTGCACCTGCCCGTGATAGTCCATTCATGTTGTTGCTGTGTGTCAGCAGTGAAGGAAGTGCTCGGTGTCTGTATGGGGCTCGGTGTGTATGGGGCTTGGATGACGGTTTAGCAGTGTGCGATCCTGTGGGCAGGAGCAACAGGGAAGAACAGAGGATGCAGGTGTGGGTAACAAGGAAAGAGGGACATTAAAGGATCAAGGTCTGCATAGTGACAGAGGGGGGGCAGTGGCATCACTCTGAGGGCACATGAAATCCTGAGAGTCATCGTGACAAACGGCTACGCTAACAATTATTGTTTGGAGACCTGGATCTGGTTTGGCTCTTAGGATCCCAATGTTTCATTAGGATGCTAATAGCCAGTAATAAAACAGGATTTACCTTTTTGGCATCCTTGTCGAACAAGATATTGTTTCCTCTCAGATATTGGCCCTCATTCCGAGTAGGGCGGTAAGGGATACCGGGCACCGGTAAGGAGACCGGTGCCGGTAATCCCTTACTGCCCTACTACGAGGTCCCTTAGCGGGTCCCTTCCTTAATGCCTGGTCTGACCAGGTCTTAAGGACGGGACCCGTTAAGGGACCTGGGCGCAAATAACGGGCTTGGCATACGCCGGCCTGTTATTTGCACCCTCCCCATTCCCATTGAGCCCTATGGGGGCTCAAATGAGAATGGGGAATGGTTTGGTAAATGGGGACTTACCGGTCCCTCCAAGTTCGGAATGGACCGGTAAGTCCCAATTGAACCAAACCGGAGTCGGTACCAGTATGGAGGGCAGTCATGGCGCAAATAGCGCCATGACTACCACCATACTCGTAATGACCCCCATTGTCTGTTAATCTAGACATATGGTCTGAAACCAATAATCCAATGGTCATGTGCTGTAAACAATGGTCGAAGTGTATGAAAAGAAGTAGCGGAACTATGTTCCCTGCTCGTCTGAGTCACTCCCCGCCAACCCCATCCCTGTGCCCCCTCCCACACACAATCCCAACCCCCAAACAAACACACCTGCTATTTATGGGAATGTGCAGTGTAGTGCACTGAAGTGCAAGCTTCAACTTCTTCCTACACTTTTATTTTAAAATGAAACCATTACAGAACGGTTTCTTTTTAAAATAAAAATATAGGATCAGTGAAACTTAAAAATACAAAGTATGGGAACACTGCTCCTGACCGCTCCCGCCCACTACGACCTCTAGCTGTAAAACATGGGATGCCAGTTGCTCACGCCTAGAAAGAGTATTTGAGGATAAGTGGTCTTTTATTGTACCCCAACACATTCTCCAAAAGTTGCTGAAGACAGTTAAATTATCATTTGAGGAACCTTGATTGAATAGCTCACAATTATGCCATGGAATGTTGGTCAATGAAATTAAAGAGTTGTGGTTGCTTTCTAAGCATGGGATTCTTAAAATGTCTCCAATAAATTGTAAGCTACCAGGTCAACTATGCCATTATCACTTTGACTATCAAGTAACGTTGATGTGACTGCGGAATGTGCTGGAGTATCTGCCAATATAGGCTCTTCAGACCCCATAATTCCACTGAGTTACTAAGTGGAGCACATCAGTATACTGGTGATATGTACCCTGAGATTGACTATCTAGGTTATCCCAAGCCTTGTACTTCTCCATGTGTAACCTACGCGTTTATAGCAATGGTTCATATGGCATATTCAAATCAGCCACAATTATCAGATACTCTTGCCAACTTTAGTCGCCCATACCATGCACATAGGACATCAAAGTAACAAAAGATAAGAGAACACGAACACCAGGTCTTAAATAAATGTTAAAATAAAGAATCCCACTATATTAGACACCTTAATCTTCACTACCAAAACATTGTGTGAACTAATGTCAATTAGTTAAACTTGCACATTTAAAACTACCGAAATCATGTTGTAAGCTCCCTATTTGGGCTTCCATGATGGCGTTTCACTGTAGGGCTGAAAACATAACACTATACTCATATATCATGAGTTCAAGGGCCCTGTTTCTTTGAACAGACAATGTGTGCATCTCTAACAAAAAGGAAACCAATCAGTAGCCGTAGTATTTCTGAAAATACCATCTGTGTTTCATGATTCAATTTGTTTTCACGTGTCTGGCCCTGCCTCTTCTCTAGATTTCAATGATAAGCAGTGGTGTCTCTGCTCTGTCATCCAAGTCTGGAGCTCACAAAGTAAATCCATGGTGATGAAATCTGAAACAAAGGCTTCACAAACATGTGCAGCCTGAAAGGATCGGACTTCGTAGTGCAGCAAAAAAAGTCAAACTGACTAGGAAAATAGAACTGGTCATACCCATGAATGGTCCCCGGAGTTTAACTTTAGTGTCATGTCGTCGGAGTTTCTAGAGTGAGTAGGTAATTGCTTCGGAAGACATAGCACCTCTATTATGTCACGTCTTATATCTGAAAGATATCCCTTATTTTGCCTTAACCAATGTATGGATGCGTTAATCAGAGACTGCCCTTTCTCAAATGACATGCCATTTGACTCTACACATAAAAGCAGTTTTGTTGTTCTCTTATCTGCAATGACCAGATTGCCAAGTGATACCAATTTATTTTTTAAGAAACACTTTGTGGATGGTTACCTTTCCTGTCACCTGGGTTGACAATCAAGATGTGTGAAGAGTTTGGGTGAGGATGTATGGCTGTGCGGAACCAGTATACAGTTGTTTTACTGTGAGTTTTCTTTTGGATTAGTTTGTCTACAAAATATATTCATTGGAAAAACTCATCCAAAAATAAAGGGGTGTGGGTAAGGCTCTCCTGATCCCCATAATGTCCACTGCCTTTGAATAGGGGTGTAGCGAAAAGGAGTGCTGGGAACTACACTCTTCATTTTTCTCTGCTCTCTTTCCCTTCTACAGTCCCCCTGTGAAGCCTTGGGCCTAATTCACTAAAAAACCATTCAGTCTGCACAGACTTAGTGTTTTTTTTTAAATTAGGCCCTTTGAGCGCAGTGCAAAGAGTAGTTTTGCAGTTCAAAGTCACTTAGCTCCACTCTGTGAGTTAGGACCGGTGCAAAGTGTATTTTTGCAGTGCCAAGTCACTTTGCTACTTGATAAACATTCTGTGAATTAGGACATCCATGTGTTAAAGTGTTCACTTGAGAACAAAGCCACACACTAAAATGTATACATAGGTTATCTTTCTTAAAACCTCTTTCAAACGAATTACTCCCTACTCTTACAGACACCACTGAATGTAGCTCTAACATGTTTCTGCATTCCGGATCATCAACCCACTTCAGATGGTTCAACATGCACCCAAGCTATCACAAACCTGATCCCTCTCCCTTCAGCATGACTACATATTTGCTTTAATCCCTTTATGTGTTAGCTTCTCCTCTTCCTCCTACCCTATATTTACTCATTGTGGGACCTGCCTCATGTTTTGGACTACAAATCCCATGATCCTTTACCATTGATTACACTTGCTAGGAATCATGGGAGTTCTAGTGCAATATATCTGAAGGGCTACATCATAATGGTTAAACATTCCCTACCCATCCACTCCAATACATTTTCCTAATTGTTGGTTGACCAGACGTCTGGGGTTTCCCTACGGTAATTAAAATCGTAATTATTGTTCACAACCTTACAGAATTTTGAAGTTAGAGGTTTGGCTTGAACCCCTATCCTTCCAGGAACAAGTAACAACACTTACTGACTGTGCCACAAAGACTGACTTGGAAATCGTTGTACAGCAAGCCATGTAATATCAATCAGAGCCAACGCTTGTTTTGAATGAACATGCCAAGATCCACAGACAAAACTCCACAACTGAGATCATATACAGTTTATATAAAGGATAAGTGCTGGAAATATGGTTGGGTGGTGGTTGTGGGGGCGTGTTGGGGAGGGGTGGTAATTGGTGGGCTACAATGAGGTAGTCCCTCTTTTATGTTGTTGGTCATCCCGGTTTTTCGTTTTGGAAATCCGGTCACCCTACTAATTGTCACTGCATGGTGAGAGCCCATACCAAGGTCTGACGGCTACTACCATCCATATCGTGTGTCCCATGGGTCTTTATCTCTGTACAGCCCTCGGCTAACATCAATCCTGGGTGCTAAGATTCATGTTTTTATTTAGTGAAAAAAACTACAAATATTATGGCCATCATGGAAATGCCAACCTGGGCTTTAGGAAGAACTCCTCATCGATGTCCATGATGGCCTTGATGGAGCAGTGCCAAGATGATGGGCAACGAAGCAGGGGTGGGTGCAGTGGCATCAATGGCACATGAATAGTGGGAGGTAGTCTCTGAAAGGTAAATCGGCAGAGGTAGTAGCATCCAACACCTTGCTTAGTATGTAGGGTTATACCATTAGGTAGGGCCCACGATTGGAGCAACCTGATTGCCCTCTCACACCACTCTGGGTGCTGATGGTCGTTTCACAAGCTATTGAAAAACATTTATATTCTAACTTAATAAAAAGGAAACATCCTCCACTCGCAACATTATGGTTAGATAACATATCGTATTTTTAAAATAACATGTTCTTCGTCTTTGTCCGTATCAATTCAAGATCAAGCAAATGCACTGCTTTAAATAACTGCGACACATGTGTTTTGAATGTTATTTGTACAAAGAGGTATGCGCGCAGAATACTGTCAGAATACACTTGCAAACAGGTACTTGCTCGCCCTGTGAATCCATCTGTACTGGAAAAATAGACGGCGATAAAACCAATGTTCTTCTGTTCCAGTAAGTAATCAAGCATTTTGTGCAGAATCCATCAGCTCCTACTGCTCTCTGGGTTAATCACCATGCCTTGGAATGGTTAAGAAATTCCATTTGAACACACATGTATTACTATGCATTAGTCACAGCTGCTTAGCATGAAATAATTACTTGATTTAACACAGTATTTAAAGGCTAAAGATCAGATGAATATAGAACATGAAAACCATCAGCAGTCCATTGAATAGTCTACGGTACCTGCGTGTCAAATCTTCAAAATGTGTAATTATGCACATATATTACAATATACAGATATGCACATTTGCAAGAACATTCAAAAATATTCTTTTAATACATTCCTTTTTGGGACCATGCTTTATATTTTCAGATTTTCGCTTAGAACACTAAATCGTACAAACAAAGGACATCATGAACGCTAACGAATTTAGTAGGATGGCAAAGACTTTCTATTTTTATGTATTCATTTTAGCTTCCATAATGATACAAAATACCCAAAAATATGGTCGACATATTTCTTTTATACATTTGTAATGCACTATTTTACATAATGTATAAAAAAGGGTTGCTGCAGCTAGCTTGTCAAGTTTGCACAAATATCGTATTTAAAACCCTTTATTCTTAGATATTATCGTGCCTTTGTGTGAATGCTGCGCTCAGCATGTAACTGTCGGGTCTTTTTTAACGCATGCACGTTTTGTGAAACCAGACATATTTTCTTTTTCTTTTCACTCCATCGATGGCTATGTATTAAAGCATAGCTCCTAGAATTCTCATTATGCAGTTATAATGTTAATTTCAAGGTTCCTTTAATTGGATGAGAACAATTACTTGATATTGTGTAGTGTCTTTCAGAAAAAAAAAACAAACACACATCTAAATATAGAGGCTTGAGACATGTTTTCGTTCGCCTGCTGTTTCAGGCAATGCCGAGTATTTGTATGTTTTTAAAAGGGATGTGGTCTATACAGGCACAGTTAATTAAGCAGAATCTGCACCGTTGGAACTCTTGTCCTTTTGTAAAAATATCTGGGCCCCAGGATCACAGGGAGTTATAAGAACATCATATATTTTCAAACTCTGCACAAACTAAGCACCCCTTTTGAGTGTAACTGACTTTGGGACTGATCACATGTTTGGCAGTAACCATTAAAAGTGGTAATAACGGAATTAGCGCTGACAATACCGCTCAGCCGGATCACGAGCTGGCACAAATACTGTTAACTATATTATCAACTGGAACTATTACAGCTGGTGCTATTACAGCCTGCCACACGAGGCGCAAACACAGCCGCATCACAAGTCAATGTATGACGCTATTAGCACCAAAAACCGGCACTAATAGCGTCGGAAACACAACACAGTTAAATACAGTTTCCAGCCAGAGGTAAATGGACACAGGCGGCAGAAATCAAGGCACAGGTGCAACAAATGCACTCCAAATGGCTACATAAGGCTCACCCCTACCCCAAACATTGTTTCCCACACCATGTTGCCATTAGCCACTGTGAGCTGGGACAGGCAGTTGCTTATGCTGCGTCTGGAAGCAGAGAGGCAGGAGGATCATGCCAGGGCACAGGGAGCACAGTGGCAGGGGAGAGGAGGAGGAGAAGGAGAATAGCACAAGTAGGCGTGCACCCATCCCAAGGAACAGGCCCTCACCCTGGACCCTCACTGACACCCGGTTGGTGACACTGTACAGCCTGAACAGGGACACCATCACAGAGCTGCTCACCACACTGCAGAATGAGATAGGGAGCAGGATTGACATCTGTACAGCTGTGCCCCCAGTGCTGAAGCTAGTGTCAGTACTACCATTTCTAGGTTCAGGCATCTTCCAGCATTCCGTGGCCATGATGCATGACATGGCACATTCCACATTCTGTGCAGCATTGGGCCAGGTGATGGATGCCCTACTGCATCATGTGCAACACCACACCACACTGCCCATCATGCCCTGCCCAGGTGAATGCCATGAAGGCACAGTTCTATGCCATAGCACACATGCCAAATATGACTGCAGACCTGGACTGCACCCATGTGGAGTTGGTTGCACCCCTGGCCAATGAAGTAGTGCACAGAAACCGCAAACACTACCACCCCCTGAATGTGCAGGTGACCTGTAACCCTCACCTCATCATCACCCACTGCTTTGCCCATTCCCCAAGTCTTGGGAAGATTACTCAGGGCAATATGTTCGCCTTGTAAGCAAGATTACGCAAAGCAACACAGGTGCGATCCCCAGGTCTGCGCTTAGAAATCTCTGGGTATTAAGCACGTTATGAATAACCAATTACAATAACAATAGTTCCACCTACAATTCCATGGTGCTACAGAACTGCAGACACCCAGGATACTGTCATGAGCGCTACTCCCGAGGAGCCAAGACTGGCCCAGCGTCCCCGGAAGCAGGCTCATCATCCACATCCCCGGTTCCAGCAGACCCCTACAGGGGCCCTTTGGACCATGTCCTGGCGCCTCTGGCACCAGGCTCATAAGGAACCACAGTCCCGGCGCCATGGGCGCCGGGCTCATATTCTTAAAGTGTGCAGTAGTGATTGGGTGGACTTACCTGTGGCAGACCATGCTGCATACTCACCTAGAACAATCCAAGCTGGGTGAAGTCCCAGCCACTGGCTGGGAGGGACCAATCCTCTGTTACAGGAACTCTTTTCTTACCTGGGTGGGGCTGATGCTAATCCTCTGACACTGGAACTCTTTTCTTACCGGGGTGAGGCTGGAGGAAGAATACGCACCTAAGCACTTCTCCACTATTTAAACCACGCCCGATAGAATTCACGTGCTTCGCGTTATTCTGCAACAGCAGCAGGACGCTCACCGAGTCGGCTCCTGCCTTCCAGGTCCAGACACACCCTCAGCTTCTCGAGCAGCAACCTGTGGATGAAGAAAAGGCACAGGAACATCTACTCACCAGAATTCAGCCACAAGAGTCCAGTTTCCGACAACCTGCAAATAAAGACATAAGGTTAGAAAACGGGCAACACGCTCGCAGCTGCGCTCGCTTACCTTATCCATCCGTGATCACACCGGAGTTCACCGCGGCCTTCGCTTCGGCAGCATCCCAGCACCGGGAAGACAAAAGACTTTGTTAGTGGTGTCCGAGCCGAAGGGTTCGCAACTCAGTTATACTTACGCGCTTCTTCACGCGCAGCAGCGGCAGCATCGCCCTCAGCATTTCAGCACCTGAAAGGAAGGAAAAGACATTATCAGAGGCGCCCATTTGGAAACGGCCACAATTCAGTTATACTTACGTGCCACCGCACGTGCAACAGCGGCGGCATCGCCCACAGCATCTCGGTACCTGAAAGACAGAAAAGGACATTATAAAAGGGTGCTCCTCCAGAAGCGGCCTCAGATCTTCTATACTCACGAGCCTCTTCTTGCACAGCAGTGGTGGTGTCGCCAACAGCTCCTCGGCACCTGAAGGACTATTACAAGCCACAAAAGGACACTGGCCCTCATTACAACTCAGGCGGTAAGGGGTTTACGGCGCCGTAAACAGCGCCGACCCTTACCGCCTGAGTACGAGGTCCCTTAGCGCCATGGCGGATTTAACACCTGCTTTTAGCAGGTGTTAAAATCCATGGCGCTAAGGGACCATGGAGTTAATTACGCCATCGTAATTTACGGTGGCGTAATTAACGCCTTCCCCACTCCCATTATGCCCTATGGGGCAAAAATGGGAATGGGGAAGGGTAAATGGGGATTGGGGACTTACCGCCCCGCCAAGGTCGGAATGGGGCGGTAAGTCCGCCAACCACCATGGCGTAAACGTAGTTTACGCCATGGTGGTAAAGTCACGGCCCAGGCGGTAACTTACCGCCTGGGTCGTAATGAGGGCCACTGAGCCTAAACACTGAAATCATCCAGTGACGTAACTGGATTCCACGCGCCCCTGCACCAGAAGCAGGATGGAGAGCTCGGCTTAACTAAACCAAAGGTGAGAGTTCTGGAGACCAGTCGAGAACCAAGAAGTGGGAAAAGCAGAAGATTGGTGGGAGAACTTATCCAACCAGCTTGTAATTACCCCTTTTTCTTCCACCTGCAGAAAACTCACCTTACAAGCCAGACAGTCAATATTCGGAGGTCCTGCCCAGAGCGTCTTCCGAGTACTATGCCTCATTATAGTCATAGAAGCAACTGTAGCAGTCCAGTTTGGGTCAGCGCCTCCGTGGGAATCAGGTGAGCGTTACAGATACGTGGAGAGGCACCGTGGACAATGGACATGGATTGTGGCTGAGTATAACTGGCCGCATGCATGTGCTGCGGAGCACCTGAACAAATGGGGTCGGGGTGGTTGTGGACGTGAACACAGACACAAAGCATTGCATGATAAATGTCTGCGAGAGTTTGACCGGTCCACCTCCTATACCAGCTTCACAGTACAGCCCAGGGAACATGCGCATGTTGCATCCAACATGAGGGATGAGCCCATGTCCTCACAAAGAAGGTTTTGTAAACACTAACATGCCTACAGGTACCAGAGGCCAGAAAAAATCAAAAAAGAAAGAACAAGTGAGCGAGAATCTTGTGGTTAATATTTCCAGTAAGAACTTGACAAGTGGCCAATTGAATAAACTCAATTGGGGCCTCTCATTCGTCCCCACCAGCAACACATCTCTTTTGAGGAAAAGATATGCCTTCATATAATACTCAGGAAGCTACGTCTGAAGATCTTTTTTGAAACTGAGGGAATTGAATTGAATTAAATTAATATGTTATTTCTATTGCGCTCGTACAAAAGTGTTTCAGAGCGCGACAAGACAAAGGAGGGGAACAGGGGAGAACAAAACAGCGATCTTACTAGGCCCAGTGACATTGAGAACGCGCAAGTGCATGGGAGAAGGGGGAGAGGAAAAGTGCATGGAAGTGGGGAGAAGTGGAAAGTGGGAAGCAGAGGGGAAACAGAAAAATAACAATAAATACATAATAAAGGCAACAAATAGTGGTAGTGCAGCCAGCAATTGGCAAGTGGTAGGTTTAAGGCAGCAGTCAGGGTAGGTCTGATAAGTGCCGGAAGAAAAAGGGGGGCTGTAAGGGCACAGATACAGACCCCAGTGTGAGGGGTGGCCCAGAGGCAGTGCAGGAGGGTGGCAGGGTGAGCAGGTACCTGGGCACGGAGGACAGAGAGTGGCCAGGTGCAAGGTGCCAAGAGAAAACAGATCAGCAGGGGACAGGGGGAGCGAAGGCAGAAGAAAAGAGGAAGGTCTTGAGGTGCTTCCAGAACCAGAGATGATTCTCTAGTTTTAGAGTGGCAGGGAGGCTGTTCCAGAGGGAGGCCCCAGCCGAAGACAGAGATCTACCCCCAGCTTGTTTTTTTGAAAATTGACTGACCCTGAGGGAGTTAGAGGTAGAGGAGCGAAGAGCTCGAGAGGGGAGGTATTTGTGGAGGGATAGCTGAAAGTATTTTGGACCCAGGCGCCAAAAAGCCTTGTGGACATTTCAGAGGGTTTTGAATTTAATCCTTGCATCCACTGGGAGCCAATGTAGAGATTTCAGAGCTGGAGAGATACAATCCCAGGGCTTGAGGCCAAGGACAAGACTCGCAGTCTTGTTCTGGATTAGTTGCAGAGGGTGGAGAGTAGAGACAGATAGATTTAGAAAAGGCTGTTAGAATAGTCCAACCTAGAATGAATCAGAGCTTGGGATGCCATGAGCTTCTGGGGGAAGGAGAGGAAAGACAGACTACCTCTGAGGAGGTGCAGTAGGAAATTTGACTTTTTAGTGACCTCAGAGATGTGGGCGGAGAAGGAAAGGGTGGAGTCAAAGATGACCCCGAGGTTCTTAGCTTCGCAGCTGGTGGTAGGAGGAGGGCCAAGGAAGGCCGGCCAGAGAGTGAGGGGAAAAGATGGTGAAGGTGTGCCGATGATGAGGATCTCTGTCTTGCTGGTATTCAGACAAAGATCATTGGTGGCACACCAATCTTAAATGGCAGTTAGGCAATCAGAGATGAGAAAGAGAGAGGAGGTGGCCGAGGGTAGCTTGAAAATGAGTTGAATGTCATCAGCGTAGCACTGGAAATTTGAGCAGAAAATGGCAATGCAGTGGGTGAGAGTTGCCAGGTATTGGTTGAAAAGCCAGGGCGAGGGGTTAGACCGCTGGGGAACACCACAGGTACTGAGGAAGATAGATGATAGGAAGGACCCAAGTTTGACCTGGGAGGGTTGATCTGAGAGGAAAGAGGTCAGCCAGGCCAGAGCCTGATCAGTGATACCTAGGTTTTCATGGAGACGGTTGAGCAGGATGGTATGGTTGACCGTGTCGAAGGCAGAAGAGAGATCGAGGAGGATGAGGACAGAGGGAATGTTAGAGTTAAGTTCGGAAAGCAAATCTTCACAGATGTTTAGGACCTGCTTCTGGCAGCTCTGAAGCCAGACTGGTGGTCATGGAGACAGCCAACAGTATTGGAATGAAGGTTAAGCTGAGAGATGGCCAAATTTTACAGGAGTTTGCCCAGAAAGGGAGTAATGGAAAATGGGCGATAGTTAGCTGGACAAGAAGGATCAGCTGTGGGTTTCCTCAGAAGACGATGCATAAGGGAGTGTTTCAGAGGGGAAAGATCCTGATGCAAAGGAGTGGTTGCAAAAATCAGCATAGGCCGGAGCGAGGGTGTCAATGTGGTCCTTGATGGTTTTAGAGGAACAGGGTTGAACCTGTTTTGGTGAGGCTTTCATAGATCGGACATGTCTAGCGACCTCCTCAGGGGAGAAAAGAGGAAAGGAAGAGAAGGATGGTGGGGAGGTGGCTAAAGGAGGGTCAGCAAGCACAGATGGAGAAGGGAGAGGATGGGTGGGGGTGGAGAGGTTGGACAGGATGTCCTGTTTATTTTTTTAATGAAGTGAGAGGCAAGGGCATTGCAAAGAGCCTGGGAGGCAACAGGAGGGGTAGAGACTGCAGCAGGGTTGGCCAGCTCCTTGCAGATTTTAAAGAGTTTGGCCAAGTTGTTAGACGCCGCAGGGACACGAGCTTGAGACATGGAAACTATACAACCGGGTGATGAAAGACATGAACTTTGCCCAAAAATTACCTTTGATACTCACATTCAGAGTCCGATCCTCAATCTGTTTGAGAAGAATGTGTTAGCTGATATGAAGAGGATTAACTAGCAAAGAACAACACCCATGAATATAAAGAATTGTCAACTTGATCTCATTGAAACATTATCAAAGGATGAGGGCCTTACAATTAAACCTGCAGATAAGGGAGGAGCAATGTGGTGATGGACACCTGTGATTACACTAAGAAATGCATGGAACTCCTCAATGACAAAATTGCCTACATCAAATTGGACAGTGACCCACTACACAGGATAAACTTCTTCATAGAGAATGCAGTGAATGAGGCTTGTGAAAATGAGTGGATTAGTGTCAAGACTAGTGAATTCCTTGTTGAATCAACATCCAATAACTCCTGTATTTTATGGACTGCCAAAGATACATAAGAACCACAATAATCCATCACTTAGAGCAATAGTGGCTTGATCCAATAGTATCTTTGACCCCCTGGCTATCTACGTCAACCGTTTATTACAACCCTTGATACAAAACATTCCCACATATCTTAGAGATACCACTGACTTTTTGAATTGTCTTCGGGATATCACAGTCCTGAGTGGGGACTGTATCTTATTTAGCATGGATGTTTGTAGTCTCTACACATCCATCCCACACAGTGAAGAGATTGGAGCAGTAGAATGGCTCTTGCTTAATTCACCGGACCCTAGGGGTAATCCAAAATTCATCCTGGAACTTCTCACCTTAATACTACACAACAACTACTTTAGATTTCCAAGCAAATATTATCTTCAAGCAACGGGGACATCAATGGGGTCAGCAATGGCTCCTATTTATGTACATACTTTCATGTACAGGTTTGAAGGACAGTTAGTTCGTACTAGATCATCCTCACTAGCGTACTAAAGTGTTAATTTGGAAACGCTTTATATATGACATGTTTGGCATCTGGTGTGGGACTGCAGATGAACTAACCTCCTTTTTGAAATATTTGAACTCAGTACATCAGAGCATAAAGTTCACTATGGACATAGGATCACATTCTCCTCTTAGATGTGAGCCTATCTATCAAAGATTGATCTATTGCCACCACTATCTATCAGAAGCCTACTGATGTGAACAATCTTTTACATTAAACTAGCTTTAATCCGAAATCAATGCTGAGGAGTTTACCTTACAGTAAGATTCTTCAAATGAAAAGGATCATATCAGATCCAGCAGGACTAGATATGGAATGTTCTAAATTTGTGGAGAGATTTGAAGCAAGAGGATATCCAGCTGAAGTACTGGAGGAAGCCAGACATAGATCTAGGGCCTCATTACGACCCAGGCGGTAAGTTACCGCCTGGGCCGTGACTTTACCACCATGGCGTAAACTATGTTTACGCCATGGTGGTAGGCGGACTTACCGCCCCATTCCGAGGTCGGCGGGGCGATAAGTCCCCAATCCCCATTTACCCTTCCCCATTCCCATTTTTGCCCCATAGGGCATAATGGGAGTGGGGAAGGCGTTAATTACGCCACCGTAAATTACGGTGGCGTAATTAACTCCATGGTCCCTTAGCGCCATGGATTTTAACACCTGCTAAAAGCAGGTGTTAAATCCGCCATGGCGCTAAGGGACCTCGTACTCAGGCGGTAAGGGTCGGCGCTGTTTACGCCGGCGTAAACCCCTTACCGCCTGAGTCGTAATGAGGCCCCTAGTCTGGTCAGTAAGACTCACCTACTCGCTACTAGAGAAAAGGACAAGAACACCCCACTTCTTTATATCTCCAAATGTTCTCGCCAAAGCTTCCAAGCTAGCAAATCAATCAGAAAACTTTGGGGTATACTGCAGAGTGATCCGACTTTACAAAAGCTATTGGACAAAGCACCTATGATGGCCTTCAAACGGGGTCGCAACCTAAGAGACGCACTGGTTAGGGCTGAAAGACCATCCAATGACAAACAACTTTTCTTGAAAATAAAGAGAAAAGGCATGTGTCCGTGTCTGAATTGCACAAATTGCAATACTGTGGTTAAATGAGATTCGATTCCACACACCCACATGGGGAAAAGGATCAAGTTAAGAGATTGTGCAACTTATCTTACACCAGGAGTGATATACTCCATCAAATGCCCATGTGGTAAAATCTATGTGGAAAAAACCATCAGACCTGTCAAGATTAGATGGACGGAACACAAATCTAATATCAGATGCAGAAACATAAAATCACCTCTCTCAAGACACTTCTTGGAGAACAATCACACTATAGCCCAGCTCAAGTTCCAAGTCTTAGAAGTTGTGAAACGCCCACTTAGGGGTGGTGAC
This sequence comes from Ambystoma mexicanum, assembly GCF_040938575.1. Lineage (NCBI taxonomy): Eukaryota > Metazoa > Chordata > Amphibia > Caudata > Ambystomatidae > Ambystoma > Ambystoma mexicanum. The sequence goes on from NC_090939.1 coordinate 359,749,503, forward strand.
TAACAATTGCTCTTGTCAAGAAGAGAAATATTCTGGATTCATCACCTTGACACACTCTATCCCAGGGGCCTCAAGAATGAGTTTTCACTGAAATGTTTTATCTGATTTTCTGTTCTTATAAATTCTACTTACTGCATGTATTGGTCTTACTTTTGTGCTATAATGTTAACAACAGACGTGTTTTTAACTATGTAAATCACATAACAAAGTGAATGACCAGCGCTAATAGACACCATTATGTTAAGTGGACTTGAGTTGTCACTCCTTTCTCTACTTTTGAATACATTGTGGAAAGTGTATTATACTGGTGAATGCATCATATACTGGAACACACAAATGGAGATTGTTCCCTGCAGGATACTCATCATATCAGTTAGTTTGACTAAATGTAAGGCAATGTATCAGTTTCATATGTCCCTCGGTGGGCTATATACAATATTTGTGCCATGTATCCTTACTAGTCATTCACAGGAAGAATATTACATCAGGGATATGGATTCACATCGCTCGGAATGCACTGTCGGTTCCCCCTGCGTCTTTCTACATAGCTGTTCTGAATATGCAGATTACAATTCTAGTAATCCATTCTAAATGTTGACCCTATGATTATGATCATTAGGATTGCCAAAGTACATGTTACATTCATGGGATATGAGCTCCATTACAAGATGGATGCCAGGTATCCGTGTTATACCTGTAGTCCTTTCTCACTGACAATCACTGTTAAGGATTTGAGTTTAAGCATAGAGAAAGCGCTCGTCCGACCCAAAGCATCTGTAGCCATCTCCGTGGCAACCAGCGCTGAGTCTCTGACGCGGTGCAGAACTTCTCCACAGACTTCTCATGTTCAGGTAAGATCTGCTCTAGGGAGCACGTCACAATTCATCTACACTCCTATTTACATCCGTTTACTTCAAGAAGCGTTGTTTTGTTTCATTTATTACAGTGTCTACATGAGCTTTGCCGCGCAGTTCTGACTAGTGGCGATTTCCGTACACTGTGTTTCTTTCCGAACATCGGGACTATCCCGGAGATTACAAAGGGATCGAATGTGAATCAGCCTTTTACATAAGGTGAGAGAGTGGACATCCACGGTTTAGATATTTAATTGCTGCACTTCCTCACAATTTAGATTTCTTACAAGACACGGTGACCTTTCAGGTTAACTGTGTTTTTATCCATCTGAAGACATATGGATGTCCAGACTTAGCCATATTATTGCTTTTGGAGCATCTTCTGGACAGTTCCAGCTACAAAACACCCTCTATAGTTTGAACACTGTGAAGGCGGTGAGTACCATTTTAGTGTATTTGGCTTTATAGCTTTGGACACATACGATTACTTGGTGACACACGAGTAGCTCTTTTCATATGGTTTTCTTTAATTACCTGTATAGGAGATCAACCGGTGAACATTTGTCCATTTTGTGGAACCTTGAATTCATTAGATCATGCAAGGAGAATTGGGAAAATGCTCTCGAAGGAAAAGGAAAAGGTACACTCAAGCTTATATGTGTATCTTGAGAGTTGATGTGGTTTACCATGAGCATAGGGCTATTACATAATTAATCTCTTCACTAGCCATTATGCCGCAATTGGCATCTCATATACTGATCATTAAAAGGTGGTTACACTCGCCCCTTTATGCATAAATTTGATATTTTGGGCGCACATGTGCTTTGTGGGTATTGAATCCACATCCCTGGGGATATTGCTTGTTGTATATTGCTGGTACAATGATTAATTGTGTTAGTGTAGTGCACTACTTACAAGAACTTATATTTTATGTACTTGATAGATAGTTCTCTTTGTTGCATGTCTTATTTTAAGTTAAACAAACAACCTGGCAGTATTTTTTCTATATTGTTTGTTCACAGTCCAATTAGGCTCCAGAAGAGAGAAAGTCTCGAAATGCGTCAGCCGTAGATATTGGACACTTTTGATTGAAAATAACTGTGTTTCCATTAAACATTTCTCCTTTTTTATGAAAGTTGGTTTAAAGGCCGTGTTTTTGTACATGAATTGTCTCAATATCCATGTCTTCAAACTTTGAAATGCTTCTCTAACCTCCTTTTGACAGTAGTTTATAGTGTACAGGGGACGGGAGGGTTCCAATCTTGGACCTTCTTTCTTGTTATTGTTACAGGTACCAGAATGCAACATGCAAAAACAGCAACGACTACTAGAAAAGTGCCACATAGAACCTTGTAACAGCAACCCTGCCAGTACCACTGACATGCACCCATGTACAACAACCACCCAATGGAGAACCACTGCATCCAAAAGCATACAGATTGCCTATAGTCAACCCAGCATGCCCCATGCACCAGAGCAATACACCCACACCACCATGTCAGCATCACATGTCACCGACAGACACTGCATGCAACACCAGTGTGTAGGCGACAGGGCACATGTGAATTGAATATCATGCATCACCCGAGTGACACAGTATTCACGGACAAAGGACAGACACATTGCACGTATTGATGTTGCATATACCTCAGGACAATGTCCATTTCCATGATACTCTAAAAGTCCAACCCCCCACGTAACACAGTGTCTAATGGCAGTGTCTCTCCCCATGCACGTGACTCCGGACATCCACTGCTGCCTTGGCGTATGACCCTGTGCTGGATCCCCAAACACTGCAAGGGACAGCGTATTACCACTCACACAGCAGAACACGCATATGCATTGATCGCACCTTTGGCCTGCTGAAGGCACATTTCTGCTGCCTTGATCACCCTGGGGTGGCACTGATGTATGCCACAGAAAAAGTTGCCCGAATTGTGGTACTGTGTTGCATGTTGCAACATATCTGAATGTGGCAAAATATACCGCTACCCCCTTATCTGGACATGCCACCCCCCCACAAGGATGAGGATGCTGACCATGATGCAGGTGCTGCAGCACGCATCAAAATAAATGATTTCAGGGATGGCAGAATTCCATGCCAGGCCCTCATGGCCAATTTTTTCACACATGTGCATGGCACAAGACATTTACCACTAAGCGAGAATCACTATTGTGAATAAATACAGCTTTGACACAAACAACAATGTCCTTGCATTGATGCAGTTTAACAGTTTTATAGCTACCAACACACCACACACTGTCCTCCTGCCTACTTCCCACAAACAACTCCCCACACACTATCTACCCTCTCCCTCCCACCACCAACTCCTGACATACTATCCTCCCTCCAACCACCAACTCCCCACACAGTATCCCCATCTCCCCTCCCACTACCAACTCCCCACACACTATCCCCCTCCCCCTCCCAACACCAACTCCCCAGCACAGCCACTCATTGCCAAATTTGCCTCAATGTGATTTGTGTGGCCTCTTCCCACCCATGTCAGACACTGGTGATCTGGGACCCAATTGTTGCTGGGACCGGTGCCTGGGTGTGCTCTGCTGCTAGCCTTCAGTGGGTGTTGTGAAAATGGAGGGAATTGAGCCTAGCCCATGGATGTGCTGCATTGTGACCACCGTGCTCTGGTGGATGGCCTCTGTAAGGGCCAAGACCCCTACCATCATCTCTCTAACTGTCTCCCCACAAACAGTCAGAGGTCGGCACTATTGGCAGCTGCCTCCTCCCGGTTTCTTCTCATGGCTCTCACAATCATATGTGTGGCCCCTTGGAGGCAATCACTGATTGCCTGTAGGTGTTCCAAATAGATGTGCTCAACGGCCTCCATATCCCTTTGGCGCCTCTCCATCTCATCCAGTCTCTGAAGGATGGTGTTGCTGGGTGGTGTGAACTCAATGGGAGTGGGACTGTTCAGTGGCTCTGGGCTGAATGCCGGTGAGCAATAGGATGGGGTGTCTACATCTGGCTCAGGCTTCTGGGCACACTGGCGGCAGTGATGACTCTCAGGGATTTGTGCCCCTTCTCCATGCTGTGGCACTGGGCTGCTGTCCCCCTGTGACTCAACAGTGGCCCTGCCGGAAGGTGTGGCCTTTGTGAGGGACACTGCAGCTGTAGGTGGGTGCAATGGGCCTGGATGTGCTCCTGGTGGCCTGTGGTGTTGCTGTGGGGCCTGCGGTGCTACCTGCAGCCTTAGCCTTACCGGGCAGAAGTGTTTCGTGGCAGTCCATGCACCTAGGCATTGCATACGTGCACCTTTGTGGGGTAGTGGTGGTGACTGCCATCGAGGGCCTGGAGGCACCACTTGCAGATGGGCCTGCCCCCTCGTCGTCCTCGGATGCCTCTGGTGATGCATGAGTGCCTGTAGGGGACATAGGAAATTCTGTCAGGTATAGTTCTACCACATGTGTTGGCATCCAGGACACATTTGCCCTGGTACAGAGTGGGACCCTACACATTAGGGCTAATGGGCATGGTTGGTTAGGGAGCATTAAATGTGTGCACAGCATTGTGGGGATGGTTGCAGCAATGTGTTGGTGACACATGGCCAGGTGGCATTTCATGTGTATATGGGGAGGGCAGGGTTTCCATGCTGGAGCTGCTGATGTATGGCATGCATCAGGAGTCTTGGGAGGATAGCTCAGGGGCAACATGTTTGCCTTGGAAGCAAGACGACACAAAGCAACACAGGTTCAATCCCCGGGTCCACGCTTAGAAACCTCTGGGTATTAAGCGCGTTATAAATAACCTATCATATCATATCATAGCATATCATACCTCTGGTCATTCATGCCCACTCATCCCCTCCACGGCTACCACATACCTTGTGGGCGCATTGGCTTTGTCTATGGCACTGCCATGGCTCTATTGGGCACTGCTGTGCAGCCAGCAGTGTTGTGTTGTGGTGTACAGTGATTGGCTAGCTGCGCGCCCATGTCGGTATAGGGGGGCATGCCCTTCCATGTGGCTCGTCTGCCATACCAACATGGGGCAGACCAACTGGGCCTGCAACATGTTGGTGTGACTGCTGCACAGTGTTGTGATTACTCACGCATCACATTCCCTCTAGCACAGGGTGCACCAGCAGGGGTGTGTTGTTCATGGTACTTGGATTGGTCAGTTGCCACACCTTTGTACTCCTGTCACACTCTGGGGTGCCCTTGGTGCCCTGCCCCATGGCTGCTGTGGAGGGGGGCTGATTTGGCACCCCACCACTTCACCGTGATTGGCCTGCCCAGCTGCTGGGTCTGCTGACAGGTGTCCCTGTCGACTTGGGTGTCTTGTGCTAGGCTGACATTTGTGCATGGACTTGTGCTGGGGGGGTTTTGGTTCACCACCAGCCTCCGCACAACCAACTCCCTCAATCGCCTCTATATCAAGGACTATGCTGCACTTCTCCTCACAGGTATTCTGGGGCAGTGGTTCCACAGTACCACCTCCAGTTGCCACCGACTCCTTGGCCACCGCCATCACCATGAGACAGGAGTCCTCGCACCCTGACCCTGAGATTGTTCCAGCGCTTCCTGCTCTCTTCGCCATCATGCCATCACGGGGAACGCTGGACACTGCAGTCAACGTCTGGCTGATGTTATGCCAGATGGCTGCTCTGTGCTTGGCCAGTATCTTCCTGCATCACTGTGTGCCACAACCTCATCAGTGAGGGTCACCAATTCACCCTCGATTAACGTTGGTATTGCATTTGTTTTTCAACATCAATAAGAACGGTGTGCTGTGATTTACATACACATAACACCAGACAAGGGATGTCGATTCCCAGGGAACTTTAAGTGAGCATTTGAATTGCACAGGACCAATATGCGAGAAGGACCAAGGAATGGGTTTTGATACACTTTAAATTAACAGCAAGATAAGTTGAAAGCCCCTTTTTTAAATATGACTCTCTGATGGCCTGGAAAGTGTTACCAGTGGTCGAAGTGAGAGGGAGTGGTCGGGAGTGCTGCTCCTCTACTTTTTTAAATCAAGTTTTACAGCGCCTATACTTTTATTTTAAAAAGAAACCGTTCCGGAACGGTTTCGTTTTAAAATAACAGCGTAGGAAGAAGTTGAAACTTGCACTTTCAGTGCACTGCACTGAACATTCCCTTAAACAGCAGGCACATGTGTTTGGGGGCTTGTATTTTGTGTGGGAGGGGGTAGGGCAATGGGGTTTGTGAGGAGCGGGACAGGCTAGCAGGCAACATAGTTCCACTACTTCTTTTCTTACACTTCGACCACTGAGTGTTACCCTGTCATTGAAAATTAAATATTACATTTTGCAAGTATTTACTTTGAACTTTTGTGGTATCTGACAATGTCAAAGAACATTGGGGCTTTAAGAACTGCAAGGAGTTTGAGAATCGAGTGACAGAGAGGAGAGGACGTTGGGTAAAGAGAGGTGGTGGTTTGCAGTGCACTATTGTGTATATCTCAAATAAATGTACTATGAATCCTACCTGCTGTCAGGACCTGATGCCACACTAGATGTTGCAACTATGTGGCACTGACGTGCGCATGCAGTGTGAGAAACAGCCACTTCAAACTCCACTGAGAAGCTCAGCGAGACTTCAAGAACCAGGAACAGCTGCAGGGTGTCTGGATTGGATGAAGGACGTGGACAGGTCAGACGGATGAAAGCTAAGTGCCAGAAAAAATAAAAAGGAAGAGGGACACGAGCGAGAACCAAAATAGGACGACACAGTGTGTAGCTGGAGAAAATGATGGCATGTCATGAAGCAGAAGGAATGTTACACATTGCCTGGCAACAGGGTCTGCTGCTACAGGGAACCCATTGCTTAGGGAAGAGCAATGCAACATCCACGTAGACATCTAGCAGTGAGTGTTGCCCGGCAAGAAAGCAGAATATACAGCCAGGGCATGTGCTTGGCAGAGTGACAGACAGGCCATTGTGTAGTTAACAAATACAGAATGGCAGCTAGCACCACAAAATGTAATGGTGCAAGAAAAGGGTGGCAAAGTAAACAACTAAAAAACAGAAGACCCGGCTAGCACCACAACACTGCTGGGTACAAAATAAGACAGGCAAAGTAAATAACAGAAAACAAAGCAATTCAAGTAAATGAATAAGACTATCCATAAACAACATCAAAGAAAAAAAAAACAAGGAACAGCAACCATAATATTGCAAACGGGAAGCAATTCATAGAGATAGCAAAAAAATACATCAATAAAGGAAATGACCATGCAGAATATGAACCCCCCTATCGTGTTCCTAGTTGTTCCAGACAAACCATCAATTCTCTGGTAGCGTTGGAAAAAAGCATTTGAACATTATGCATCTGTGGCATGTGGTAAAAACTGCACTAATAATAAGTCCTTGTTGCTTAGGGACAGCTGGACAGGAGCAGTTTGAGAGCCTGCTCGGATTGACAGAAAGGGAGGCAGACGATCTGAATGACTATGAGCAATGCATGAAGAAGATTGATAAGAACTATGAAAAGAAAATGATCCATCCCCACAGGAGGCTTTGTGGAACTGAAAGGAGCCGTATCGATTTTTTGCCAAAAGGCAAAGGGATTACTGATTGCCAGGCCCCCCTCACTGCTTATGGCAATTGTTCATAAGCCCCAACCTGCCAGACCTTATATATACTTGCTGGCAACCCTAACCGGTGAGCCACACCAATTCATACCAGCGTGAGGCACGCAGTGCACATTCTTGCACTCTCATCTAGGATTCAATTGCAGTAAACAATCTACCCAGGACAACTGCAAACCCTGATGCATCTGTTTGCCTTGAGAAAAACCTGTGAAACACGTGTCAGCTGATTCACTATCTCTTAATCAAATCTGTATTCCGATTTACATATTAAAAACTTGTGATGATTGATTCAGACAACCAGCGCAAGATATCCAGGTACAAACTCCACTTGTCTCGTGAGGTGTGAGCTACTCCTCTGTCTTGCAGCTGGTTATCCCATTCAATTTTATATGAGTTACTTGCCAACCGTCCTCTAAATTCCCAGTGCTGTGTATCTCGATTCAGTTGCTAGTGCTCATCTTTTGGGTTTACCCCGTAATCCTGGAGAGATACCACTTTTAGAAGAGAGTGTAAGAAGAAGGTGAACGTGTGGAACAATACACAATGGCCTTGAGGGACCTAGCTCAAACATGCAAGGTCGGAGAGCAAACAGAAGAGAGATTAAGGGACCTTTGATGCTAGATTGTTGGAAAAGCAGGGTCAGAGACAAGTTATGGTCCAGGAATGACTCATCATTGGAAGGAGTTACATGCATAGCGAAGGAGGTGGAGCACACCGTAGCACATGTGAAGGCCTTAGACGAAAGAAGTAAGCAAGCACAAATGGCAGAGACAACAGGAGGCATGACAAGTCATGTAGCACAGGAATGAACAGAAGAGCAAGAGCTAGAAAAAGATGGCCAGTCAAACATGAAAGAGCCAGGCACACGTGGACCGAACGGGAACACTATTACGGTAGAGGAGGAACAACCAGGGGTAGGGGGCATTAATGGTGATCCAGATTTTTATGACAAACACAGGTGCTGCAGATGTGACAGTAATGCACACTGGGCAGGCAATCCAAACTGTCTAACAAGAGGGGACATATAACCAAATGATGTAGATCTGCAAAAAAACATAAATAACATACAAGGGGATAATCGAGGAAGGAGTCGTAGAAAACGTATCCACTCAGTGAGCTGTGAAGGTAAAGCATTGGATGGTCCCACAAGCACATGGTTAGTGGATATAAAGGAAATAACAGTGATGGTGGATTCAGGTGCCAAGTACTCTCTGCTGCCTATGGAACATGCAAAATGCTGTTCTGGAGAAACACTCTACAAGGGGTGAATATGAATCCTGTGGCATATGTGGACTCAAACATTGATCTGCATGGGCAGTTGCCAGCCCAATTACAATTTAAGAATCTGATGGACCAGGATGGGAAAAGTGCATGTGTCAGAGAAGGACAACATGCCAACATGCCACTGATAATCTGGAGCCATCAGAAGAAATTGAACAGTGATTACATGCTGATGCATACATGAAAGGTGTTTGAAGAGAAGTTAGGCTGCCTCAAGAGATATGTACACCAAAGCTGAATCTGATTGGGATCAGTACTATTGGTTATCTAATGTTCCATTCATAATGAAGGAAGCCGTTAATATGGAATTAGCAATGTTGGAGAAACAAGCAATAATAGAGCATATCGAGGCTTTGGAATGGGTCACACCATTGGTGTTGTGAGGAAGCCAAATGGAATATTGAGAATATGTGTTTGGCTGTGGCCCCTAAATAAATGTGACATATAAGACAGGCACCCATTACTTATCATTGATGAACTACTCTTGACCATTGGTCCTGCGAAGACGTTATCTATGTTAGACCTCACGGCTGTGTTCCATCATATACGACTGCATAAAGCCTCCAGTCATCTTACTACACTTCCTACACCAGAGGTCCTATTGCAGTTTGTAAGAATACTGTTCAGCTTGTTTTCTGCATCAGCTATGTTTCAGAATGTATGGTATAGAATATTGAATGAGGATAAAAGGATCCTGTTCTTCCAAGATGATATTTTGGTATATGGTAAAAGTGACGAACAACACGATAAGAGATCACATGGGGCATTGGATAGGTTGGAAAGGGCAGGTCCAACATTATAAAAGGGCAGGTCCAACTCAAGAAAAATATAAGTTCAGCAAAAAACTCATATAGTACTTATGCCACAGAAAAGGGAATTAAGGCAATCATTGAAATGATAACCACCATTGAAAATACACTGAACCAGAGAGCAAGAAGAAACGTATGACATTCCTATGAATGGCTGAGTATTTGTGCCCAATTTTGGAGACCGTAGAGTAGAATTGCAAGGCCTAAAATGAGGAGGGTTAACACATAAGTATGGACAAAAGAATGCAATGAGGATTTTAAAGCAATAAAGGAAGCCCTGAAAAGGGGATCAACGTTAAGGAATACAAGCAAGCAAATGAGTACACTATTGCATTTGCTCCAGGCTATTGCAAGGAGCAGAAAAGGAGAATACCACGATAGAGAAGGAGATGTTGACCATAAGGTGGGAAGTATCAAAGTCCTGATCATTAGTGTGAGGCATACCGTTTGAAGTACACATGGATCACAAACTGTTGAGGAAAATTACGATTTAAAAAGGGCTACATAAAAGTCTCAAGCAAAATGCTTGACAGATTGACAGAAACATAGGAACTCTGAGAATATGCAAAACAACAGATTATGTCATAAATTGAGCTATATCAAGAGAGGAGAGAAGCACTGAATGAAGATGAGGTTTTAAATATGAAAGGGGTGATGGTGTGCAAGGGAGAGCAAAATCAATCATCTTTAACAAAGGCAACAACACAGAGAAGATTTCCAGACTGGATCAAGCAAGGAAGAGTGAGAAGATGGAGGAGAAGGGAGGAGGAGAAGGAAGCCTGATGAGATGACCAAAGTGGAGTGGGTGGTTATGACAAGGTCCGGATGACAAGGGAAGAAACTAAACTACCTGCAGTACTATGTGGCGTGATGTAACTAGTGAAGGAAGCACATGGGTGGTATCTGATGATGTTGAAGAATATTGTGGAGTTGAGAAACTGGAAGGGTTTTGAGAATGGAGCAACAGTGGGCATTGGAGCAAGTGAGGGTAACATGTTGTGGAGCTCTATTAAATCAGTATATCTCATATAAATATATTATGAATCCTATCTGCTCTGATGTCCCTATACAACACTAGAACCTTGAATTATCTCATTCAAAACATATGAAATGATGTTCAATGTGTATTCTTTTTTCTATCAGCAGTCAAAACCAAGTGGACTATCCTTTCAAGAATATATATCAAAGAAAATACTGTAAAGTAGGCTAAAGCAACAATGGGTTTGGAGGCATGCAATTCTGCTATAAGGGGCTAATGCTTGTTCTTGTAAAAAAAAGGTCTTTTCCTAGATGCATCATACCCCAATTGTTCTAAAGGAGGTTTTAAGTTAAATCTAGAAATCTGTATTTCATTGATGGGAGGGATACCCATCGGGAGATATGAGAGAAATTGTGTGATTGACTCCAGATTGTTTATACCATACCACTGTCACATTCTGAAAGTGTTCTCACCTATTAAAGTGTGCATTCTCTAGGAGTGTCAGTAGAAAGACTTGACCAATTAAAACGTCAGATATCAGATATTACATACTGGAAAACGTCTAACCCTATTACTATTGAGGAATGGATTTCAGATATGTATTCTCTAGCGGATATGGAGAGAGTGTTATATCAGAGAGAGAAGAAAACTACATTATTTAACAAGATTTGGGGTAAATTTCTGCTATTATATTAGACCAGTTCATTGATTGTTTTGTGACTCCTGGGGGGGAGTGGGGTTTTTCGGCGGTATATAGTTTTGTTGGCTTTGTTGTCATTACTTTATGATGTAATTTTGTGTACATATTATTTCTATGTTGTGTTATTCTTGAAAATAAATAATTTAAAAGATATTACATATTGTGAGAACATTACACATTATATAAGGTGAAACAAACAGGGAATTGTCCAAATGGATTTTTGCAGTACAGATTTTACATGAGGTATACCTACATCTCTAGAGGCAGATGTAACAGACTAGAGAGGCTTAGCTGACTGGGGAGGATTGTCAGGAAACCCTGAGGGTTCTTGATGGATCTGTAAGTTAAAATAATTATCCCAAGTGAATTAAACAAATTCCTCCAATTAATTAGATATCTGCCAAGACCCTGGTGATTGACATGCTGTGGGGCTATACCATTAATGACAAGTCATACCAAATAGAAAGTATAGATCACGAGTTGTGCCAGTATCAATGTGATTGCCCTAAATATCAACTATTAAGAATCCATATCTAGTCACTGGAGTTAAGTCAATATACATGACATTTTTGTGTTAATAATTGTATTTAATGGGCAATGTGTAGTTAATAGCCCTTGTGAATTAACTCCTATGTTGCCAACACGTGTTTCAACCTATCCGGCCTTTTTCAAGGCAAATGATTTTTGCAGAAACTGCAACAAACACAATCACCACAAGGGCAACTACAGCAAGCACATATGCAGACACAAGAAGTACATACACAACCACAGTACACTCCGATGCAACAAGCATTGGTGTCACAATGGAAGGCGGATACAGGAGCCCCACAAGCACCCACACCCAGGATAGGGAGTGTGAAAGTAGTGGGAGGGAATCCTTTTATATTCACAATAGGAGAACCCACAGTGTGACTTGATGTATTCTGTACTATCTTTGAAACCAGACCCACAAGAGGAACCAAGGGTCAGGGTAACGATAGGAGGAAAGACATTGCATTCCTCATGGACACAGGAGCAACTTGTTCCTGTGTTCTAGAGGGAATTCACCCAATGGCTGGGATCTCCATGAATGTGCTGGGATTCTCTGGTTGTTTTGGTTCCTTTTACTGATAAATTACCCCTTTTTATAGGTGATCATTACGTGTCCATGTCACTATTGTATTCTTGGCAGACACCAGTTAATATATTGGGACGCAACTTGATGACAAAATGAAACGTGACAATACCTTTCACTGACACACGGAGAGTGTGTTCAACTCCAGAAATACACTACATACATGTAAAATAATTTATACCAGAATTTACAGGCCAACATGCATTGCTACGGGTCCCTTTGGACCCAGAAGTATTTTTGTATGGAGTAAACATCTTATTGACATGGCTTCCTATACTCATAGGTAAATTGTCAGAGACGATTATTCAGATGATGAATTAGTATTCTTCATAAGTCGCACTTATTGGATTTAAGTTGCAAATAGAGAGATACCAAAGTGAATGGCAACAGTAAAGATGCCTAGCATCTTATGGGCAAGTAGTACATATGACATTGGCACATTGAGTGGAGGAGCAGCAGTTAAAATTAAGCTTAAACCAGGAGCAATTCTGCCATATGCAAAACAGTACCACATGTCCAGAGAAGCAGATGAATGTATATTGAAAACCATTTCCACTTTAAAACAACAGGGAATATTAGTGCCATCAGAGTCCCCATTTAACACAGCTGTGTACCCGGCAAAGTAAGCGACAAGGGGGTCATAGAGATTTATTGATGATCTCTGCCCCTTAAACAATAATGTTGAAACAGAGTTTCCGAACCCAGCCAAATATTTGACAGTGATAGACTTAAATAATGCCATCTTTTCAATTCCACTACTTGAGTGCACACAGGATTTGACCTTATTTTTGTATAGAAACCAGCATTGGAAACATACAGGATTACCACAAATGTACTTTGAGTCCACATCAATCTTTAATAGATTCCTTCGAATAGATCTAGGAAATGTACAGCTCACAAGCGCAATAATTCATTACATAGATTGCATATTGTTGTGCAGTGAGACAGAAAAGAAGTGCAGGGAAGATTCAGTCCAACTAATGACAATACTAGCAGAGAAAGGATACAAAGAAGACAAAGACAAACTACAATACTGTCAGGAAGAAGTCCTGTACATAGGACAGCTCATCTCTAAGGAGGGGAGAACAATGACACCTGAGAGACCAGAAGCAATCATGAAAACCTCAAAACCTGAGACAGTAAGGGAAATGCAACAAATATTAGGCCTATGTAATTATTGTAGGGCCTGGGTTTTTGATTGTAGTACATATATTCAACCCCTTTTAAAATGACTTAAGGAAGCACAGATAGTTAAAAGTAACATAACATGGACTGATGAGATGACTGAAGGATTTGAAAAATTAAAAAGGGCGATTTGCACAGTCCCTGTGCTATGAATTCCAGACTATAATGAAGAGTATTACTTATTCTCACATTCAAATGAAGAAGTGATGACAGCAGTACTCACACATAAAATTACCTTAGGAAATGAACATAAGTCATTAGCTTATTATAGTTGGAATTCTAGACACAGTAATGAAAGGGCATTGCATCACTGCTGGGCTGTCTGACTGCAGCTTCCTCCGGATTGTCTCTACTCTGCATTTGTTGGCCAATCGGGAGTCGTAAGGCGTACGCCGGCCCCTGACTTGAAGGCCCACAAGCAAGGCCCTGTCTGTCCATGTATGGGCCTAGGAGGGTCCAGAGAGCCAAAGATCCACCTCTCAAATAATGATCCGGCCCCTGGACTAACTCCTTGGCAGCTTCTTACTTACTGCCACCAATGGTCGATGCAGTCCTGAATTAGAGTTTGGCTTTCCTCCATATCCATCTCTCCTGAGACATTTCCAGTGCTGTACGCCTCTTCCACCAACTCCTTGGCTATCTGCATCACTTTCTCTACATGTATTAATCTCATTGGTGTATTTGATTTCCTGTGCACCATTTGCATTGCAGTGTTTGCTGCTTCATTTAAAATCGATTTTGGGGTGTGCTTTTAAAATTGATGTTTGGGTGTATTTGATTTCCTATGCACCGTTTGCATTGCACTGTTTCCTGCTTCATTTAAAATTGGTTTTGGGGTGTGCTTTTAAAATCACTTGTTGGTGTATTTGATTTTTTTGTTTTACATCTCTGTGGCACTCTTCCAATATAATTCTATTCCTGCTTGATTCACCTACTCTCTCAGACCCACTTTACTTGGCCTCCTAGTGAGTTAGAGAGAAGTGTGCTGTACGCTCCTCCCTCATTCCTTATCGAATACCTCTGTCCTCCTGTGCCTCTCTTCATCTCTCCTATATTCTCTAACTGCTACACCATCACCTAGCCATCATCTCTTTCCAAGCCCGGCAGGAAAAATCACAAAAATGATATCCTGAGTACAAACCATGTACTTCCCATTGCAGAGACCTGTATCAGTGCTTCCTTTAGAGAGGCTTTCACTGATATACTTTTCTTCGCTCCCTCTCCTGATCTCTGGACACCACAGTTCTGATTGTTTTTGTTTTATTTGTTTTCAAATTATTATCGTTTTCTATGGTGCATGATTCATTCAGATGCTGTCAATTTGACTGTAATATGTTATGTATGTAAAGTTGAGCCCGTCTTAAAAAAACCTTGTAAAATATTATTGAGGCTCATGTACAAAAGATTGTTTTATGTTTTTCATTAAATAACGAGACATATTGTTTTGTTTATGGTTATATTTCATATCTAGTCAAGTGACAAAATTAAAGCAATGACCTTTCGATAACATAAATGACATGATTACATGTAAATAAGATGTTAATGTATATAGATAGAGAAAACGAGGACACCGTCTGGAATTAGAGAGTAGCATACCCAGACAGGAGTGATCCTTCTCTGAAACAGTTTTGTGCAAATCCTGCCAGGATACCATCTGGAATTAAGGAATAACATATCCAGACTGTGTTAATCCTTTTTTGGAATAGTTGTGTGCAAAAATTGCCTGTTCAGTGACGTCAGAGAAAACAAGGTGAGCATCAGTAACGTGTATACCGCATCACCATAATTTTATACCCTGTGGGGACATGATCTGTTGTTCTCTGGACACCACATCTCATCTGCACTCTCTCTCCCTCCTCTCACTCTTCTATTAAAGGTGGCACCAAGTGGGAAGTCCTCCTGGCTAGCTTTGCATCCACTTGTTGCTTCGTTAAAGTCTATCACACTGGCATCTGGAATCATTCTGGTTCAGGCCCCACAACCCAACCTCCTTCTCTTTGACCGCATCCTGCTTGCATCTCCCCCTGTTGTTCTCTCTCCCCCTCCTCTGAATGGTGTACCACGCCCCTGGACCCAACCTCAAAAACCTTCAAAAGCACTGACCACCTCCACCTGGCGACTCTTAATTCCGGCGCAGCCAACAAACACTCTTCTAACATCTGTCACCTTCTTGAAGACACTGACCTTGACATTCTCGCTCTTAAATAGACTTGATTCAATGCCAGCTCAGTGACTGCCTTTGACTCCCTCCTCCCTGACGGCTTCAAGATCATCTCCAAGCCTCGACCTCTCCGCATTGGTGGTGGAGTTGCCTTAATCTTCCCTCAGTGGGTTCCTGCTTCCATCTTGCCTACCCAGACCAATTCCTCTTTTGAAAGACTGGTTTGCAAGTTGGTCAACTTTCCTACCTCCACCCTGACCATTGCCACCGGCCTCCAGGAGCCACCTCCCTATCCCTCGCTCAATGGTTTGACTTCTGCTCTTCTCTACTTTCTTCCACTTCTTACCTTGTCCTCCTGGAGGACTTCAACATCCAATTGGACTCCCCTAACTCTGCAACAACTTTATTCACTGATCTCTGCTTCTCGCTCTCCCTCCTCTTTCTCACCTCTGGACCAACCCGCACAGCTGGACACACCCTGGATGCCCTCATTCACTAGGACTTCTCTCCCCCTCATCAGCAACCCCTCTCTCCTGGTCTGACCACTCTCTGCTCTCCTCTGGGTCCCATTAGCCCCCTGACCACCCACCCTAAAGTCACACCTACCTCGTTCACTAACACCCACCCTTTGAAATGAGTAACTGTGGCTGCCTTTGCCTCCACCTTCATCCGCCTTCATCCCGCCACTCTGCACTCACCAACCTCCATCTTTCCATCACCAACACTCATGACATTCTTTCCCCCGGAATGAGGATCCATCTGAAACCTGCCTCAAAGCATAACACTTGGTACGATACCGAACTGTGAAACAAAAGTGCAGGGCAGCAGAAAGGAAGTGGTTAACCTCAGGCTCATCCTCTGACAAACTGGTCTGCTCCAAAGACAATACAGACTCACCATCCTTGCAAAGAAAAGTGCCCACATTCTGGCACGGGTCTCCAGCGCATCTAATATCTTGGCTGAACTTTTCAAAATCTGCGGGTATCTAGCCAACACTTCTGCAGTCTCCTCCTCTCTTTCTTCTTCCCAGGCCCTCTGTAATGCACTGGCCTCTCCCTTTGCAGTGAAAATTCAAGACATTCTGATCTCCCTTTCTACACTCCTCACAACCCATCCCACAACCCCCCTCCACACACATCCCCCTGCCCCTCTTGCCTCCTTTTCCTCCTTCTCTCCTGTCACACCTAAGGAAGTTACCCGAGTTGTCCTCCCAATGAAGGTTTCTTGTAAACAGGTCACCCCCTGCTCATCAAGACCATCAAGGATAACATTGGAACTCTTGTCCTAGCTCTTGCTGATTTCTGCAATCACTCCTTCATCACTGGATCTTTCCCTCCCTCCTCAAGCATTCCCTTGTGTGCCCACTCCTGAAAAACCTTCCTATGACCCTACCTGGACTGCCAACTATCGCCCTATCTCCATCACCCCTTTCCTGGGGAAGCTTCTTGAGAAGCTGGACTTGCCCCAACTTAACTCCCACACTGAACTTGTTGGTGGCATCCACAACCATCAGTCTGGATTCCAAGCATCCAGAGGCAAAGAAACTGCTCTTCTGAACACCCGTGAAGAACTGTTTGAATCTCTGGACTCCAACTCCCCAGCTGTCCTTATCTATCTTGATCTTTCCTCTGCACTTGACACAGTTAACCATTCCATCCTTATACAGAGGCTCCACGATACACTCAGTATTTAAGAACGGACAGTGGATTGGCTGTCCTCTTTCTTCATTACCTCCTCCTCTCAAGTCATCCTGGGCTCCTTCTCCTCTCCTACTTCCATGTCCACCTTTGGTCTCCCCCTGGGCTCTATGATCTCTACCTTGCTCTCGTTGCATGCCTCATCTCCTCCTTCTCCTCCAACTTCCAGTGTTACAAAGACAACACACAGCTGGTCTCCAGACTCCCTTCACCCTTTTGCACCCTCGATCATCCCTGACTGCCTATCTGCCATACAGTCCTGGTGCGCCTCCAATGATCTCTGCCTCAATGCCTATAAAACTGAGATCCTTCCAATTGGGACTTTCTTCTGTTCTCTCTGGCCTTCCTCCTTGGGCTCTCTGCCTGCTCCTTCAACGGAAGCCAGAAACCTTGGGGCCATAATAGACTCCTCTCTCTCCTTGTTCCTTCACTCTCAGGACATTGCCAAGAAGTCCAACTATCAGCTCTTCCTTATCAAAGGAATTCTAACTTTTCTCACTTTCCCTCAGAGCCTCAATCCGACTCAAGCCCTAGTTCTCTCCAGAATTGACTACTGTAATAGCCTCCTCCTGAATCTTCCTTCACGTTCTCTGGGACCCCTTCAGCCTATCCAGAATAGAGCAGCAAGATTTATCCTTTGACTTAAACCCAGGAACTGTATCTCTCCTGCACTAAAAAGTCTTCACAAGCTCCCAGTTGCTGCACGGATTAAATTCTAATCCCTATGCATCTTCCACAAGGCTGTCCGGGCCCAGGGACCTCACTATCTTCAACTCTATCTAACTAAATACTCTCCACTAGACCACTCCACTCCTCTGGCACCAACGTTTTGTGTACAAAGTGTTTGCTAAAAAGGGGGCAGTTTTCCATAATTTGGAAAAGCCTCCCACACCCCCAGCGCCTTCAGCAGGATCTTCTCAAATTCCAGAAGCTCCTCAAGACTTTCCTCTTCTCCTCCACCTTCCCTCCTTCTATCCTCTGCTAATCCCTCAGTTTCTGAATTGGTGTTCTTGGACCATATGCACTTTCCGGCCCTAGACCTCCCACACCAATCTTCCCAGCTCCTGTCTATCCCTAGGTCTTTGCATCTGCACACGCTCCGCCCTGGAGTCTCTCACTCATACCAACCACGGCCAAGACTGTGTAGCACTCAACATTCCTAGCAGTTCATCCATGGCTTAACCACTAGTTCAGACCCCCGGCACTTACCCTTTCTTCCCCCTCCTTTCTGCACTGGCACATTCTGAATACTCACAAGGCATAGTAGGTTTGTCCTTCTTCGTCTTCCCCTATGCTCTTAATATTGTTTTGTAATGTGATTTCCACCCTTCCTCCCTGCCCTGTGGGTGCTTTGAAACAGTATAAGCGCCTAACAGACAAACAATAAATAGAAAAATAAAATACCCTGCAAACAAGCATTAGATGCTGCTGCTTTGGCAATTGAAAAAGCTGTGGTCCTCATTACGATACCGGCGCTAAACCATGGCGCTATTAGCACCATGGTTGGTGCCGGTATCATAACGTGTCCGCCATGGTGAAATGGGGAAATACCACCCCATTCCAAGGTTGGCGGGGCGGTGTTTCCCCATTTCCCCATGGCCCTGCCCCATTTTTGCCCCATAGGGCATAATGGGAATGGCGAAGGCACTAAGTACGGTACCGCAAATTGCGGTACCATACTTACCGCGAAGGTCCCTTTGCGGGTACCTACTTTAACGGCTGATCTAGACCAGCCGTTAAGGTCGGGTCCGGCAAATGGATCTCGTAATGAGGCGCTAATGGGTTAACAGCGCTGCAGCCTTTTACAGCGCCGTTAACCCATTAGTGCCAGGGTCGTAATGAGGCCCTGTAAGTATTACGATGGGATGTTCAATGACGTTATTTGTCAAGCATTTATTATTTGCCATTTTGAAGAAACCCAAAAGTACATTGACTACACAGAGGTTATGGGTACCAAGTGAATATTTTGAACCCAGTGATCAGAATTGTTAGATGTCGAACAGTAAATCAAGCGACATCCATAGCAGAACCAATAGGAAAGGACGACTATGTACATGATGGCACAGTGTGCACTAAATTGTATGACGATATTCCCAATGTTAGAGAAAATGCTCTCGAAGCGGGGAGAGTTCTCCTTATTGATGGTTCTTCAAAAATTGACCAAACGACAGGAGAAAGACATACTGGATCAGCAGTAGTGAAATTAAAAATAAAGAATGGCAAATTGGAAGTAGTGACGAGTGCGAGACTGACTTCTGATTGTTCAGCACAGACTGCAGGATTAGTGGCACTTATCACTGAGTTCCAGAAATTTGAGGATGAGGAAGTGACAGTGTACTCTGACTCCGCCTATGTGATGTCGACCGTACACACAGGATTGTCACGTTGGAAAAGAAGGGGTTTCCTCTGCACAGAGGGTACTCCAGTGCAACATGCAACTCTATTGGACAAACTCATTAAAGTACTGAAGCACCCATTAGCTATCGCCATGGTGAAGTGTGCAGCCTATAATTTAAGGGGGGGGCAGACATGATTTCTCACAGCAGCAAAGAAGCCATTAGAGCAGCATATTTTCCAAAGATTTCTGATTTTGAATTAGAAGATGATAAGCAAGTGACAGAATAATGCATGATAAGGCAGGAAGGTTTTAATATTGTATGCATTGTACAGCTATTTGAACTGCAAAGTCGAACTTCAGAGGAAGTACTATTCCTATGGAAGAAACCTGGGTGTTCCTTATCACCAGCAGAGGCTATATGGAGACAGGACAGCACTGGAAAGCCAGTTATGTTATGTTATGTTATTCAAACTTGTAAAGTGCAACAACCAACCAAAGGCATCAATGTGCTAAAGAACAGAGGTAACAACCAGAGAAGTCAAACCAAGAGAGTTTAAAACAGAAGAGTCTTTAATGCACGGCAGAACAACACGTGATTGTATATTCTGTGAAGATCAAAGGGCAGATAATTCCCGGGGTTGGCAGCAGTCACAGAGAAAGACTGTCCACCAACTCGAGAGTAACGTATGCAGGGGACTTGGATAGTTAACAAAGATTGAGAGCGGAGTGCCCTCGAAGAAACGTAGGAGCAGAACTTAGACTGGAGAAATTCAGCGCCCACTCTATAAAAACCTTTGTGAACAATATGCAAAGATTTAAACAGCACACATTGCTTGGCGGGAGCCAGTGTAGCTGGCATAAAATGGGACTCATATGAGCACCATATGGAGGATGAAGGACCTCTTGGCAGCCATATTCTACAAAGGTTGAAACCTAAGGAGTAAACTGACTGGTTGCTTCAGATAGAGCGCATTAAAATAATCAATGCAGCATCATCATTAGAGAGGACACAACAGGGGCAAGGAATTTGGAGGGTATAAAAGGGAAGGACCACATGAAGGATCCTTAACTTAAAAAGACCAGTCTAACAAACTGAGGCCCCTTGATCAGACATTGAAAGCGAGGCCGAGATTTTGACATCCACACCTTTCACCAGAGTGGCAGGTGTCGGAAAAGGGCAAAACCTCGGGTGTCAAAAATCTGGCATCTAGAAAGATAGGGATGAGTCGACCCTAACACTGGTACCTCCGACTTTTCACTCTTCAATTTAAGCCAGTTCCTGGTCATCGATCCACCCATGTCCTCCAGGCAATCCCTAAGAAGAGCTGCCGTCTCCGGTGGAGACAAATCCAACCGGAGAATGATCTGTGTATCATCAGAATAGGAATAGCACAATAGCACAGAAGTGGAAATGGATGAGACCAAGGAGTGGCTAGATATAAATGTTGAAAAGAATGGGTGACAGAGCAGAGCCATGAGGGACTCCTCTAGACAGAGAGACTGGCTGAGAGTAGAAGGGCAAAAGAAAAATTGATTTGGTGCGACCTGACAGAAACAAAGAGAACCAGGTAAGTACCTGGCCGGACAGACCTGCAGAGGAGAGTCGGGTGACCAGGGTTGAGTGGTCCACAGTGTCAAATGCCTCTAGCATTATTAAAGGTGTTGCTAGATCACCTACACTAATTTCTTAGAACATGTTGCACAGTTTATTGTAAACTGCATTGTGAGCTAGAAATTCAAAGCAGGGCGCACCTTGCGAACAGTGAGAGGAGCAATTGCCAAACCCAATGTTCCCTTTCAGCATCTACATATAGAGCCTGTGGATATGTTGCAAGTATGCAATGGTTATAGGTACATGTTAGTGGTAGAATGCCCATTTTCCAGATGGATCGAGGCAGGTCCATGCACACACTTTTTATTTCCCAACAGACCAATAATAAGGGACAAGCAATGATCCTTTCCAAATCAGACTATTGCAACGCCCTCCTTCTCGGAACTTCAGCCTCCAACCTCTCTGGACTACAACTACAACTACTGCAAAACAAAGCAATGCGTGCTGCTCTTGGCCTCAAACACAGCAACCACATATCCTCCATGAGACGAGATGCCCACTGGCTGCCAATAAAACTACGAATTGAATTCAAGGCCCTTACACTCGCCCACAAATGCATTTACACTGATGCTCCCACCTGCCTCAATGACTGTCTCTCCAAAAAATCACCACAACACTCATTAAGATCCAATACCAAGAAACAAAATTAAAAGAGCAGGAGGATCTGGCTTTGCAGTCGCTGCCCCAACACTTTGGAATACTGTTAGGCAGAATCATATGCAGTACCCGTTGGGAACACCACACACAATTAAGACTACAAGTGACAGTACACATTTACCTTTGGTACAAGCCTGTACTGCACAGTAGTTTGTTTGTACTGGGTCTGTGAATTTAAAAACACTAATAAAGTCAATGGCAACTTAACATGTTTTGGGAGACAGTAGTCAGTCCCAGAAAATAGACCACTTTGCTCTGACCAATTTGAAATTTGCTTGCCTTTATGGTCAGATGGGCCTGCTCAAGAGCCTTCAAAACATATCCTAAGTGATCAATATGTTCCTACCAAATAGGGCTGAACACTGCAATGTCATCGAAGTGTGCCATGCAGAAGACCTCCATCCCATTCAGAACTTGATTGACCATCCTTTGGAATGCAGCAGGTGCATTCTTTAATCCAAAAAGCATAACCTTAAACTGGTAGAGGCATGCTGGGGTTGAACATGCAGTTTTCTCCTTGGCATGGTCTGTCAGGGCTATTTACCAATAGCCTGACGTCAGATGAAATGTGCTGAGGTACTTGGCTGCACCAAGTTTATCCACCAGTTCATCTGTCCTTGGTAAAGGATGGGCATCAGTCTTAGTAACTGCATTTAGAGCTCTATAGTCCACACAGAATCACAACTCCTTGGATCCTGCCTTTGGTACTAGAACAAATGGACTAGACCATGGACTTGTAGATGCCTCTATAACCCCGAGATCAAGCATCGTGTTGACCTCTTCCTTTATGTGGGATCTTACATGTTCTAACATTCTGTAACCTCTGCTTTTCACAGGTAAACAGTCACCAGTTAAAATATCATGCTGGTCCCAAGTGGTCAAGCCGGGTGAAAGTGAAAACAGGGAGGCAAACTGATTTAACAGAAACTTGCACTCATCCTGTTGTTCAGGTGTCAGATTAGAAAAGAGATTAAATCCTTCTATGTCCTCATCCAAAGGTTGGCCTCTGAGTTGGTCAGGTAGAGGTTCACTCTCCTCCTCCTCTTGAGCTAAAGCTAGAAGCAAAGCTCCCACGTCTGGTCTCAAGACATATGCCTTCAAACGGTTGGTGTGAAAGACTCTGGGAGCCTCCTTATGTCTGCCTAAGTCCACCAGATAGTTCACCACTCCAGGTTTGCCCACAACCTTGAATGTCATATCCATTTGTCCTGCAAGGCCCTCTGCCTTGTTGGCACCATAACGAATACAAGCTGATCTTGAGTAAACTCAACCATGCTGGCCTTCTGGTCATGCCAATGTTCGACCAGAACCTGACCTGCTTTCAAGTTATCACTAGCTTCTGCCATCATGTGTGACATTCTCCTCTGGAGACCTATCACATAGTCAGTCACTCTGACTGGTTTGGGGGAAGGAGCACTCTCCAACCCCTGCTTAATCAGGGCCAAAGGACCTCTGACTGGATGGCCATAGCGAAGCTCAAAGGGACTGTAACCAACTCCCTCCTGAGGGACTTCTCTATAAGCAAAGAGAAGGCATGGCAGTAGAAGGTCCCACTTTCTTCTAAGGGGTTGCTCTAAATCAACTATCATGCTCTTCATAGTATGATTAAACCTCTCTACCAGTCCATTTTTTCTGTGGATGGTAGGCAGTAGAGAACTTGTAAGTGAACCAACAGTTTTTCCACATGGCTTGCATGTAGTGGGACATAAAATTGGATCCCCTGTCGGATATCACTTCCTTAGGAAACCCTACTCTGGTAAAAATACCAAGTAGAGCCTTAGCCACAGCCTGAGCCGTAACAGTTCTCATAGGTATTGCTTCAGGATATCTAGTAGCATGGTCTACTACAACCAGGATAAATCTGTTTCCTGAAGATGTGGGAATGTCAAGGGGACCAACAATGTCGAGGCCCACCCTATCAAAAGTGACTCCCACCACTGGGAGAGGCACCAAGGGTTCCACATTCTTGGCTCCACTCTTGCTAGAGGTTTGGCAGTTGTGACAGCTTCTACAGATTTTTTCAACTTCTGAACCCATCTTAGGCCAGTAGAAGTATAAGGAGGGCATTTCCTTGGTCTTTTTGAAACTCAAATGACCAGCCAAAGGTATCTCATGGGCCAGCTGTAGGATTTGGAGTAGTTTTTTTCTCAGGGCACTACAAGTCTTTTGCAGTCCCCAGGGATAGACTCAGACGGTTCACTGTAGAAGAGGCCATCTTCCCAGTGCAACCTATGCGTCCCAGGCTCTTGCCCATTGAGCTGAGAAGCTGCCTGTAGGCGAAGACCTTCAAAGGTAGGACACTATCTTTGTTCTCGGCTGAAGTCTGCCCTGTTGGGTCCACGTTCTGCCAGTAAAGACTGCAGCTCAGGATGGTCAACAGGATCCAGATATCCAACTAAAGTTATGTCTTCTTCCAGATCTGACTCTTCAGAAGCTGGCTCAACCACACAGGGTGGTACCTCACACTCAGCCTCAGCAGGTGGATGAGTCACAGGTGTGACTTTGGACAATATTGGGGATGTCCTTGTTGGTAGCACAGGGATGTTATCTGCTTTATTTTTGGAGGTCTTGGGTTTCCCTTTTGCCTCTTTCTTTCCTGACATAGCAGTGATAAATTCCTATGGACTGGGGGTTATAGTTTCCTTTATCAATTCCCCCGGAGAGCCTCTCAAAGTCTTCTCCCTTGCAGGCCTAGTGAGCTCCTGTCTCCTCATACTGGGAGGCCTGGTGGTACTGGACACACCTCCAAGAGTTTTCAGGTCATTACCCAACAGGACTCTCCCAGGCACTTCACACTGCACACTAACAGGTATCTTGACAGTCATGTCATTGCACTGGATGAGCGCTGGTAACTGGGGAAGCATTTGCACAGGGCCTCCAGCTAACTTGGTTAGGTGTTTGGGTGCCTTAGCAACATCCTCAACCTTGAAAAATGATTCATCAACCACAGTTATGCTGGCTCCAGTGTCTCTGATGGCAGGGGTCTCCTGTCCATTCACAAGAACATTATCTTTATAATGCTCTTTTGTATTATCTGGGATGGAATTATAGACATCTAAATTCTGTTGTTCCCACAAACCCAGGGACATTAAAGAAACACTAGCTGAGACTCTCATGGCTTCATCAGCCAGTCGGTGAAAGTTTCCACTGGCCATAGGTACTTCTTCCTCTGGGGAGAAGGCTAAGGAGACAGTGTGGACCCCTGAAGGTTTACCCTTCCATCTCGGATCCCCTTTAACATGGTCATTTGACCCACAAACATAACATTTCCCACATGTTTTGATGAATGGGGCTTGTTCTGACCTACATCTGGTGTAGGTTCAGATGGTACACTAGCCTGATTCGGTTTTCCTTGTGGCTTACCATTATTGTTTTGTCTGGGGCCCTCTTTTGGATGGGAGGTATTAGAATTCTCCTTATTATCTTTCTTTGGCTGCTTTCCCTCATCCTTCTTCTGAGTTGCCCCAGAATTCCTGTGAGTAGCCCTGTTTGGCAACCCACAAGTCAGTAACCGTAGCTAACTTCTTTGGATCTATCTCCTCAGAATCAGCCAAGTGCTGTCTGAGCTCAGGGGAGCAGGCATCATAAATTGACACCAACATAACAAGATTTCTCATACCTTCATAAGTGTTTACTCTGTAACTCTTAACCCAACCATCTAAGTTTTTCAAACATTCACATACCTGGGTAGCCTATGGGGTACCATCATGCTTTTTGAGGTAACTACACCTCTTAAAGTACCGGGTAGGCGTCTTCCCAAATCTAGCAATTAAACTAGCTTCACACACTCATACTCCATGCTATCCATCTCCCCCAACTCCATCACAACATCAGATGCAACAGTGGGTAGCCTAGAGAAGAGCCAAGGAAGTAACTTATTCCCTGTAATGTCTTGAATACCATGTTTATATTCAAACATTGCTAATCAATCAAAAATATGAAGCTTAGCCTCATACATACCAATTTCTTTAGGCATGCAGGGTCTCTTAGGACTTGAAGACCTAGAAGACTGTGGGAGAGAAGGATTTTGAATAGACAATCTATTGATTTCAAGTGCATGGTTTATGTCTCTGAGCTTAAGTTCTTGATGCTTTTGTTCAGTTTGAGCATTAATACGTTTCAATTCCAATTCAAGCCTCATCTTTGCTAGAGCAATGAATTCAGGACTGAGTGTAGGACCTGATATGGTCCGAGAGGACAAAGGTTGTTGAGCAGGTAGAGGAGCAGTAATGCCTACATTGTGAGACACATCTGCCTCATCTAACTCATCCATAATAACTGACACATCATTATCCTCTTAATTTTCCACATTTGCTGGAGGGTTAGGTATTTCAGGCCCACTTTCCAGACTTTGTTTCTCTAATAACCTTTCAATTAATTCTGACGTTTTGCCTTTAACAGAGAGATTCCTTTCTCTACACAGATTTTTCAGATAATCCACAGTGTAACTAACGGTGGTCTCCTGACTGTAGCTTTCCATATCATACATGATTAGAATTTAGCTTTTTAGAGATGTTTAGCATTGTGGTTAGTTGAGTCAAGGTAATAGCAGCACTCTAAGTGTAATCACTATACTTGATCCTCACCTCTACACCAGTGTTAGGCAGAATCATATCAGTACCCGTTGGGAACAACACACACAATTAAGACTACAAGTGACAGTACAAATTCACCTTTGGTACGAGCCTGTACTACACAGTAAAGTGGTAGCGATGGCTGAGCAGCCAGACTTATCTCAAGAGTATAGTGAGCAGTATCTGAAGTTACACAAAGGACAGCTATTACTATGGTTCAAACAAACACTGACTCAAGGTTTCTGAGTAAAATAATATAAATTGATTTACACAATCATTTGTAAAACAGTTCACTAAGTAAAGCAGCAGAAAATCACAATCTTAATACACTACACCACATCCAATGAATTCTGGACAAGTTAAGCTCAAAATGAAGTGTGAGCAAAATGGCACTCCAACAATTTAAAAAGGGAGGGAAAGACAAGGTTATTCACAATCAAGCAGCACCAACAAGTATGTAGAGTAAGAGTCTTTGCAGAGGATCACACAGTTCAGATTAGTTTGCGGTTAAGTCTTTGCCAAGAGTTTGAAATGAAGTTGGTTGGAAGAAAAGTTACTTGAAAGAGTAGAGAAGAACAAGCCCTCGGATTGGCGAAATATTTAAAACACTTTCACTGCGGTCGGACGGAACGAACAACTGGGTTTGAACAGTACCTTAGAAGAAGACGAATGCTGTAGCTGAGGCAGAAGTTCCTGGCAGATCCTGCAGGCTCACGGTTCCTGAAGTGACTGTCGGACTTACACAAAGAAGGAGGACTGGAGGGTCCTGCACTTCCCAGGGAAGAAACCAGCAGGAGAGCAAAGCAACAAATAAAAGGTGTGCTCCTTAAAACCCAAAGAGGTTCCGGTCCTCCTGGCTATCCGGTTCACTGCAGCGATGCACAGCAAATTCGACCAGGGGAGAGAGGCCATGCTTGGTGTTTGGCAAACTGGTTGGTCACACCAGCTCATGGTAAGAAGATTCCTTGCAGATCTTCTCTGTCATCGAAGTGTAGGAGATTCGGACCCACAGCAGGGCTTCATCGGGAGGTTCAGTATTTGCAGCAGTCCTTTTCCTTCAGCTTCTCTTCGGTTCTCTCGATCCAGTGGCGACTCTGCATTCCAAGTCCCAGAGACCTGCTTTTTATTCAGTTTTCCCCCATTCACACATCCTGGCTGTCAATCACACAGCAGGGTGGCTGTCCTGACAGGACAGTCACCTGGCCAATCAAACAAGAGTGTGACTTGGGTCTCCAAGGAGACCCTGTGCAGGGGGCTTAAAACCCCTCCCTCACATCCTGTCTACCTAGACTCTCATGCACCTAAGGAAGACTTCTGTGCAGAAGCCCGCCAAAGGACGGTGAACAAACTAATCAAACCTGGTTTGGCACGCAGAGTAAAACATGAGAAAGACCTTTACACAAAGAAATGGGGAATAAACCCAGCCAGAACCAAATAAAATTAAAAGGTGTCCAGCGGATTTAAGTTTGAGGCTACTAACGTAACCTAAAACACTACCAAGGCTATTTTCATAGACCGTGGTAGGAAAAATATGGCAGATACCACTGCCACCAGCCAAATATTAAAGAAAGGGTGAATGAAATAAGGTTCCATGAGAAACAGACAAAAAGGGATAACTAGTAACCCTTCCCAGTACTCTATGGAAGATAGTTTGTACTGGGTCTGTCAATTTAAAAAGAATAATGCAGTCAATGGCAACTTTACATGTTCTGGGAGACAGTATTCAGTCCCAGAAAATGGAGTTTAAAGTGGGAAGTCTGAAAAAGACAACCCTGTGTAACTGCACTAAAGGTGCTCTGTGACACACAGTAAAACGATGATGCCTATGGAGTAGGTGAGACTCCACAGTCTATGAACACAACAATGTAAAACACAAAGCAAAGCACATGTAAGAGTGGGAAAAAAGGCTCACACTCTTACCAGGTGAAAAAATAAATCCTAGAAATCCAGCAAAGCTGCTGTGGGACTCAGTAGGTAAGGGCAATTAGCCATTCAGGAGAATTCTCCCTAACAAATACCTTGCCTTCTGCCATCAGAAATGAACAGCCATACTCAGCATTAAAAAAACAGGTAGAAACTTGGTTTTTATGACAAATATGACTAATTCCTTAAAGCTATTTGTCTTATGTCTCTGTAACTAAATGAAATCTTGTAACGAACACTGTGATACCTCCGGTTTTTGGGTGTTCTATAAATGCTATAAATAAATAAATAAAACCAGTTGATCCTATTGATTTGCTAAAACAACCTAGTTTATACCCAGGGGACCAAGTACGTGTAAAGAGTATTGTGCATACTTGGAATAAGCCCCACTTTGAAGGATTGCAACTTGTAGAGGGGGTTACTCTCACTGCAGTGAAACTTGCAGAAAGAAGAACGTGGCTGCACGTGAATGACACCAAGCTCTACAAAGTAGAAACCCCGACCCCCGTGCACTGGCTGACAGTGAAGTAAGAGAAGAAGTTCTGTGCATGCTGACAAGATCAGCTATCAAGAGCCAAAACAAAGAACCAATGGACTAAAAATATTCTGGAACAAATTGACTGTTCCTAAGTTTAATAGGAAACAAATGGACCTGCCACATTTCCAGAACTATGCCAGTTGAGCTAAAAGGAGACTATATTGAGACTATGAAAATAAAACACAAAGCTTGCACAAGACACTTTATGTTACCTGAAACGTTGTACGCCTTTCTGCATGTTGTTTATGTATACATACTTGGATCGTATCCAGCTCTTGTGTGATGAAACGTCGATGTTCCAAATCCAAAAAACAGTACTATTATCTGCATTCATTATTGCAATCATAATTCAGTTCCTGTTATAAAAGTGTGGTTTTCAAAAGGTGATAAAAAGTGAACAAGTGAATTAAAGAAAATGGGAATTTTCCATCATGTAAGATACACATTGCTAACAAGAAGACCATTCACTCCACACGAGACAATATGACACCTGAATACTATGGCATTACTTCTTCCAGTTACATTCTGCACCATGTGCTGTCTTTATTTTCATATGCTTATATCATTTCACAACATATTGTTATACAATGCATCTGAAGTATATGACAAAGAGACAACTCTTTCTATACCTGACAAGGGAACAACTGACATTTTCCCTGATCTTTTTAAACAGCTCGTTCGAGCTAGAAGAGATGCTGGTGATGACAGTAAGGATATAAATACTTATATTGATAACTCAGCCCATTTAAAAAATAATATGTGGTATCAACACATGAGTGAGGTGGGGAGAAAAACGTCAGCCGAAAGCTGTTATGTATGTTCTCTCATCCCTTATGCCACGAATACAGCCAGAAAATGTATAGCAAGAGAAATACCTGCTCATGATGCAATTTGTCTTGTCCACCTTGCAGCATGCTTGACAAGAGGACAATTTGAAGGAAAATGGGCAACCCTACGATGGATGTCAAATAAAACTTTCCCATATAAAGATAGAAAAAGATACAGAGTGGAACAGAAGAATGATTCATCATTCATGTAGTGGTCTGACTGGAGAACTCATAACAATAATTCAACAAAAGAGACTGAATTGTGCAGATAGAGGGGAAAGAACAGGATTGCCAGGATGCTGGGAGAGACCTCAGCTATTGGTATATGGACAAGTGGCCACTAGTGCAGGATGGGAAGCAGGAATGTTGGCATGCAGTGCACACTTGCTGATGACATCAACAGTGAATATAGTGCAACAAGTGAATGATGGATAGCTTAAGGAATGGGCCAAGTTTGCGAGATTACTAATATAGGTGGAAGATGAAGCAGGACCTGTATCTATATTTCTCACGAAAAATTTGACACTGTGTTTCAGAAACAAAGGTCTGACCAAAGTTTGAGAAAATAAAGGATGTCATAAAATAGTTCAAGTTCCAGGAATGAAAGGAGGAATTGCAGTACTGATGGATCGCTATTGGGCCTGTGGAGCCAACGCCTATATGAAGTTACCCAACAGCTGGTAAAGAGTATGTTCTCTTGTCGTGATACATGTTCCTGCATTGGTGATCCCTTAAAGTGACCTCCACATAGACAGTTTTCCAACAATGAATGCACACCAAAGGAAGAAGCGGTTGCTCAACCTCATCCGACAGAAGAGGGAGAATTACTTCTCAGCAAAATCAATTGAACTTTATCATGATATTTTAACACAAAAAAACGGGCAGAACACACCTGTCTCATAGTTTGTTATAGCCTATCAGGATCCAGTTTCAGAAAAAAGCACAGAGGATAGGGCAAAGATCAAAGAGGACAAGGCTGTGATGAGGGACAGAAAGGATACAAGGAAAGATCTAACTGTCCCTATGTCATTTGTGCACTCACAACTAGGTGGCGCTGGTGTACTGCTTATCAAAAAGTGACAGAATATGAGGTCAAACTAACAACTTGTATATGTTATCCTGATATCCCCGATGAGCATATATTGTTTGATAGGACATCAGTAATATTTACAGCCATATTCATGCCAGGAATTGAAACTGCAGTAAATGACAAGTGGTTACACATCACTAGGTGGGAGCTGCCACAGACAATTAACACGACCAGCCACGGATTTAATGTGATCAAAGAAGAATTGAAGGCCATCAGGCTTATGACGTTGCAGATTAGGTATGTCTTGGACTTGATTACAGCAATGGATGGAAGTGTGTGAATGAAGATTGGGCCTTCCTGCTGTGTGTACTCCCCTGCGCACGATGAAAAAATGGAACCCTGACAGATGCAATAACTATGCTGCCAACCTTGCATAAGTAAATGTTGGAAGAAGTCGATTTGAGGCCGAAGATTCAGGTTGGTTTTCATCTCTTGGGTTCCGGTCTAGTTGGAAAATGCTTTCAGACTACTTGGAGCAATACTAGAGTTAGTGTTGCAGGGATTCTGGCTTATAAGAATATTCATAGGACAATGCAAGAAAACAGCAAAGGAAGCTATTGGGATGAAGAAAATGATTGATGTGAATGATGTGGCTGATGATCACACACAGGATGATCACACACAGATTGAAATCACCACCCATGAGCACCTGCATTACAACCCTCTGGCACCCCCAGGAACAAGATTTTGCTATCCCAAGGACCATAGGAACTATATGGGGTGTTGGGTGTTCTGTTCACCAACTAGGGAGTGCTGCTACATGGCTTGGAGTGTGGATGAACACATAAAGAATGCAGGTTACCTGAGGGGGATGACAAAGAAATGGATCCCGAAGAAACCATTCTATGGAGAGAAGGTGAAGAGGATTGAGTAGGTGGTTAATGACCAGAGGGGTCAATGTAGAGAAGCAACTGTATATGTCGCTGTATATGTCCCCTCACCTCCTGCATATTGGAAGAATAAGAACATACTACACCTGACCCTAGATAATGTTCCAATACCATATCGAAGATATGAAAATGTTATGCACTCAGACAACCGTATTGAATGTATCCAAGAACTGAAGCAGTTGAAGGAAGCCTGCAGACCTCAATGGAGCTAGAAGACCTATCAATAAAATCTGACGAGTGTAAAGTGACATCATGAAGAGAAGAGACAGTGACACACTGAAATGATTTGAGAATACATGAAGATTGAATATGTAACTGAAGAAGCAAAGTAAATATAGATACAAGTGTGAAGAAACCATATATACAAAGAAGGTAAGTAACAAGACATGTAGTAAATGTAAGCAGGCTGAAACTCATCGTAGGTGATACACATAGACGTTTGCTGCAGTAGAAAATATAACACTGGTAAAGTGGCCATGTTGAAACGATGGACGTTGGCTCTCAATAATAGTAAGCAAAAAGCTTGAAGGAGAGACACCAAGGCTGCAGAGCTGACAGGCGCTGGAACATGAATCCATGCATGAACAAAGGATAACTGTTTGGCCCAAGATCAACAATTCCATGGCATGAAGCAGCTGCAAGGTACAAAGGGAGTCAACAAGAATAAGCAACATACGTAGGAAATATGTCTCTTATATTAAGTAAATGAGCAAACATTTGCAAATGGCAAGTATTGTACAATTAAATATAAAGAAAGTATATGCAAGACAGAGCAACAAAGTCTCCAGAGGCCGAAGACAGTAATGGCACGCAGTTTAATTGAATCAAATAGCACTAAATAGAATGGTAAAGTGGACAAAATCATGGACTCCTCACATGTGGTGCAAGACCAGAAAACAAGGTCTATTTATATGCCCTAGATGAAGATATCGATGTACCTTAACTCCCCTTAAAGTTCCAGATAAGAGAACTACAAAGAAAAAGCCTTGACTAATGGCCAAACTGATGTGAGATGGTAGACTAATCGGCCAAGTGAGCAGTTGTCTGATGTTGCTCTCTGCATCTGGGTTTAATTTGCTTACATGCTGCTAATGAGGCGAATGTCCAAGGTTGGGAAAGAAGGCCAACCAATCATGAGGGCCTATGTAATGGTGAACATACATTGTTGCAGGGGCATATTTGCTGCTGTTAATCTGCTATAATCTGTATTATATGTAGATAGAGGGAAGTTCAAGGAACGCATGAGGGGCAGCCAATCATGTTTCTAACACCTACATAAGCAAAAAGTAGATACTTTCCCCTAACCAATCCCTCCCTCCCATAGGTTGTATGATTTTCCACGTAGTAGGACTTCATAGCTGATATACATTGAAATATAAAGACTTTGTGTAACCAAAATGTACTTATAAAGGCATTTCCTTCCGTTTCCTGAACGTATTTCTAAAAATGGCGAACAATTGAGGTGTATTATGCAAATCTCCTACACAGTCCTTTGCTTCATGTCCTATTTCCTTTTTCCTTTGATCTTTCTTCACCCAGGAGGATTCAGCCCTAACTACTAATGAGTCCTTACTTTCTCGCTCTGACACATCACCAATTGTCAAAATGGTCTTCGGACAACTCAAAATTGGGGTTATAATTCTCACATTCTCTGCAGTACATTTTCTTGAATCTCAAATCATACTATTTTCTCCTCTTTTTCACTTTCTAATGCCGTGTTCATGTTTTGTGTTTACTGTTTACTAACACACTTAACAAGTTTGAGTGAATTTTCAATTTCTCAAAAAATGTTCCCGACATCTTCATTACAGTAACACATCCTTAAGGCTAGACCAAATAGGTTTATTTCTTTACAATTCAAATACCCCATTTTCGGTCACATTTCTACTACCCTTGTTACTCAGTAGGGACTCTGAATTATCAAACAATATGCTTTCTTCCTCAATGAACATTGGAGGTGTGTTTAGCAAAGAGGAACTTAAAGGGGGAGGTATAGAAAAATAATGTAATCCCTCTATTTCTTGATGAATTTCCATTCATATTGTCATTCCATTGTCCCTTAATATCTGATTTTCAACAGTAGCAGAGTACAAAAGTCTCAATAGCTACACCGTTTATTTTGATCACACGCAAAAAAAAATAAATCATAAATGTTTGCTTTCGCTTTCAATCCCGTCTTTTCCCCTTCTTGATCCACCAAAATCAATCCATTATTGTTACCAGAAGATGGAGGAGACAGTGGTAAAGTAGTGGCCATGGCCAAGTTTAAACTGCCTTGTTTTTAAGAGAATACCAATGGAGGTGCCATAAAATCACTATTAGGACTTTCACCTTTCTCTTTATTTCTTAGCGTATCTTTATAAACCCTCCTCGCCTTGATGGCAATACAATTCCTCTCAAGGCCACAAGGGCTACACAAGAATTCCAGTAGATTTCCAGCTGAGCTCAACAGCAATGTAATGCACCAAAACACTGCAGCTACAAAAAAACAATAACAAGCTGGCAACCTGACACAGCACTGTTAGCACAGCACAGCGGGCAGCTCTACCGTAACACAGCGACTCCAGCTCCCCTTGCTCCAGAAGATTACATTTATGATTAAATTAAATTGATGATGTAAAATGAGTGATTTTCCATGCAGAGTGCCAAGAAAGCAAACTCTATTGCCAACACTATGAGAGAATTGAAAAACAGCAGAAGTCCAAACTTTAGTGGAACCCTCCAGTCCCTGGCATGCCTAATTGGTATTGTATATACAATTATTACATTTTTAGTAAATCTTATTCAAGAATATCACTTAGTACTCAATGTTTGGTAAAAAGAACAGATTTTTACTTCATCCTGTTTAATAATCGCAATTTGTTGATAATAAATAGTAGACAAATTATATGTCTTAGATTCCTTTTCATCAAATTAAAAAACTGAACAAAGTATGATTTTTGATTCAATCATCCACTTTCAAATATCAACTCTGTTTCAAGTCATGCATAACAAGGTGTTCCACAATGTTCAAACAAATTTCACGTATGAATAGATCATCAATATGGGCAATGTAGCAAGTTCTTATGTCTTGCTCTACGCATTTCGGGAGAATATCTCCCTTCTTCAGGAGCTGTCTATTCAATTCTTTGTAATGCATATAATAGTTAATTAATAATTATCATTTAGTATTCTCATATTGGTATACCTTTCACTTATACATCATTAATAGTCTTATCAATAGTCTGTCCTGTTTCATTTTTCATAATCGCCTGGATAACTCTGTTTTGGATGTATTCTTTAGGTATCTTTCTCCTATCTGAAACACAATTATTGTTTCATGGTTCTTCCTTAAAAATCAAAAACAGAAAATGTTGACTACATAAAATATACACATTTCATAACATCTACCCTTTTGATAAAATACTTATCTGTATCTAACTATAAGATGTCATGTTATTCAGGCAATTACTGCAAAATTAGAGATATGTCTTTCCCCTATCTGTTTAGAAAATTACCTATAGTTTGAACAGAGTATCCTTCACTTAAAAAATATGCCGGGTATTTCTAGGTCACGGAATCACTGCAGGCAAGGTGTCCTGTGTACCGCTATCCTCTCTTGTTGCTTTATCTCAAATTTGATTTTTTTAAATCAAACTGTGGAGCTTACCTCCATGTCTCAACTTTGGTATTGACAATACTGACATGATTGCTCAGAAACGCCAGGATTTCAGTTATTATAATTTATGATCAAACATCTTACAACTGTTATGCATTCATAGGAGCCCCCATGGGTGCATTAGGGTATGTAGTGCCTTTGCACTTGTTAGCTCAATGGTTTTTCAGCGCCACAAAGAGCCTCTTCACCTGCAAACTAAAGCAGGGAATTGCATGTAAATTTGTAACGTTTCCAAGTGAAAACAGATTCTTTAGCATGTGTTATCATAGAGTGGTGTAGGATGCTACTGCCTCTTACTGTCATACTCATTGCATTCCCTTACCTGTATTGCTGTGTCTCTCTCCCGCACATTTCCTGAAAACCGCGAGGGGCGTGAGATTCAAGATGGCGGCCATTTGTTTCTGCTTGTCATCAAGCCGTCGCATGATGAGGTCATGCTGATCTGATGAGACTTAGTATTTGTTGATTTACACGTAATACCAGAAGTACACCAGGTAGGACACAAGTATCTAGAAATTAAACTGAAAAGCCAGTTTGATCGCCAGGTAAGCAATGTAATCATCAAAATGTTTGAGGCACAAATGTTCAAAGATCTGAAAACACTGCATTTTTCTAAAACTAAATGCTACAACATTAGAAGACACCAAAGTCAGATCATCAAAGATTTAGCTGAGGCCCACACCATAACTTTAAAAACACGGACAAAGTAGGAGCAATTCTCATAATGGAGACTTCATATTATGATAATCGAATTAAAGAGCTACTAAATGAGGAACGTATAAACATCAAAATTGATCAAGATCCTACTATACAAAATGCTGAGATCATAAATGAAACATTAAGGAAAGCAAGGGAGCAAGATCGGATATCAGAAAAAACACAAAGGTACTTGACAAACGACCATCCAATAACACTGGTTTTCTATGGATTACCGAAAATCCACAAAAACTTAAAGACACCACAATTAAGGCCTATAGTGGCTGGAATGGACAGTATCTTTAATCCACTGGCCATTTATCTAGACAGAGCATTACAACCGCTAGTAGAAGCCACATTTACATATTTTAAAAATACAACAGACATCTTGAACTCTCTAAAGGCGCTACCAGACATACTTGAAAAATATCTCCTAGCATAATTTGATGTGCATAGTCTGTACACCTTGATTCCACATCAGGATGGTTTGGAAGCACTGGAATGGACACTACTGAGAAATAAATGTGATGCCAACAAGATATTTGTACTAGAACTGAGTAAAATCATAACAGTTAGTAACTACTTCAGACACGAAATGCAGTTCTATTTACAATCCTCTGGAACATTTATGTACTCTTCCATGGCCCCAGCCTACGCAAACCTATTTATGTTCCATTTGGAAAGCACTATGATACTTAACAGAAAAAAAATGGCAGAAGAATATAATCACGTGTGTATGAGAGGAAGGGTCTTTTTGACCCCCCCATTATGTATGACGTGAATCTTATGCTCATGCAATTGTTGGAGACGTTCCTTGTCCGAGTTCCTGGTGAATGGAGCATGGAAGCCATTGCAGGACACATATCTAATTCATTTTGTGTGTCCCCAGACTCCATTTTGTATCGTTCCCGATTCCATCTTTTACTAGGCCGCACTGTGATTTCTAACAGAGCTCTCTCCCTCTCTCCCTGCTCCCAGCGCCATGTACAGCTCACCCCCACCTCCTCCTCTCCTGTCAGCTCCACTGCTGTCCTGTTCACATGGAACCTTGGGTGCGAATTGTTGCAATGTAACACTGTATTTCTTCTCTTCCTCAGAGATTGTTGCCCTGCGTGTGACCGGGCCGAAGCCAGGCTTGTGAAAGCCATCTGTCTTCCCAATCACACCTCAGGTCTCCCACATCCCCAACTTTAGGACTTATTGCCTGTGTAACCCTTGCTCCCCTGGGTTCCTTACATGTACTAGACGGTGGGACCCGTCCCCCATCGGCCACCCTAGATTTCCCCTCCTATAACTAATCCAGAGGGACCATATATTCTCCCTGTACTAACACCTATCAATCCCCATCTTTGAACCATGACGCGCCATGCACATGAATTTTAGAATGACACTCTAAGATAAAGCACCTGGAACCACTGAGGTCCAGGTCAAGAATGTACACTGTTTACCACAATTTATAGATGACCCTGCCTTTTTGTACATATTTGATGCCTTATATTAATCAATTGCATGTCAATGATTAATGTGTAGTTTAGATTAGTTAGATGACCGAAGGTGTGGACTCAGCCTAACCTGCACCCCTCCCAGAGGAGCCCAGTTGACACACATGCCATGAGAAGCAACAAATCCAGCAACAGCCAATCAAGCAGCACTGTCACCTTACATTGTATACTGAACTAGCCAAAGGAGCCAATCAAGTGGCGCTATGTAACACTTATAGAAAACGTCATAGATGATGCTCATTGTGCTTATAATGTAATGTTTCTGTATTGTTGGCAGAGCGCTCTCGGAGTAGCAGAGTCCTCTGCATAGCTCATTTATCTATTATATAACTTACTTTTTTACTCGCAATCTCTCTCCCGGTCGCATTCCCTACTGGGGTGTGTCCATTTATTCTGAGTTTTGGGTTGTATCTTTGGGGAATGACCACTTTCACCTGGAAGAGATTTATAGACCACATTTTTGTCATCTGTAGAGGGGATCGATCAGGTCTTGAGACGTTTCTGGAATTCTTGAATTCCCTACATGAAAGAATTCAGTTCACTATGGAAGTTGGAACACCCAAGCTACGCTTCATGGATGTGGAATTAGAGATCAGTCCATAGGGTATAATAACCAATATCTATCATAAATAGACATATGTCAATAACTCCTTACACTACTTGAGTCACAACCTGGAACATTTGAAAAATAATTTATCCTACAGTCAGTTTTTATGCCTGAAAAGGATTGTATCATCAGAAGACACACTAAGGGAAGAAAAAGTGACAACGATAGACAAATATACACAAAGGGCTTACCCGAAGGACATTATACAGAAAGCAGGGAAGAAAACCCAGATTCTAGATAGAAGGGAGCTTCTAATCCCAAAAACAAAAATGAAAGAAGTCCTATTCCTATATGCACTGAGATACCCTAGTCAAAGTTATCATATAACGAGAAAACAGACATAACATAGCCCAACTCAAAGCCCAGAGAGGGGGGAAACAAGCGAAACACAACGACCAAAGGGAGATCTTTTGGATAGAGAAATTGAACAGTCAAACACCTAATGGGATTAACAAGTAGTAGATTAATTGCAAGTGTGACTGTAATGGAATATAATGAAATGTAGAGGAATCTATCAGGAAGTAAACTGTTTGATATGATGTCTGATAAACATTTAGATGTAAACTAGATGTTAACTGCAATGTGAATAGACAACAAGATTGGGAGCATGGTCCTTTTTGATAAACATCTGGATGTACAACACTGCGGATACAAGCAGAGAAATTTCCCACAATTTCAGAGAGTGATCACTAATAGGGGCCTAAGACCATGGGACCAGATAGGGGGGTTGTAACTTGACACACATATTGCGAGAGTGTCTTGGACAATCCAAATTAGCTGGAAAACTATGGTCACAGATATGACACCAGGACTCTTGTCCACATGACAGTACACACAATCCAACACTAGGAAAGATGTTATATACGTTGTAGAGGAGGGAGCACAGAGTATTAAAATTAAGAAAAGAATTTCACGTCTCATATTTGGGACTAGTATAATACTACACTAGCATCACCATAAAATCATGTGAATTACACATATTTTAATATCTCTCAGGATATTGAAAGTCTTGTATACCTATAGCTCACCATATCATATCAACATATCCTAATAACAGCTTTTTGTCTCATCATTATTCACGACCTGATGCATATATTCACCTAAACTATATGGCGCGACTTTTTGAATTACGCATTAGGTCATTTTTTGATAATAATGTCTTCAGCTGCCACGTAGACAGTCAGAATTTCCTCCATTATTTAAACCATGGTAGCCATGGCGACTGCGTCCATTGCTCCAAGTTGCTGCGCGGCCCGCTGTCTTTTCTCAAATTCAATCCACCGGATTAGGTAAGCATTGCTCACTAAAAGCACATCTGACTGCTTGTCATGCAGTTGCCTCACATTTGACATTTAGACTAAAGAATGTCTCTCTCCCCGATCACACCTCTAGGTCTGACTAGGCAGAGACATCATTTGGGACAGACCACGAGGAATTTTTTGAACCTCTGCACGTATTAGGTGCACGGGGCACCGCAACACAGTGGCGTCCTGATACGGCACCAAGGTAAATTGGTTTCCCTTTTTAATGCTAACACTGACCATTGGTCTGCACCAGGGATTTAGCTACTGAGTAATATCTTCTCGAAGCCACAACTGATCCTGACGCGTGTCCATTTCTTTACAGGCCAAGATATTCCCACAGGCCATACCTGACGTATGCCTATGATGCAACAGCACAGCTAAGCCCCAACAGGGTTTTCTATGATCAGAGACACTATTGCTGTCCGTGTATAACTAATTGTACATGTGTAGCTAAAACAAGTCCTCTTTCAGATTGGGCTTTCCCATGGACCATAAATGTCCTATAGTGGATACCTGGATAATTCTGGGACACCCACTTTTCACAACTGTGTTGAGGCATCTCACTGACACGGTAAGGTATATAATCACATTTACTGTATATTAAATTAGAAATAATCATGCTACTCTCCCTACCTATTCCATCCACCCAGACACCTATACTGCCCTATGTTTTCACTCTGGCAGTGCACACACAGAATACTCTGACGTTCGAGTCCAACAACCCTGATGAAGGCCCGCGCAAGAGTGTCTCATAAAATAGCCCACCTCGGCCAAAACACCTTTGTGTAGACTCCCAACCTCGAGATCCAGTGTGCAGAATACACACTGTTCATGTTTGTGCAAAATAGCACTTTGTATTGTTGTTAAACTCACTGATTGAAACCCTGTTACACCAAGATGCGACAGTAGGCGATGTATTGTTCACAATGTATGTAGTAATGTTCAAGCTAAATTGTCTTGACATTTTCTGTTACAGTATTACTCATTGTCTGTATACCTATATTTGATGGGTTTTCTGTGTTGTGTTGAAATTAGGCAATCATGTCTCTACCTTTGACTAAAAAACATTTGTTGAAACAATGAAGTTGTGTCTCCTACATTATATGAAGT
Organism: Ambystoma mexicanum; assembly: GCF_040938575.1. Classification (NCBI taxonomy): domain Eukaryota; kingdom Metazoa; phylum Chordata; class Amphibia; order Caudata; family Ambystomatidae; genus Ambystoma; species Ambystoma mexicanum. The sequence goes on from NC_090939.1 coordinate 359,790,186, forward strand.
AGACTTTTGGGTTTGATGGGTCAGTAGGATTAACCCTGTTCATTTGTGCTGTTTGAATACCTACAGTTCACAGCACAAGCAGCTACTTTCTAGTCATTCATGTAAACTTTCATTATGATACACACGAGATTCGCTCAAAAAACGGAGTGCGCTACAGAAACACAAAATTGAAACAAAGGAGTCTACACCACATAACGTCAAGGCAGGCTTAAGAGCACCATGAAAAAACATGCTGCTAATTTCCTTATTTCCTTTAGTTAAACCTGATTTACCTGCAATTTATGAACAAAGAATAAAAAAAAATGGTGGAGAGTGATTATTACAAATGTATGTATTGTTTTACAAAGGGAGCGCCATCGCTTCCCACACCAACCACATGTTCACTGCTGATGAGTCCAATAGCAAAGTCTTAGGAGTCAGTCAAATGGAGTCAGCTCATCCGCTTGTGGTGGTCCATCTCCAGTAGTCTGGGCAAAGGGCCACATTGCAGCTGAGCTTCTCCTTGGTCTGTTGTGTGAGGTTTCCCATCCTATAGGTGATCTTGTCCTCAGTGTACCTTTCCACACCATAGGCATTGGTGTAATCTGTGACCTCCTGCCCCATCCGCCACATCTGTGTCATAGGAAGGGTACTGCCAGACCAAGTGGACTTATCGTCATGGTGGAAATCGATGTAATCAGTGTGTATTGTTAGCTCCTCATCTGTAAAACACCTCTTTCTGGGTGGCCCCTTCTCCTTCACTTGTGCCTCTTAGTGGGGAGCTGTAGTCTGGCCCCGCCTGCCTCTAGTGGACTTTGGTGGTACAGGGGCACCTATAGGCTCATCACCACATTTAGCATGTGGTCCCTTCACCTACCCTCTCCCCCATCCTCATCCTCTTCCTCGTCACAAAGCCCTTCCAACTCATGCTGCAAGCAACATTTATGGATAGGTACCCACAAATAGCGCAAAATATGCTGTGCACCCCCTAAATGTCTCTGCCTCTGCACACGCCAGGAAATCTGTGGTGTACCCCCTAAATATTACCAGCTCTGAGCATGCCAGGAACTCTGTGATGTACCACCTTAATATTGGCATCTCCTGTCTCTGCCTCTGGCATGCAAGACAAGGCAAGTCATGTACAACATTATGCACGTAGATGAGCTGCGTGTCGTGCAGAAGTTATGTGCATAGGGTCCTTCCTCTGATTTCATCACTGCTGCCTTGTGCATGCAGTGGAGACAGCCATGCCTTTCTGCTACTCCTACCTCATACCATATTTTGTCTCCACCATCCATATTTTTCCTCCATACCGCCAGTTCTCTGGCTGCCTGGTAGTGTGTCACTGGCTGCTGACAACTAGTACTGCATTGGATTGCCTGGTATTTCTCCATAGCCTTTTTCCTTGTGGCTCTCTGGTTGGGCTCTGTCACCACCTCATCTGCCATATTAGGACTTGAACTCCTCTATTTCACCACCAGAGCTCCACAGTACCCATAGTCAGTGTCCAGAGTCACCCACTGACCTCGGATGTTCCATGTTTGGAGAATCCACCATTATCTCCAAGGTGAGGCTGAGGGCTGCTAACTTCTCAGCTCCAGAGGTTGGCATCTCGGTGAGCAGGTCCTGGAGAAATGTGATGCCTACTTTGTTCCTGAGAAGCAGCTTAGAATGTTTGGTCGTCAGAAGATCTCGGTGGACATCATGGCTGCCATCAACATGGAGAGGGTGGCAGTCATACATTCGTACAGTGGACTACTTGAAGAAGCACTGCGATTAACTAAGAGGCCAGAGCTAGGTGAAGAACGCCCTTGAGGTAGGTGTGTCTGTGGAGGTACACCATACAGGTAGCCATCAAGTGTCACCCCTTCACCTCCAGATCATGGAGAAGATAAACCCAGTGGTTCATGGCCAGGTCCTTGACCTGCAGGCCCATATCCAAGCTGCTACTGAGTACTCACAGGCAAAACATTTTCCCAGACCTTGTATTGTCCTGCATGATGGGTATGAATGACTTGAGATAGTTCATTCTTTTCATGCATTGAGTGTTGCACTATGCTTCACTGGCATGCTGGTTCTCGCCAACGATGGAATTATGAGATGGTCCACATCTATGAAGTGGACAGGTGTCAGTATGCGTGCTGTCAGCTATTGGGTACATATTTTACTGGCGGGCATGCAGTGGGTGATGCTGGCGGCAAGGCCTCCAACAGGTATGGTTGCCGGACTGATATGTTGAGGCAAAGAAAGGCACAGCCATGCAGGTTTGCATATGGGTTGTTATGTTGTGTACGATGATAGTATCATAGACACTCAGCAGCAGCAGCAGCAGCAGCAGCGACTGACACATGGGCATGGGATGTGTGGTTATGTAATTTTTGTGCATCTGACTAATCAACATTATGCCCTGTCAGTTCACAGAATGAGGGGCCATACATGTTATTTCATCACAACATATGGTAGTGTTGGGAGAAAGAGCATTGCTGCTTGATCCTCAGAAATGGGTGCAGGTATATGTTACATGCATTCATGTCAGACAGTCTGGGGGGCATGCTGCAAGACATAGTTTGATTTAGATATACATATGGTGCTGCAGTCAGATGTGGCCAAGTGGCCTTTCCATTGCCATGGGTCACTGCTTAATTGTGAGACTGGATATGATGATTTACCAGAGCATGTGCCTGTGTTTGTGAGACAGTTGCTTGTTCATAGAAATGATGGGAGTACACATGCATTGGCACTAATGGTTGATACCCATTTCCTTTGTTCTCTTTTCAACAGCTGCAGTGCCTGAAGAAGAGTGTATAACTGGTACCACAAAACTGCATCCCAGGGCAAGGGAATCCAGGAGCCGAGCCTAACCCAGGAATGACCTGAATTTTCTACCTCCTCTGAGGTCATGTTCCTGGTGTTCATTCTGATGGCACTGATTCTGAGGAGGAGTACCAGGGTCCCATTATCATGGTGGATAGCTCAGCAGCAGGGGGACAGGGTGGTGGTGGTGAGGTTGACACACAGTGAGCCCAAAGCACGGAGACCTATTTGAAGCATCAGGTTTGATCCATTAGGACAATGAGGAGGAGTCAATTGCAGGCTTGCCGGCTATGTCGGGTGGGGGTGCTGAGGGGGATGTGCAGACTGCACCTCTAGTTCTGAGACAGGAGGCTATGCAGTCCAACTGGCCGTATCTTGTCACAACCAGGAAGCTGCACTGCTTTCCTGTGGCCACTTTGGGCAGGCTACTGCATTGTACCCATCCTACTCTTCCTTGTATGTGCCATGGTCAACCTCAGCTGAGGACTCCATGCCAGCTACCGCCATGGCCTCCTGTGCCCTTGTCCTGCCATCAGCCACTCTGGATGTGCCTGTGCCCCTGGTGGAGTTTGAAGTGTGTACTGTGTGCAGATGAGGTGGTCACTGTGCCAGACCAGTAGCAGGCAGGGGAACAGGTTGTGAAGGAACAACAGGCACTTGATGTAAGTGCAGGTGCTGTACTCCCCCGACGCAGACTGTCATCCAGTGGAGGGAGTACATGCTCCAAAGACTCATTGTCAGGCAGTAGGAGATGGTGATGTTGAGGCAAGTAAGGGATAGCATCAGAACCAAGAGAAGTCAAGCAGGTGCACACATCGTGCAAGTGAGGCAGGAGGCACAAAGGTGACTATAGTCACTGGTGTGTTTGTAAGTGTCTTTTGTGAGGCTGCAGGAGTAGGAGATGCTGCAGCACATGAGGTAGCAATAGCCACGGCCAGAGCTGAGGTAGAAAAGATGTTGGAGCAGGCACATTCGGCCATCATGGAGGAGTCTTGCAGGGCAGGGGAGGAGATTACCAGATGAGGGAAGCCCTGCAGGCCCTCTAGGAAACAACAAAGGCCCACCTGTAAGCAGCAGAGCTGGAGGGTGAATCGGCCTTGGCTGAAGCATTGTCAGAGATCTCAATGGACTAGCCCACTGACTCATGACTCACGTATATAGTTCCTGGAGAAGTATTCCCTTTTCATGTTTGTGCACATTTTGTCTTTGATATATTTGTATTTCATGATTCAACCAAACTGTTTGCCTTCTCTTTGTCCATGAGCATCTTTTGTTTGACCATGTTCTCTGATTAAGTATGTGCAATGGCTGACATGTGGGTTTAGGGCACACTCTGTGGGTCATGTTGTTACTCCGCCTTTTGCTGGGGGCCATTTGCACATGCTTCATTTGTGTGTGATGTTTAGTATATTGCATACATGGTTGTATGTGGTCTATTGTAGATGTGGGGAGCTGACATGTTTTGGGAATCATGTGTTTCACATCTGTGTCATGCACATCTGTTGCTTGCTTACTTCCATGCTTTGCAGTACAGGCATGTTGAACAATTGTTTACATGGTGTACTTGGGTGTATGATATATGTTTGCAGTGGTTGACATGGCACTTCATTTGTGAATCTGTTTGTGGGTGTTGAGTAATGTTGTTGGTTGTTTGTGGTTGGTATGGTGGCATTGCTTTGATTAACTTGAACATGTGGATATGTGTTTCACATGCAAGGGAGAGACCATGAGACAGCTGGAGGTGGTAAGGGAGGGTTGTCTGATGCCATTCCTTATGCAGGGGCACTGCATGTTTGGTGTTGGTGCCTCACTATTGGTTGAGTATGTTTTTGATTGTGTGTCTAATGGTGTCAATGTGGGGATGCATTTGATTATGAGTGAGATGTTTCATGATGGTGTTTAGGGTCTCTCATTGGGGGTGGGTACTCATTTCTTCATGTGTCTTGCCAGATCTTCCACAAGGTATAGATGTTTGTGGTATCTGGTGACATCGGATTCACCTCTACCCATTTACTACTCGAGGTTCAGTTTATTGTACGTAATGTTCGTTTCTGGTCCACTGATGTTTTGTTGTCCATTTGGCACTTTCGTGTCAATGTAGATGTGCTCACAGTTCATTCAAAGGTATGGATTATTGGTATTCAGGATTCTGAGAAGGGATGTGGCCTCACTCTGGATCATCAGGGGAGCAACATGTAGCTGCAGTAACAATATGGATGGGTGTTGTGCAGCAGGCTGTGATCAAATGGGGAGCCACAGAAGAGGTGAATGCCCTGGATTCAATGACACTGCTTCCTGCTTCCAGGTGTTCATATTGGAGAAGGATGTCTTGCAGGTGTTCTTCCTGGTAGACACAGGTCATAAAAGGTGTTACGCTGACCTAATATCCACAGGGGCACCGAACAGAGCTGGATGATCTGGTGGTGAGTGGTGTCTTGTACTCCCCTCTGATACGAAAGTAGGCTTGCCTAGAAAGGTAAATCACAGGTTACCCAACCATGTGGATGAGGGTGACTCCCGTCCCCCGTGGCGTCCTCTTGAACCCCCCTACTATATCTCACGTTTGAGTTACGAATAGCGAGCTCTCCGTCCTGCCACTGTTCTCAGGGGTGCGTCCTAGTTCTAGGATCTAGTTACTTCACTGATCCTATTGAAAGTTCCAGACAACTGTGACTCTATGGTAAGTCTTATTCCAAATATATGGATAGCTAAGAGTTCAAGTTGCAAAAGTTCACTCTGTACCTTTCTTTACAGATTCCCTCTTCGTGCATACGATGGAGCGAGGTTCTTGGTAGCTGGCTTCCCAAGGTAAGATTTCCGTCAGTGCTATGCAACAGTCTTTCCATCCGATACTGTTTGTTCTGCACAACTAACCTGCTGCTTTTATATTCTGCAGGTGCAGAATCTCCTGAACAAAGGCTGCGTGATGAAGAATTGTGAGGATTGCTGCTTTCAGGTGAGAGCTGCCTGGTACAGGATTATAAGTCAGAATGAGGCCTTCCCACTACTCTGCTAACCTGATGTCTTCATTCTGTTTTACAGATGTGACAGTCCCGCAGCGGCGATCGGAAGATGAAGCAGGGATCGAGTGATGGCGTTCCGATGGTTCGCTGGTAAGTATTAGTGCAGCGCTGAACTGCGATGAAGAGCGTGTGGTCTGCAAGGCGAATCTGATGTTCTTTCCTTTTCAGTTCTGAAGAAGCGTGGACTCCCAAGCGGCCGCGATGAAGTGACTGGTAAGAATCTTGTTCTGCTCTTCTTTCTCCCTCTTCTTTGCAGGTAACTCGAGACAACTGGACGGGCATGGCTGATGGCTGGCCTGGAGCTGCAGACACGGTGAGCATTACGCTGAAGGAGTGCAGAATAACGTGAAGAGTGTTCTGTATGAAGGGTGTGGCTTATATAGTCTTCTGAAAGTGGTTCTCAGGTAAAGTAGTTCCAGCAACCACACCCAAGCAAATAGTCCCACAGCAAATAATCCCTTCACCCTGCCTCATATTGGTCTGAAACGTGCCATGTTGGTGATGGCAGTGTGAGCCTGGCGCCAACGGCGCTTGGACCGAGTCCAGGATGCCCCTGCAAGATTCCTTGGGGCCTTCAAGGCACCCATGGGACCCAACGCCTTGGGCAGTGTGGTCTGTACATGATGTTTGGGGTATGGACCGTGACAAAAGGTGAGGTAGGTTAGTTCTCCACATTTGACTGGAAAAAGGGTGGAGTTGTGGGTACTGCCTTCAGTTAGACGATTGGGGTGCAGATTATTGGGGTACTCGGATGAGAGCAGACTTGTGGGTGCTGCCTTAAGTTAGGAGGTTGGGTTGCAGATCTGTGGGGGGTACTGGGATGAGGGCAGACTTGTGGGTGCTGCCTTAAGTTAGGGGGCTGAAGAGCAGATTAGTGGGGGCACTGGGACAAGGGCGGACTTGTAGTTGCTGCCTTGAGTTAAGGGGATGGGCACAGATTACTGGGGTACTGGGATAAGGGAGGACCTGTCGGTGCTGCCTTAAGTGAAGGGAGTTGGGGTGCAGATCAGTGTGGGTACTGGCATGAGGACTTGTCAGTGGCTGGAGAGGAGTGGAAGTAATGGTGATTGCCCTTTTTATATGCAACCAGAGCAAAGGTTGTATGAATGCGCTATGTTCGGTATGCCATGCTGCGAGTTGTGGGCGTTCCAGGCATTACTCGCTATTCTTTGCGCTGCATGTTTCTGCAGGCATTTAATTCAATTAATCGGATCCCAGTGCTAGTCTTTTCGTCAGCGCAATGTTCTTGGTCGGGTTAACTACTTACCACAAACATAGTGCTTTTATTTGCAAATTAGGCCCTTTATCTCTGTGTGTTAGATGACAAATCAGTTCTGGGTAGAGCCTGAGACATCTTCTGCAGATGAAAATCACTTTTTTTTATCGTTCAAATAATTTCTTTGCATACAAAACAGGAGTCTGCATTGCAAAGCCAAAAAAAAAAAGAATACAAATGGCATTTATTGCACAACTAAAATTTCTGGAGAAAAAAACGTTTTCCTACTGCTTGCCATGGTACACCTAAGTTATGTATTATGGGATTGGGATGTAGAGCTGTTTCTCTGATTACTGCAAAAAATAAATTTGGTCCTCATCTGCTTTTTGCAGTAATGCTTTACACCACATGGCATCACTTTTGGATAAGGTATTTGTGGAAAAGTAACACAGAAATTTACCTCAAGGTGGCTTACATTTTGAGGAGTTATAAACAATTGGTACAGCCGTGCGAGAAACCTGAGGTTATTCTCCCAAGCAGGCCTCAGGAATCTCTTATTCACGTGGGCTGTAAGGGGCCGATTCTCTTGAACCCCAACTCTGCAGGTGAGGTGCTGTATTATACTGGGGAAGAAGGAGAGGAGGACGAGATCCGTAAGATCTCTGTAGTTTGCACTACATCTGTCTCCCTTTCTCCTATTGAATCTTTCTTGCCCAGACGCCATCAAACCCCCATATAAATCCAATCCCCTATGATTCCATACCCTGTTGCATCCAGAAATTATCTCTCCCAGTATCCCTGTTTTTCTGTGTCCTATCCGATTACTCCCTGTCATTCTTTTCCTTGTCCCTCTGGTTATTATTTTCCGAACTCCCAATCAGCACAGACAAAACACCTGCTGTTCGCATAATCCACCCTATTCATTTACACACCCTACCAAACGTATCCTTCTCAAATCCCTTACCCACCCAGGATGAGAATACAATTACCCCTTCTTATAGCACCTTTTCCCCATCCTACCCTGTAGGATATTCAAACACTCTAGCCCCCCCTCCTTTTCCGACATGAACACTTTTGCACACCATGAAAGACGACGGACAAACACCCAAGCTGTCTACCTGACATGTCCCAAAACAAGGGTCAGGCAAAGTCAGGCAATTGACCAGAATCACACACACCTGACAGCCCTTTCCCTTCCCCACAGGAAGAAAAGGTGGAGAATGAGAGCACAATACGAGCAATGCAGACCGTATGACGACACAGCTATCCAGACACAGAAGTTCAAGAGGAGAAGAAACGTGGCAAGAACGGAAAGGCTGACAAGGAGAGAAGTGACCTTGCCCTTTCCAACTCAGGCCGGGAAATTCTCCGCAGAAGGAATTGCCACACCACAAACAATAGCCCAAGTGTGTTGCATTAGATGCCAGCGGTCAACAGAGAGTGTCAACGCTGATAAGCAGCACAGAGGGAGATGCCTGCTACCGTGGTACCGGCATTGACTCTCAATACAAAGAAAGCCAAGCAGTTTATCGCAGCCAGTGAGTCGAGGGGAGGACCGATAAAGAAACTGAACTGTGTAAAAAGTAGCAAACGGCTGATTGCAGAACACATAATGAACTGTTAATGTGGAAAGGGAAAACCAGCTGCAGATGAGCCAGGCACAATGTGGGTGCTCACTTGAGAAATTCTGGGCGATTATACGATTATTGAAACTACTGTTGCCAGATAGGCCTTGGGACAGGCGAGAAGAGGGTCAAAGTGAATCCCACAACGTAAGAAAGTGAAAAGAACAGCGTGTTGAAAGTGAATACACCAGAGAGTTGTCCACCATTAACTGTTTAAGACATTAAGATTAATGAATATCACAAAGGAGATTGAAGAGAAGGCTGTAGTGAACCCGGCAGAGGGAGGCAAATAATTGAGAGGGATCTGCTCCCGGAAGAGGGAGATGCAGTGGTGAGAAACCATCACCTCAAGTGCAAATCCAAGTGGACATTTTGATTTATTTATTTTGAATCTATGAGGCCATTGGAAGTAGGAAATATAACCTCTGAAGGTCCTGATATCGCCAAGAACTGTTTAGGGATCTGAACCCGGAAGGGGTGGGGCCAGGGGTGGAAAGGCTTCACCCAAAGTACCATTGCAAAGGAACCTTTTGGTTTTATTTTGAACACATTAGGTCCTCAAAGGCAAGAGACTTCTTACAGAGAAAGAGACCTGGCCATCGACAGTCCTTATAATTGAGAACAGAACTGTTGTCTTGTGCTGGGAAAGCTCAAGCGTGTGCTGTGCTCCAGAGTTCCGCCTTTTCCCATGCTCAAAATGGGGGGATGGTAGACCACGATTACGACATCCAGAAATATTATTTGTGAACACTTCTTTTCTTTCTTGTGAGCCCTATCCCACACTCTTTTGTATTTAGTGTAAGGATTGGCAATAGGTTCTTCTTAGTATAGGCCCTTTTATTTGACAAGACGCCACAAGGACAGCCTTATTTGATTTGATGATCATAGCTTGCTCACATTTTAGATTTAGGTATAGGTTAGGCCTTTTTCCACCATACACATACATTTTAATAAACACCCTTGAACTGTGATTACTTGTGTCTGTCTATTCTTGATACCGTGCCTTCCTTACAGACGGGATTTCTCTTTTATTATGCATCGTGACATCAATAATCATAAATCATTTGAATGGAAAACTGTACGACAAATATTATGATCACTCAACGTGTGAGAACTCACTGGATACCTCATTGGACAATTTACAGGTCTAGCAACGACCCTTAAAAAACATGATACATGTTCTTGCTATTTAGTCGTCTGGAAATTAAGTATTGATTTGAACCTCTCATTTTTCTGAATAGATGCTCCTAAAAACTACTTGTGGCAGTCTCTGTTTCTTGGATACAATTAACTTGGTGCACTTTTAAATGCCAAGTAGTGTTTGGAGCAAATTGTGTTGGGGCTAGAGCCAGTCACTCGTTCAGAACCTGTTTAATTTCTTTCCTTGTTGCTGAAGCTGAAACCTCAGACCGAGGGGTTGCCAGAGCAGCACCAGGGGTAGCATAGGGTGGGCCAGCTGGCACCACTGGTAACCCAGAAATGATATCCATGATAACAGTACATACATCTTCGTAACTGAATGTACTTTTTTCTTCTATTAAAAAATACAACAGTAAATAAGAGATAATGCAATTTGAAGAGTTATACTATAATGGCCATTACAAAACTAGCTACCCATCCTAGCCGATTGGGAAAAAAGTAAATTCACAGTCAGTATTTTGTTTTTCTATTTTCTATTAGTTAGGAAAGAAACTCTTTGTTCTCATTTGTCTTCATAACCACAGTTTAAAGACTCATTTTGACTTGAGTGTCCTTTGAAGGCATGAATAGAACCCAGCATAAGAATCACAATATGACAAATCTGAAACATTGGTCAATGTTTCTGCCCTGCACATGTTTGATCTTTTGAAAATGTTGCGCGTCTAATATTTATTTGCTGATGTCAGAAAATGTTTTGAAATTATTAAAGTATGCCTTTCCATATAATTTTCCATAGACAGCTATGCCCTAAGTGGAATGGGCCTGATATTCAATTAATGGGAAACACATTATGACATATTAATCAGGCACAGTGCTTAATCCTCTCTCCCCAAGCCCTCACACATTGCTGTGAGTTCACCCAACGGCTAAACCTCACCCATGTGAAATTTTCAGTGAATGCTCGTTTTAACAATGCTGTGTGATTTCTGGTTTTAGCCCCTCCGGAATTTCAGAAATCCTGATATAGGATGTTCCTGCTATAAGGATGTATTTGTAACTAGTTCAAGATTTTTTAAAGTATAGACCACTCGTTCTGATCCTTTTTGGAATTGGAAACTGGTCTTTGAGCCTCTCGTTCGCGGATATACTTCAGCAAGTTAATGAATACTCCTGTCCACATGTCTCCTTGTCGACCGGCAGGTTTTGAGCCATTTCCCATCCCACAGTAGCGAGCGAATACATTGAGGATTTGGCCTCTCCCGTTGTGTAGATGACAGGCAGAGGTACTTACAGCACACATGACAAACTGTTACAAAGAGTATGCCCCACCAGAATGACTTTATATTCCATCATATGATCTGTCTCTTAAATGCGGAACAACTTTTTAATGAAGCAAAGGGCACAGAGGTTTGCAGTTATAGAACTCTTTGTGGAGTCACAAGCGTACTGACTGACACCTGAAAAATTCAAACAAAGAAATACATGTGCAACGCACAGAAGTCCCGATATACAAAAACACTTTTGAAAGGGAAAACCCCATTGAAAAAGGCTTTGCAAATCAGGCTCATAGCCTCTTAAGGCATGCTATGTTATGGTATGTTATAAAAATGTGTGTAGCATGGCTTAAAACTCAGGGCTACATGGCACTGAGGACAATCAAGGAAAAACAGAACAAAGACATTTTGTTAAATAAAAATGTGTTCAGATGGGGTCGAAAAGCAAGATGGTCAGCCGTCCTTCGCAATGAGAGTGCGGCGTGTTCTAGAGGTGGGTGGTGTCAACAGAGAAAGTTCTACTGCCGGTTCTAGATCGATAGACTTTGGGAGCTTGAATTAGAAAGTTTGATGATGAGTGGATTAGCCATGAAGGGACATACAAGCAGAACTAAGTTGTCTGCACACAAGACATTGAAGGCTTGATGCACTAAACACAAAGGTTCACAGAACCTTCTGTGAATCAGGCCCTTAAACTCGATGCAGCGAGCCACAGGCAGCCACTGCAGCCAATGGAGGTTGCACAGCACAGGAGAGATGTAGTCGCAAATGGATACACCAGTAACAACCTAAGTCGCTGAATTTTGTAGCACTTGCAGCCTGACTAATAAGTAGGCAGGCTGCGATAAGTTTAGCACATTACAGTAACGCAAAGTACTCAGGATTAGAGAAGCCACAACCGGAGAATGCAAAGGGGGAGGAAGAAAAGGAAAAAATGTGAGCAAATTTAGAAGGACCCGATTCATGGAATGACTGCACAGAAAATAGGGAATTTGTGTGCCAAACTGGGTGCGTAATCCCGTTTGTCAACTCATGGAATCGACTGCGCTGCACTTTTTCCTGACTTGCAAGGACTTTGCGCAGGCTCGGCACAGCTCTGTGAGTGGTCAAGTGCCTTGCGCAAGATACCACGGAGAGCAAGGGTGAGGCCTGCGCAGAAGGCAGAGTAGAGGGCGGGACTCAGAAAAAGGAGAAGAACGAGGGAAAAAGTGGGCATTACGAGGGACAGGCCGCAGGCAGTACAAAGCACGCCCACAAATGTGCATGACAAAGCGTATTCATGGTTGTGACCATGGAAACTCTTGCCTGCGAAATGCCCACACAAATCCCTCCATCTCGCCTCCACCCGAAGGCAAGCATAAGTACACTTGCGCATTGGAATCGCAGCACATAGGGTTGCTTTGCATGTCGGATTTAGGGGTGCATGTATGCAGCTGTGGACCTGTTAAGACCTACGGGTGCATGTATGCAGGGTAGTGTGCTGCAGGAACGGTTTATGGGGGTTTGACGCAGCTTTTCCAAGTTCTACCTGAGTTGCAATACAACATATGCAATTTGTCGGGGTGCCGGTAACAGTTACAGAGGGCCCCGCGCAGGGTTCATGAGATGTAGGGCCGTTTGCGGGAGACCACATGCACTGTTGGAAGGGTGCGTATATTCACGCCCGGGGAGCACGCGAAGGTCGCTGTTCTAGCTGCTTTTCCTTTGCGTTGGGGCGTTCCTTCCGCTACTTGTGTATACGGTTACTTTGCGCAGGAAATTCCATGAATACGTGCATCACATACTTTTTAATCTGCTTCTGCACAGAGGCCCGCACATTGTGGTTCTTGGCATGCAGCCTTTGTGGGACAAATGCACACTTATCTATGAATCAGCTAGTGAGTTTGAAATAACTATGCTAACAAACCGAGTTTACTTGT